>NC_053035.3:494848621-495158904 GCF_002575655.3 Aegilops tauschii subsp. strangulata | reverse complement strand
GTTGAAATTGGTATTTCATACTCGTGCCCATGTCGAGAGGTATGAGACCTCTGACAGTACTTTGCCAATAAGATGGAGGAGAATAGCTCAACCGGTGAGCATGTGCTCAGATTGTCAGAGCACTACAATTACTTGAATCAAGTGGGAGTTAATCTTCCAGATAAGATAATAATTGACAAAGTTCTCTAGTCACTATCACCAAGTTAATAGAACTTCGTGATGAACTATAATATCCAAGGGATGAAGAAAGTAATTCCCGAGCTCTTCGCGATGCTGAGATCGGCGAAGGTAGAAATCAAGAAAAAAGCATCAAGTGTTGATGGTTAACAAGATCACTAGTTTCAAGAAAAGGGCAAAGGTAAAGAAGGGGAACTTCAAGAAGAACGGCAAGCAAGTTGCTGCTCAAGTGAAGAAGCCCAAGTTTGGACCTAAGCCTGATACTGAGTGCTTCTACTGCAAAAAGGACTGGTCACTGGAAGCGGAACTACCCCAAATAATTGGCGGATAAGAAGGATGGCAAAGTGAACAAAAGTATATTTTATATACATGTTATTGATGTGTACTTTAGTAGTGTTTATAGCAACCCCTCGGTACTTGATACTGGTTCAGTTGCTAAAGAGTAGTAACTCGAAACGGGAGTTGCATAATGAACAGAAACTAGTTAAGGATGAAGTGACGATGTGTATTGGAAGTGTGGTTCCAAGATTGATATGATCATCATCGCACACTCCCTATACTTTCAGGATTAGTGTTGAACCTAAATAAGTGTTATTTGGTGTTTGCGTTGAGCATGAATATGATTTGATCATGTTTATTGCAATATGGTTATTCATTTAAGTTAGAGAATAATTGTTGTTCTGTTTACATGAATAAAACCTTATATGGTTACACACCCAATGAAAATGGTTCGTTGGATCTCGATCGTAGTGATACACATATTCATAATATTGGAGCCAAAAGATGCAAAGTTAATAATGATAGTGCAACTTATTTGTGGCACTACCGTTTAGGTCATATTGGTGTAAAGCGCATGAAGAAACTCCATGTTGATGGGCTTTTGGAATCACTTGATGACGAATCACTTGATGTTTGCGAACCATGCCTCTTGGGCAAGATGACTAAAACGCCATTCTCTGGAACAATGGAGCGAGCAACAGATTTGTTCGAAATCATACATACTGATGTATGTGCTCCGATGAATATTGAGGCTCCCGGCAGGTATCGCTATTTTCAGACCTTCACAGATGATTTGAGCAGATATGGGTATATCTACTTGATGAAACATAAAGTCTGAAACATTTCAAAAGTTCATATAATTTCAGAGTGAAGTGGAAAATCATCGTAACAAGAAAATAAAGTTTCTACGATCTGATCGTGGAGGAGAATATTTGAGTTACGAGTTTGGTCTTTATTGGAAACAATGCGGAATAGTTTCGCAACTCACGCCACCTAGAACACCACAGCATAATGGTGTGTCCGGACGTCATAACCGTACTTTATTAGATATGGTGCAATCTATGATGTTTCTTACCAATCTACCACTATCGTTTTGGGGTTATGCATTAGAGACAACTGCATTCACGTTAAAAAGGGCACCATCTAAATCCGTTGAGATGACACCTCATGAATTGTGGTTTGGCAAGAAACAAAAGTTGTCGTTTCGTAAAGTTTGGGGTTGCGATGCTTATGTGAAAAAGTTTCAACATGATAAGCTTGAACCCAAATCGGAGAAATGCGTCTTCATAGGATACCCAAAGGAGACTATTGGGTATATCTTCTATCACAGATCCGAAGGCAAATTCGTTGCTAAGAATGGATCCTTTCTATAGAAGGAGTTTCTCTCGAAAGAAGTGAGTGGGAGGAAAGTAGAACTTGATGAGGTAACTGTACCTGCTCCCTTATTGGAAAGTAGTTCATCACAGAAACCGGTTCCTGTGACACCTACACCAATTAGTGAGGAAGCTAAAGATAATGATCATGAAACTTCAGATCAAGTTAATACCGAACCTCGTAGGTCAACCAGAGTAAGATCCGCACCAGAGTGGTACGGTAATCCTATTCTGGAGGTCATGTTACTTGACCATGACGAACCTACGAACTATGAGGAAGCGATGATGAGCCCAGATTCCGCAAAAGGGCTTGAGGCCATGAAATCTGAGATGGGATCCATGTATGAGAACAAAGTATGGACTTTGATTGACTTGCCCGATGATTGGTGAGCCATTGAGATTAAATGGATCCTCAAGAGGAAGACGGACGCTGATAGTAGTGTTACTATCTACAAAGCTAGAATTGTCGCAAAAAGGTTTTCGACAAGTTCAAGGTGTTGACTACGATGAGAGTTTCTCATTCGTATCTATGCTTAAGTCTGTCCGAATCATGTTAGCAATTGCCGCATTTTATGAAATCTGGCAAATGGATGAACAAAACTGCATTCCTTAATGGATTTATTAAAGAAGAGTTGTATATGATGCAGCAAGAAGGTTTTGTCAATCCTAAAGGTGCTAACAAAATATGCAAGCTCCAGCGATCCATCTATGGACTAGGGCAAGCATCTCGAAGTTGGAATATACGCTTTGATGAATTGATCAAAGCATATAGTTTTATACAGACTTGAGGTGAAGCCTGTATTTACAAGAAAGTGAGTGGGAGCACTACAGCCTTTCTGATAAGTATATGTAAATGACATATTGTTGGTCGGAAATAATGTAGAATTTTCTGGAAAGCATAAGGGAGTATTTGAAAGGAGTTTTTCAAAGAAAGACCTCGGTGAAGCTGCTTACATATTGAGCATCAAGATCTATAGAGATAGATCAAGACGCTTGATAAGTTTTTTTAATGAGTACATACCTTGACAAGATTTTGAAGTAGTTCAAAATGGAACAGTCAAAGAAAGAGTTCTTGCCTGTGTTACAAGGTGTGAAATTGAGTAAGACTCAAAGCCCGACCACGGCAGAAGATAGAAAGAGAATGAAAGTCATTACCTATGCCTCAGCCATAGGTTCTATAAAGTATGCCATGCTGTGTGCCAGATCTATTGTATACCCTACACTGAGTTTAGCAAGGGAGTACAATAGTGATCTAGTAGTAGATCACTGAACAACGGTCTAAATTATCCTTATTGGAATAAGGATATGTTTCTCGATTATGGAGGTGACTAAAGGTTCGTCATAAAGGGTTACGTCGATGCAAGTTTTGACATTGATCCAGATGACTCTAAGTCTCAATCTGGATACATATTGAAATGGGAGAAATTAGCTAGAGTAGCTCCATGCAGAGTATTGTAGACATAGAATATTTGCAAAATACATATGGCTCTGAATGTGGCAGACCCGTTGACTAAACTTCTCTCACAAGCAAAACATGATCACACCTTAGTACTCTTTGGGTGTTAATCACATAGCGATGTGAACTAGATTATTGACTCTAGTAAACCCTTTGGGTGTTGATCACATGATGATGTGAACTATGGGTGTTAATCACATGATGATGTGAACTATTGATGTTAAATCACATGGCGATGTGATCTAGATTACTGACTCTAGTGCATGTGGGAGACTGAAGGAAATATGCCCTAGAGGCAATAATAAAGTTATTATTTATTTCCTTATTTCATGATAAATGTTTATTATTCATGCTAGAATTGTATTAACCGGAAACATAATACTTGTGTGAATACATAGACAAACAGAGTGTCACTACTATGCCTCTACTTGACTAGCTCGTTGATCAAAGATGGTTATGTTTCCTAGCCATAGACATGAGTTGTCATTTGATTAACGGGATCACATCATTAGGAGAATGATGTGATTGACTTGACCCATTCCGTTAGCTTAGCACTTGATCATTTAGTATTCTGCTATTGCTTTCTTCATGACTTATACATGTTCCTATGACTATGAGATTATGCAACTCCCGTTTACCGGAGGAACACTTTGTGTGCTACCAAAAGTCACAACGTAACTGGGTGATTATAAAGGTGCTCTACAGGTGTCTCCGAAGGTACTTGTTGGGTTGGCGTATTTCGAGATTAGGATTTGTCACTCCGATTGTCGGAGAGGTATCTCTAGGCCCACTCGGTAATGCACATCACTATAATCCTTGCAAGCATTGTAACTAATGAGTTAGTTGCGGGATATTACGGAACGAGTAAAGAGACTTTCCGGTAACGAGATTGAACTAGGTATTGAGATACCGATCATCGAATCTCGGGCAAATAACATACCGATGACAAAGGGAACAACGTATGTTGTTATGCGGTTTGACTGATAAGATCTTCGTAGAGTATGTAGGAGCCAATATGAGCATCCAGGTTCCGCTATTGGTTATTGACCGGAGACGTGTCTCGGTCATGTCTACATAGTACTTGAACCCATAGGGTCCGCACGCTTAAAGTTCTGTGACGATTTGTATTATGAGTTTGTGTGTTTTGATGTACCGAAGGTAGTTCGGAGTCCCGGATGAGATCGGGCACATGAGGAGGAGTCTCGAAATGGTCGAGACATAAAGATCGATATATTGGACGACTATATTCAGACATCAGAAAGGTTCCGAGTGATTCGGGTATTTTCGGAGTACCGGGGAGTTACGGGAATTCACCGGGAGAAGTATTAGGCTTTATTGGGCCATACGGGAATAGAGGAGAGAGGCCAAAAGGAAGGAGGCGCGCCCACCCTCTGGTCCGAATTGGACAAGGGGTGCAGCCCCCTTTTCCTTCTCCCTCTCCCCTTCTTTCCTTCTCTCCTACTCCGGAAAGGAAAGGGGAATCCTACTAGGACTTGGGAGTCCTAGTAGGACTCCCCACACTTGGTGCGCCCCCTCTAGGGCCGCCTCTCCCTTGCTCCATTATATACGGGGGCAGGGGGCACCCCATAAACACAACAATTGATCTCTTGATCTCTTAGCCGTGTGCGATGCCCCCATCCACCATAATCGACCTCGATCATATCGTAGCAGTGCTTAGGCGAAGCCCTGCATCGGTAGCATCATCATCACCATCATCACGCCGTCGTGCTGATGTCACATCCATAGCTTCTGACATTGCACTAGGCTAACTTCATGTGTGCATCATGTTTAAACTTTGAAAGAAACTTGAAATGGGGATTGCCTAAACCCTAGCATTAAAGGAATTCACTAGGTTCAACCAAAATATTTCCAGTAAATCCAAATGGCTTTCAAAAAATGTTCATCATTCTTGGAAAATGCTGGAAACAGTAACCAGAGGTGATGCACATTTTTCCATGACATATTTGGGCTCTGGATTAAATCATACTCTATTTGCATTTGGGCACTTAAATGCTATTAAATATTTTAAATGCTCAAATAATCATAAACTAAAATGTTTACTGTAGGATATATTCCCAACAGTGATCATGAGTAGTTTCATGATTTTTGGAAGTGTCTAAGTATTTTTAATAAAGCCCTAAAGACTACAGAATATTAGAAAACAGAAACAAATAAAAAAAAGAGAGAGAAAGGAAACCTACCTGGCCTCACCTGTCGCAGCCCAGCTGGCCAGCCCACCTGGCCGGCCCAGCCCAGCGCCGCTGCCAGTCATCTCCCACCTCTCGCCAGTAGGACGAGAGGCGTGTGGCCACCGTGCACGCTGGCCACGCGCCGTGCCACCTCCTGCTTCCGCCGCTTCTGGAGCCAGCCCCGAGTGCCACGCACTCCCCCTCGCCCCCTGCGCCTCTCCTCTCTCCCCCTGGACCCCAACCCCTCCTCTGTTTCCCTCTCGCGCGCACCACCGAACGGAGCCGTCGCCACCGTCGCCGTTCGTCGTGGCCACAGAGCCCCCCTCAGCTAGCTAGGATGTCCAGCAGCACCGCCATCGTCTCCTACGTCTCCTCGACGAAGGAAGCAAGCCCCGACGCCCGGAAGCGTCGCCATCGAGCTCGTCCCCGCCGCCTCTGGCCGGAGATCGCCGGCATCGATCCGCCTCGTCCAAGCCGTCCCTGAGGCCACTGACCTACCCTACGGAATCACTGTGAGCCCCTGAACCGTTTCCCCTACTCCCGTGCTCGATTTCGAGCTCTAGCTAGACTAGCCACCGTGCCCGAAGCTCGCTGCCGCATGAGCTCGTCGCCGCCGTGGCTCCGGCGACCAAATGGCCCCGCGCGTGCGTCCGTTGCACTCGCGACGTCCCGTAGAGCAACGCTAGCGCGATAGCCAGTTTGTTTGCAAGCCGCAGCACTAACCCCGCACCCAGCCGAACTCCGGCGGCCGCAAAAGAGCTCGCCGCCGTCGACTCCGGTCACCACAGGCCCAGCCACCACCACCATTCGACGCGCACCAGCAAGGGCTCTCCAACGCGCCCAGCCATGGCTCGAACCGTGCCTCGTAGCGCGATCCCGAGCACCAGCTTCGCCTCTGGCCTCGCCGGCGATTAGCCACCGGCCTAATCCCGGCGCTTAGTGCTAATGACACCTGGTTAACCCCCCCTATCTCACTGACACCTGGGGCCCACGCCCTAATTAACCCGGGGTTTACTTTTTTCTAGTTTAAACTAACCTCGCGGGTCCCATAGGTCAGGTTGACCTGGCCACGTCAGCGTTGACCTGGACCCACTGGTCAGCCTCTGTTCCTGCCTTGTCACACAGACATACGGGACCCACGCGTCAGGTTTGACCTGGACCGTGGCCCGTTGACCTGCTGACGTCAGCATGATGTCATGCCGACGCAGTATTGGTTTTTTGGATTTAAAATAATTCAGAAAATTCCAGAAAATAGTATAAACTTCTAAAGATCAAATAAAATCAACCGTAGCTCAGAATGAAATAATTTATATATGAAAAATTATCAGAAAAATGCAATCTATCCATCTGTATCATTTTCATGCATGTCAAACTAAGTTATACCTGCTGTATAGGTGAAAACATGACAATGACATTATAAATGCTAAATATGGAGTTTGCATATGAACCCTTAGTTCATATGGACCTCATTTAAACTGTTACTAGATGCATTAGTGTAAATCATAACATTCTTGACATGTCATGACCATGCATCATATTGTCGCATTGCATTGATTGTGTCCTTCTCTGTTTGCCGGTAACCATCCCCTCTCAGTAGCCGATGCTCCGATGACGTGATCGATGACACCGATGAAGAACTATAATATCTTCAGAAGTGCCAGGCAAGCATAACCCCCTTGTTCATTCCGATACAATCCCACTCTCTCGCTCCTGCTCTCTTTTACTACATTAGGACAACAACGATTCAACTGTTACATGCTGCGGTAGTTGAACCCCTTATCCTCTGCATGACCTATCATTGCCACAGTAAATAGATGAAACCCACTAGCATGAGTAGGAGTTGTTTGAGCCCTGATGTGCCTACTCATTCATGATTGTTTGTCATGCCTGCTATGCTTGGAGTTGTGTCAGGTCAGATTCATCGGGGATGAATTGGAATGGTGATGAACATGTCCTACTGTGTGTGAGCTAAGTGTGTGAACACGATTTGGTAAAGGTAGCGGTGAGAGGCCATGTAGGAGTACATGGTGGGTTGTCTCATTGAAGCCGTCCTCAGGAACTGAGTTCTGTGTTTGTGATCCATGATACAGTTACTACCACGCATTGGGCCCGAAACCAATGGACCCTCTCGGCTTCTTAATCACCCTTGTCCTCTGTCCAGGAGTTGCAAGTAGTTTCTGGTGTTTGTAGTATGCTGGAGGCCGTGGGCAGCGCTGACCGGAGGGGTGGGCTGTGATGCGATAGGCACGTGGCACGGTGTACCGGGCGCCCGTTTGGTGTCTCGGGAACCCTGCACACATCGTTCGGGGCCGTATGTGGAAACCTCGGCCGGACTCCCTGCGGATGGAACCTGAATAGGTGATAAACCTGGACTAGAGACTTGAGTGTTTAGGTAGGCTGTGGCCGACACCCTCGCTGGACTTCCGCTTGAAGGTTGCCGAGTACATGTCTTGTAAACGGCGGTAAGTGGTGAGAGCGTGTGTGTCGAAGTACACCCCTACAGGGTTAATATGATCTATTCGAATAGCAGTGTCCGCGGAAAAGGACTTCTGGGTTGCCTATAACAGTTCATAGACAAGTGAAAGTGGATACTCTAAAATGCGCAAGATAAACGTGAGTGCTATGGATGGCGTTCTCGTAGGGAGACGGGAACGGATCCATAGTGGAGTATTGATATGGTGAATATGTGGACTCGTGTGCGCCACCTCAAAAGAGTTACTTGCAGTCGTAGCTAGGATAGCCACCAAGTCAAAGCTGGCTTGCTGCAGTTAAACTCCACCACCCCCTTGTTGATACCGATGCATATGTAGCTAGTTCTGATGTAAGTCTTGCTGGGTACATTTGTACTCACGTTTGCTTATTTTATGTTTTGCAGAGAGACGTCAGTCTCGCTAGTAGTTCTGTGTGGACTTCGACGTTTAGCTTGATACCTCAGCTACGATCTTGTGCCCTCGGCAGGATCTAGTAAATAGTCAGGCTTCACAGCCTTTTACATTTGTAGATGTCTGTACTCAGACATGTTAAGCTTCCGCATGTGCTTTGACTTGTATGCTCTGAATGTTGGGTCATGAGACCTATGTTTGTAATATCTCGCTCCTCGGAGCCTAATGAATAAATACTTGAGTCGTAGAGTTATGTTGTGATGCGATGTTGTATTTACACATATCGAGCATATTGTGTGTATGATTGAAATGCTTGGTATGTGTGGGATCCGACAACCTAGTTGTTTATCCTTGGTAGCCTCTCTTATGGGGAAATGTAGTCTTGTGCTTCCATGAGCCATAGTAGTCCGCTACAGCCCGGTTCACCGGAGTCCTGCTAGCCCAGCACTACTGCTCCGGAACACTTGACTGGCCGGCATGTGTTTCACTTCGTTCCTGTGTCTGTCCCTTCGGGGAAATGTCACGCGGTGACATCCGGAGTCCTGCCTAGCCTGCTACAGCCCGGGTTCCCGGAGTCCTGTTAGCCCAGTGCTACAGCCCGGATTCGCACGCTGCTTACCGACATGCTCGATGTTGATTCATGTATGCCTGTCCCCGTAAGTTAGTGCCACTTTGGGTTCACGACTAGTCATGTCGGCCCGGGTTCTCTGTCATATGGATGCTAGCGACACTATCATATACGTGAGCCAAAAGGCGCAAACGGTCCCGGGCCATGGTAAGGCGACACCCGTGGGAATACCGTGCGTGAGGCCGCAAAGTGATATGAGGTGTTACAGACTAGATCGGTGTGACTTAGAATCGGGGTCCTGACAGCGTTGGTATCAGAGCCTGGCTGCCTGTAGGATTACCAAGCCAAACTAGTCGAAGTTGAGTCTAGAAATGCTTTAGTTATATAAGGGAATTGATTGTGGAAGGGAAGGTAAGGCTCTTTTTACTCCTTTACCTTATGCCCTTCTGATCTGAGTCACCCTCTTCTCTTCCATGGGGATTAAGAACTAGGCTTCTCATCTTTCTATCAGGATCACGTGTTACTAATCCGTAGACTCATAGGATTGATGGATTTAAGCCTCAGTTCAGTTCCTACTACTTCCGTATGTTGAGCATTGATCCCGGAAGTTTATATTGTGATGTTGAGTGGTTATGCCACCATTTTGTAGGATGTCTCAAATCCTTTGAGCATTTACAGCCGTTATGCTGTCCGAGTCATCCCAGGCTTCTAAATAATCTAATGCATTTGCAAATCCCTTCTTTCCGTTCTCGATGTTCCTTTGGGCCAGATTAACCACACTAATCGTTGAGTTGAGGTACTCTGTTGCCTTGACATATATATTGGAGTTATTATTATGACCCTAGGTGTTTTAGAGAACCACTTAGTAATCTAGCAATGCTTTGTATCCCCAGTGTGATGATTCTGGCCATTATTCTCGAAAGCATCCCGTGATGCCACTTAGTTAGTAGGCATTCTATTTCTGGGTTCTTGAGCCCAAGATTCACTCTACTTAACTCGTGTAGCTAGTGTTTGCTCGTTCCTTTAGGATATTAGTAACCTTTGCGATAGTCCTCGAGGTTCATGGTATATCCTTCTTCCAAATATCATGAACTGCTTATGGAAGAAGTTCCTCGCGGAACCAAAAGATCACAACTAGAGTGCTCTTGAGGAGTACTCCATTCATATTGTGACTCTGCCAGTCCTTCCTCCTCTGCATGGGTTATCCGGAAGAAATATGTTGAATTTGTTCGACATACTAATCCATGCATCCACAACTCAGAAAAACATATGTTCCTTTGGGTTGTCCCTCTTTAGTTATTTTCTGGCCCTCGTCTATCAATTGATAGTCATGAGTAATTGTGCATTTGTGTTATCGATGCCTATTATTCTTGTGGTCTGTCAAGCCATTCTAATCCGGAATGACTAGGAGAAACAAACTCCAGTACCTCGTCCATCTTTGGGATTGGGTCAAAGTAGTTGTATTCCGCAGATCAAATGCCTAACCAGCTTTTGTTCTGTTCTACCTTCGAGTATTACCCCCTTTATTTCGAGAATATCGTAGGAATTGCACCACCTTTTGTGAATTCTTGACGCAGTGATACTCCTCGCCATCGTCATTCATTTCTCGGTCCCGTGTTATTGTAACCGGAACACCGACAAGTGAATCGTGATGCATGAAATCAATACTCCTAGCAACTCCGTTGCTTGGTAGTTGAAGGACAATAATTTCATCCTTAGCGTGTTGGTTACTGAATCACATCCTAAGGTTGATCGTGCTACCTAGTCCTTATTCCCGGTGCACTTTTCGATCAATGGGTTAGGATAGTGTCAGTCCTTGCTTATTCGGTCATATCGTCTTGCCCTGAAAAGCAAGATTGTTCTCGATCTTAATAACATGTCGGTGGATCGTGATTTTCCAAATATCTTCTTGGAAGTACCACCGGGCTGTCCCTGACCGATATGTTGAGTTCGTGAACAAGTTGGTTTACCAATAAACCACCCCCTCTCCAAGAATCTGTGTTGAATACCCCTGAGCTAGTTGGTTAAGCCAAACAACAACTTGGAGAGTTGGAAGATAAAAGCTTGCCAGCTTAGTTCATTTCAAGGGATATATTTGCGTGTGTTGAAGATAGATGATATCTTCATCGATTGGTCCCTGTGATCAGTTGTTGGACCTATTGTCGTATCAAGACTTTGATTTGAGTATGGGCTATCATCAAATCAAATCAGAACCAACGATGTTCATAATGTTGTCTTACTCGTGGTTGATCCCTCGAGCATACACCATTATATCTTTTGGGTCTGACCAATGCTATCACTTGTTCACATAATTATGGAATTCCATCTCCATGGAAACCTGGATGAATTGTTGTTGAGCCCATCAGCAACACTGCTAGCTTCTCCATGACTCGTGTTTAACATCCAGCTAGTATTGGAAACTTTATAAGCATTATCTTCGTGTTCCGTTCATGAAGCATATGTTGGATGAAAGAAGTGACTTACTCTAATTCATGTGCATTAGATGCAAGTTGCCGCCGTGAATTCGAGAAAGTTTGTTTTGCCTCCTCTGGAATCATCCCAAGTCAGTCATGCATATGTGCGAAGTATACCGTGGTTTGGAGACTTGCAACCTTCATTCTATATGTATCCCTAGCACACCAAGCCACTAACTGACTTGTTCAAGGAGAAGGAGTTCCTTTTAAGAGCTAACCCGGGCTTAATTGAGAACTTCATTATCTGCGATGATGGTTCCCCTCTTGAACTCGGTAGTGTTTTATTATAAGACTACCATGTGATCATGCTTGTCTGGGACAACGTGCTCACATGTATGTAGCAGAACCAGCTCATGTTTTGGAGCTTGCTATCGTAGTTCATCCCCTGAGAATCTCGCAACGTCATCTCGTCGATTTGTGTTGCAAACCTTAATTTTCTTTCTAGACTTGATGAGTCTGGAATATACTGACACCAACTAGATCTGAATCTCAGGCAGATATGATGGTTGGAACATTTCCCAAGAATTATAATATTGCCCTCTCGATAACCGGTAAAGTGGATGTCGTGGCCAACACATCCAGCCGGAAGGCCTATTATTTTAGTATCTTGATTGAGGAAGTTGGCCACCTTCCCATAAGGATTTCGTAGGATTCTACTTCCGTAGTTATTCCTTATGGATTCTTGTGCTCCCGAAGTCCGACCTTTACTTGATGTTCTAGATACCAAACCATATCAATAAATGGGTTACGCTAGCACATCAAGGAGAACATTAGAAGTGGAGTGCTAAATGTCTCTCGGTCGATCATCCAGATTGCTTCTTTGGCATTGCTAAGGAAAAATCTGAGAAAGTGTTGTCCTCCTTTGCACCTGCATCCTCCATCACCATTCATCATGGTAGTATGATGTGTTGCCAGGATCCTCGACACGGATGTTGGTAAAACCTTTATGAATATGGAAATGCTCAAGTTCTTGAGAGCACGCACAAGCACTAGGTGTTATCATCGGCACTAACTGGAATTGCTCCCAGTTTCCTTCGGTTATGCTAAACCTTTCAAACAGTAGATTCACTCTCTACTGTCGAGCTTCTCCCCAGTTACTAGAATCATTCCTAGCATTTGCATTTTTTGTTCCCAGCTTGCACCGTCATTGTGCCATCCTACCTTGGATTACCCTTCCCAGTAATTACTGATAAGGACCATCTTCAAAAGTGGTCCCACCAGGGGTTCCGACCATTTCCGGTCATAAGCAAATCACCCCTTGTGTTGTCTTCAACAAGGTAGTCCACATCGTCCATTCTAGCCCAAGTGTGTCGTTCTCCCGAAATCCCTCGAACGATCGTTTGTGATTGCCTTAGGCTGGCATAAAGAGTTTCAATGATATTTATATCAACAGTAATTCCTTTTGCCACTTAAGGGAATATTTCTACGAGTCACCTTCCCCAAGGTGCCCCGTTATGGAATCATGGCAATTTTTCCTCGCTACTTTGAAACCCTCGTCAAATTGTTTCTTCCGTCCCTCCTGGTGCATGTTTTGCCTCTTAGCTCGAGAGATGTTTCAATGCCTCCCTCCATGAGTTGATCCTGAGTTGCTCGATATTCGAGAAGATCGATCCTTCTAGAGTTTTCCCTTTCCTCTTGTTGTCTTGTCGGTTGGAGTTCTCAGAGCAAGACATCGAGACAAAGATGGTGATCGAATCAACGTTCTTATGAAGTGCAACTTGGATCGTGAAGATTGTGTTAGCTTTTGTGTCCCCTTTTCCTCTTACCCTACGCTTAAATCTCGGGACGAGATTTTTTTTAGTGGGGGTGAGTTGTCACATCCCTAGCTTCTGACATTGCACTAGGCTAACTTCATGTGTGCATCATGTTTAAACTTTGAAAGAAACTTGAAATGGGGATTGCCTAAACCCTAGCATTAAAGGAATTCACTAGGTTCAACCAAAATATTTCCAGTAAATCCAAATGGCTTTCAAAAAATGTTCATCATTCTTGGAAAATGCTGGAAACAGTAACCAGAGGTGATGCACATTTTTCCATGACATATTTGGGCTCTGGATTAAATCATACTCTATTTGCATTTGGGCATTTAAATGCTATTAAATATTTTAAATGCTCCAATAATCATAAACTAAAATGTTTACTCTAGGATATATTCCCAACAGTGATCATGAGTAGTTTCATGATTTTTGGAAGTGTCTAAGTATTTTTAATAAAGCCCTAAAGACTACAGAATATTAGAAAACAGAAACAAATAAAAAAAGAGAGAGAAAGGAAACCTACCTGGCCTCACCTGTCGCAGCCCACCTGGCCAGCCCACCTGGCCGGCCCAGCCCAGCGCCGCTGCCAGTCATCTCCCACCTCTCGCCAGTAGGACGAGAGGCGTGTGGCCACCGTGCACGTTGGCCACGCGCCGTGCCACCTCCTGCTTCCGCCGCTTCTGGAGCCAGCCCCGAGTGCCACGCACTCCCCCTCGCCCCCTGCGCCTCTCCTCTCTCCCCCCTGGACCCCAACCCCTCCTCTGCTTCCCTCTCGCGTGCACCACCGAACGGAGCCGTCGCCACCGTCGTCGTTCCTCGTGGCCACCGAGCCCCCCCTCACCTAGCTAGGATGTCCGGCAGCACCGCCATCGTCTCCTACGTCTCCTCGATGAAGGAAGCAAGCCCCGACGCCCGGAAGCGTCGCCATCGAGCTCGTCCCCGCCGCCTCTGGCCGGAGATCGCCGGCGTCGATCCGCCTCGTCCAAGCCGTCCCCGAGGCCACTGACCTACCCTACGGAATCACTGTGAGCCCCTGAACCGTTTCCCCTACTCCCGTGCTCGATTTCGAGCTCTAGCTAGACTAGCCACCGTGCCCGAAGCTCGCCGTCGCATGAGCTCATCACCGCCGTGGCTCCGGCGACCAAATGGCCCCGCGCGTGCGTCCGTTGCACTCGCGACGTCCCGTAGAGCAACGCTAGCGCGATAGCCAGTTTGTTTGCAAGCCGCAGCGCTAACCCCGCACCCACCCGAACTCCGGCGGCCGCAAAAGAGCTCGCCGCCGTCGACTCCGGTCACCACAGGCCCAGCCACCACCACCATTCGACGCGCACCGGCAAGGGCTCTCCAACGCGCCCAGCCATGGCTCGAACCGTGCCTCGTAGCGCGATCCCAAGCACCAGCTTCGCCTCTGGCCTCGCCGGCGATTAGCCGCCGGCCTAATCCCGGCGCTTAGCGCTAATGACACCTGGTTAACCCCCCCTATCTCACTGACACCTGGGGCCCATGCCCTAATTAACCCAGGGTTTACTTTTGTCTAGTTTAAACTAACCTCGCGGGTCCCACAGGTCAGGTTGACCTGGCCACGTCAGCGTTGACCAGGACCCACTGGTCAGCCTCTGTTCCTGCCTTGTCACACTAACATACGGGACCCACGCGTCAGGTTTGACCTGGACCATGGCCCGTTGACCTGCTGACGTCAGCATGATGTCATGCTGACGCAGTATTGGTTTTCTGGATTTAAAATAATTCAGAAAATTCCAGAAAATAGTATAAACTTCAAAAAATATATAAAATCAACCGTAGCTCAGAATGAAATAATTTATATATGAAAAATTATCAGAAAAATGCAATCTATCCATCTGTATCATTTTCATGCATGTCAAACTAAGTTATACCTGCTGTATGGGTGAAAACATGATAATGACATTATAAATGCTAAATATGGAGTTTGCATATGAACCCTTAGTTCATATGGACCTCATTTAAACTGTTGCTAGATGCATTAGTGTAAATCATAACATTCTTGACATGTCATTACCATGCATCATATTGTCGCATTGCATTGATTGTGTCCTTCTCTGTTTGCCGGTAACCATCCCCTCTCAGTAGCCGATGCTCCGATGACGTGATCGATGACACCGATGAAGAACTATAATATCTTCAGAAGTGCCAGGCAAGCATAACCCCCTTGTTCATTCCGATACAATCCCACTCTCTCGCTCCTGCTCTCTTTTACTACATTAGGACAACAACGATTCAACTGTTACATGCTGCGGTAGTTGAACCCCTTATCCTCTGCATGACCTGTCATTGCCACAGTAAATAGATGAAACCCACTAGCATGAGTAGGAGTTGTTTGAGCCCTGATGTGCCTACTCATTCATGATTGTTTGTCATGCCTGCTATGCTTGGAGTTGTGTCAGGTCAGATTCATCGGGGATGAATTGGAATGGTGATGAACATGTCCTACTGTGTGTGAGCTAAGTGTGTGAACATGATTTGGTAAAGGTAGCGGTGAGAGGCCATGTAGGAGTACATGGTGGGTTGTCTCATTGAAGCCGTCCTCAGGAACTGAGTTCTGTGTTTGTGATCCATGATACAGTTACTACCACGCATTGGGCCCGAAACCAATGGACCCTCTCGGCTTCTTAATCACCCTTGTCCTCTGTCCAGGAGTTGCAAGTAGTTTCTGGTGTGTGTAGTATGCTGGAGGCCGTGGGCAGCGCTGACCGGAGGGGTGGGCTGTGATGCGGTAGGCACGTGGCACGGTGTACCGGGCGCCCGTTTGGTGTCTCGGGAACCCTGCACACATCGTTCGGGGCCGTATGTGGAAACCTCGGCCGGACTCCCTGCGGATGGAACCTGAATAGGCGATAAACCTGGACTAGAGACTTGAGTGTTTAGGTAGGCTGTGGCCGACACCCTCGCTGGACTTCCGCTTGAAGGTTGCCGAGTACATGTCATGTAAACGGCGGTAAGTGGTGAGAGCGTGTGTGTCGAAGTACACCCCTGCAGGGTTAATATGATCTATTCGAATAGCCGTGTCCGCGGAAAAGGACTTCTGGGTTGCCTATAACAGTTCATAGACAAGTGAAAGTGGATACTCTAAAATGCGCAAGATAAGCGTGAGTGCTATGGATGGCGTTCTCATAGGGAGACGGGAGCGGATCCATAGTGGAGTATTGATATGGTGAATATGTGGACTCATGTGCGCCACCTCAAAAGAGTTACTTGCAGTCGTAGCTAGGATAGCCACCGAGTCAAAGCTGGCTTGCTGCAGTTAAACTCCACCACCCCCTTGTTGATACCGATGCATATGTAGCTAGTTCTGATGTAAGTCTTGCTGGGTACATTTGTACTCACGTTTGCTTATTTTATGTTTTGCAGAGAGACGTCAGTCTCGCTAGTAGTTCCATGTGGACTTCGACGTTTAGCTTGATACCTTAGCTACGATCTTGTGCCCTCGGCAGGATCTAGTAAATAGTCAGGCTTCTCAGCCTTTTACATTTGTAGATGTCTGTACTCAGACATGTTAAGCTTCCGCATGTGCTTTGACTTGTATGCTCTGAATGTTGGGTCATGAGACCTATGTTTGTAATATCTCGCTCCTCGGAGCCTAATGAATAAATACTTGAGTCGTAGAGTTATGTTGTGATGCGATGTTGTATTTACACATATCGAGCATATTGTGTGTATGATTGAAATGCTTGGTATGTGTGGGATCCGACAACCTAGTTGTTTATCCTTGGTAGCCTCTCTTATGGGGAAATGTAGTCTTGTGCTTCCATGAGCCATAGTAGTCCGCTACAGCCCGGTTCACCGGAGTCCTGCTAGCCCAGCACTACTGCTCCGGAACACTTGACTGGCCGGCATGTGTTTCACTTCGTTCCTGTGTCTGTCCCTTCGGGGAAATGTCACGCGGTGACATCCGGAGTCCTGCCTAGCCTGCTACAGCCCGGGTTCCCGAAGTCCTGTTAGCCCAGTGCTACAGCCCGGATTCGCACGCTGCTGACCGACATGCTCGATGTTGATTCATGTATGCCTGTCCCCGTAAGTTAGTGCCACTTTGGGTTCACGACTAGTCATGTCAGCCCGGGTTCTCTGTCATATGGATGCTAGCGACACTATCATATACGTGAGCCAAAAGGCGCAAACGGTCCCGGGCCATGGTAAGGCGACACCCGTGGGAATACCGTGCGTGAGGCCGCAAAGTGATATGAGGTGTTACAGACTAGATCGGTGTAACTTAGAATCGGGGTCCTGACAGCTGACGGAACTCTCCCTCGATGCTCATCTGGATCGGAGTTCGTGGGACGTCATCGAGCTGAACGTGTGCTGAACTCGGAGGTGCCATGCGTTCGGTACTTGGATCGGTCGGATCGTGAAGACGTACGACTACATCAACCGCGTTGTCATAATGCTTCCGCTTTCGGTCTACGAGGGTACGTGGACACACTCTCCCCTCTCGTTGCTATGCATCACCATGATCCTGCGTGTGCGTAGGAATTTTTTAAAATTACTACGTTCCCCAACAAAGGGTATGTATCCAGCAGTGCGTCGCCCGGGGCGGAACCAACGCTGCTTCTCGGTATGGATGGGATGGTGCTATCCAATGATGGACGATCATCCGCTTGCTGCTGCCGCTGCTGAGACCCCCTTTCCTGGCTAAGTGAGTCGATCTGTTGTTGCTGCTGCTGGAATTTGAGTGCCATGTCCGCGTGCCTTGCTTCTAGGCCTTGAAGGCGTTCTGCGTCCTGCTTCCTCTGCTCCTCCTCCAGCTTCCTCTTCTTCTCCTCCTCCATCTTCTTTCTTGCACGAGTCCTGTAGTCGTTGTTCCATTCTGAAAAGCCCTCATACCAGGGAATAACGCCCTTGCCTCGTGTTCTTCCCGGGTGTTCAGGATTTCCCAGGGCGCGCGTAAGCTCGTCGTTCTCTCTGTTGGGCGTGAACACCCGCTTTCGAGCATCTTCTATTGCGTCAAGTAACTTTTGTTCGGCTCCTTTTAGACTTGACTTCTTCGAAACCAGGCCTGTCTTCGGGTCCAACGCCTCCCCATGCGCATAGAACCAAGTTCTGCACCTGAGGGGCCAGCTCCTAGTAACCGGAGTGACCCCTGCATCCTCCATCTCTTGCTCAGACTTATCCCACTTAGGCATTGCCACCGTGTAGCCACCTGGACCCAGCCTATGGAACTGCGTCTTTTTTGCGGCATTGGCCTTGTTTTTTCTCGATCGTTCCTTAGATAATTCTGATTCCTTGAATTTCACGAAAGCAGGCCAGTGTTCTCTTTGCTTCTCCAGTGTTTCCTTGAATTCTGGAGTCTTCCTTTCTGCAGCGAGGTAGTTGGCCCATACAGTTTTCTTGTGGGTGTTGAATGCAATTGCCATCTTCTTAAGAGTAGCGTCCTTGACTTTCGCACATCTGCATCAGTGAAATAATCTGGTAGGGTGAAATGTTCCATCAGAGATTCCCAAAGCTTTTGTTTTGCTCTGTCGTCGACCCAAGTAACATCTGGATGTTTAGTTTTTGGCTCTTTCCATTCTTGAATGGAGATCGGGAGTTGGTCCTTCACAAGAACTCCGCACTGACGAACGAACTTGTTCGCAATATTCTTAGGCGTGAGGGGTTCGCCATTAGCTTTGATGGAATCGATGTTGTACTTTACACCCTCCTTCAACTTTTTGCCCGGGCCTCGCTTTGTCCTGCTGTCTGTAGAAGCAGATTTGCTCGATCCGGAGGGCTGAAAGAAGAAAGATCGATTCGTTGATATATCTTCAAATAAAAAAACATGTGATGATCACTAGATGCCTGCTTATACAAATATACCTCGCCGGTAGTCTTTGTTTTTTCAAGATCAACATTGTATTCGTCATCATAATCATTGTCTGCGTCATCATAATCATAATCATAGTTCATGACTTCATCAGCTCGGTCGTCGAGATCGAATATCTTATCATCACCCTCCCCGGTATTGTTCAGATATTGGGAGCCGTCATCTGCTTCATTCAGATCATCTGGCCTGTTAGGGCTGCGTATGATCACGAACAGGGCCTCTTCTCCCTCTTTGCCGGTATTGTCCGCCATAGCTTTTATTTAACTAATACAGAAGAAATATGAAACAATTTAGTATTCAAATTACAATGCATGGATGCAATCAATAAGGAAAAACTGAATCATATAGTACATAATATGCATCGTCTCGAATAATATATAATCTCGAATACATTGTCTCGAATAATATATAATCTCGAATACATCGTCTCGAATAATATATAATCTCGAGTACATCGTCTCTAATAATATATATAATCTCGAATACATCGTCTCGAATATTATATATTGAATACATCACTGGCTAGGTAGCTAATAAAGATCGAATACTACAGAAGAATCTAGGCCACTCGCGGTTCCTGGGGCGCGGGCGGTGGACACCCAAAGAGAAGGAACCATCACATGATCATATCTCCGGTCATCTTCCCAAAGAACCTGCCAGGTATCGGAGAACCTGACGTCCATAGCAGCCATGTAGCGATGGACGTGCTCGTCCTCCTCCCTGACACGGCGACGCACCTCCTCCGGCGGGGCCGGCTCCCTCTTCACCGAATGTGGCCCACGCGAACGCCAACAAAGGAGATCAGAGTCGACGACGGGACCCGAGGCCGGGTTCCTCACCAAGTGGCGCGCCCCTCCAGGTAGCACCTCCTAGTGCCAGCCCGGCGGAGCCCAGTCCCGGACATGGGTCAGCCGGACGTCGTCGCGAACGGGTCGACGGCGAGGATGCGGGCCGGGCATCGTCGAGAACAAATACTATATGCCCGCAAAAGTAACATTTTTTAAATGATTGGATTGTGATAACTAAAATTCTATATGCAAATTCTTACAATTTGACATTAATCTAATTCATCTAGCTAAAACTAATTCTAAAATTTCTAACATTTCTATATATATAACTAACATTTCTATAACATTTCTAATATTTCTATAACTAAAAAACAGAAAAATCGCTAACATTTCTATAACTAAAAAAACAGAAAAATTTATAACATTTCTATATAACTAACATTTATATAACATTTCTAATATTTCTATAACTAAAAAACAGAAAAATTTCTATAACTAAAATTTATAACTAAAAAACTAAAAAACAGGGGGTGGCGACGGGGGGCGGCGACGGGGACGGAGACGGGCGGCCGGGGTAGGAGCTCACCGGCGAGGCGCGGCGACGGGGGGCGGCGATGGGGACGGAGACGGGCGGTGACGACGGGGATTGGGACGGGGCGGCGACGACGGGGACGGGGATGGGCCGGGCGGGGATGACGGGGCGGGGCGCGGCCACGGGGACGACGGGGACGGGGACGGCCGGGGCGGCGACGGCGACGGGGGCGGCGGCGACGGGGCAGAGGAGAAAGAAGTAGAGGGAGAGATGAGAAACTGAATTTTTTTGAAGTGTTTCTTATGTAGAACACCCCTTTAGTATGCGTTGGAGCCACCAACCAGTACTAAAGGTCTGTTTTGGCCAGGCTAAGCGGCGGGAAGTGCCCCCTTTAGTACCGGGTTGTGGCTCCAACCGGTACTAAAGACACCCCTTTTAGTACCGGTTGGAGCCACGACCCGGTACTAAAGGGTGTGCGCTGCTAGGCGAGGGGCGCAGAAGTTTAGTCCCACCTCGCTAGTTGAGGAGCGACAAGACCAGTTTATAAGCCTCGGCGCGGGCACTGCATTGAGCTCCTCTCAAAAGCAGGCCTTCTGGGCCTACCATTCCTACTCTGCCTGTGGGTCCAACTACAGGTTGGGTTTCTAGTCATATGCAGGCCGCTCTGGCCCAGTAGGTGGGCTTTTTTATTTTCTTATTTTTTATTAGTTTTCAAATTTGAATAGTTTAAATTTCGAATTATTTGAAATTTGTGTGAATCACTAGTTTGTGAATAACTTAACCTTTTCTGAGTTCATTTGAAATGCTTTTCAATTTCAGGGTCATTTAGCTAAAAAAATCAGTAAATGCATGAAAGAATTTTTTTGCACATAAAATTTGTCGGTGTACAAAAAGAGGGGTGCGTTTTTGTACCCCCATACCTGTGCATGGGCAGTCGGAGCCGCGCCCACGGTCACGCCAAGCAGAGCAGGGAGGTGAGCCAGGGTAAGGCCGAAGCCCAAGATAATCAGAGCAACGCCAAGGCCAAGACCACAAAGAGCAGAGGGACGAAGCAGATTCCCCCGGCAAGGCCCTTGCCGGGGGCAGCCAAAGTAGCCCCGACAAGACCCTTGCCGGGGCAGCTCGCCCCACACCAATAGAGCGAGCCACCCTTGAGCCCACGGTCCCGAATGCCGTCATCCACATGGGGCCAGGGCTCGGGAAGGCACCTTTGTGGTGGCATGCAGATCTTTGTGAAGACATGATCGAGATCAGATGAGGATTAGAAGACGGCGATCCTCGGCAAGATCCTTGCCGAGGAAGGCCACCAGACCCCTGGCAAGGCCCTTGCCGGGGACGACAACGCGCCACGGCAAGACCCTTGCCGGGCCACCCGGCAAGGCCCTCACCAAGGACGCCAGCAGGGCCACCGCCAGGCCCACGCCAACCAAGCTTCCACTGTCGTCCACATGCAGCTGCCAGCCCAACTAGCTGGGCGGGCACCTGCGTGGCAACATGCAGCTCACAGGCCAACTCATCAAGCGCCTGCGTGGCAGCATGCAGATCTTCGTGGAGGCTCCACCACCGCGCCACCTCATCTACCTGCCTGCCTTCGTGGCGCCGCATGCGTCGCTGGCCAGGGCGCGTGTCGAAGCGAGGAGGAGGGGCGACGGACGGGACGGGCCTCGCCCCCGTCCCCAATAAAGCAAGGGGACACCTAAGCTATGCATTAAATGCGTCTTGTCCTGTAATACGAGCGATAAGCTCAGGGTACTGTACGCCTTTCCACCTCCTGTGTGCCACTGTGGCAACCCCTTCCAACTATAAAAGGAGGCCCATGGCATACTGGAGAAGGATTCTGCTCTTTCGAACCATGCACTGACCACAGCTAGTTCGAGAGCTCAAGAACTCTCAGAAATACACCCACCAAAGTAGGACTAGGGTTTTACGCATCCTCGCGGCCTGAACCTGGGTAAACAATCCTTGTGCTATCTACTAGCCCTGCTCTCCTCACAACCCTGCGCCCCCGGCAACCGTAGTAGGGATTCTTGTGATCCCATAGGTGTCGTTCCACACCGACATCTTTGGCGTGCCAGGTAGGGGGTGCAATTGTGAGAATCTGGTCTAGTAGTTAGCCTAGCAGTTCTTCATCGCTTTCGGTTTCTGAGAAGAAGGCGGCTGGAGGAACGACGCCGGCTCGGCAATAGAAAAGCTAAGTCATTCAGAGCCTTGGGTTATTTCCTTTTAGACTTAAGGTTATCGTCCCCGAGGATCTTGCCTATGTATGGGAAACCTGCACGCAAAGGCCCCCCCCCCCCCCCCCCCGCAATTGGCAACGCCCTTGTTCTGTTTCGAGTCCGCTCAACACATGAAAGCGGCCGCGTCGAGAGTGGCGGGGTAGCCTTCCACACATGGCAACGCTCCTGACTCTAACTCGAGTCAAACTCGACAGTTCGGGCGGCCGCGCTAAGGGCGGTAAGATGGTTTGCCCGGCAGCAAGCACAACCGGCTGGCCAATGGGGATCCGTCCCAAAGACGCCGCCCTGGGTTTAAGCGCCGGCAAAACCTACCCAGTTACGTAGGGCGGACATACAAGGAAAAATCAAACAGGAAAATAATATGCATAATACTGAAAGTGCTGCAGAGTTATGTTACATCAAATTGTTGCTGCGGTTCTAACTAGAGATAGCGATTGTCTTGGTTGTGAACCTGCAGCGGCAATAAAGAATGGGATGCCTAATCCCGGCGTTGGCCCTCCACCCTCTGAATTCCGCCGACTCGGCTGATGATGGGCTTGATGCGCTCCCTGAGCGGCGCGAGGTCAGTACCCTCCGGCAAGCTCTCCAGCGCGGCGTCGAAGTCGAGGTCAGGTTACCAGTGCGCCACCTTGGTGAGAACCTTGGTTATGGCACCCTGGCAAAACCGCTGGGACTCGTCGGCCAGTGAGGCCGCCCGGTTGGCGTGGAGCCGCTCCAGAGCGCCGACGACCTTCTCGAAGAACATGGTCAGGCTGCAATTGGCGCTCATGCTCCGCTCCAGGACATACCTCACGTCCGGCATCCCCATGATGGCCAGCTGCGCGGCAGCCTGGTTGGCGATGGTGGCGAGGCGATCGAGCCAACGGCTCTCGCCCGCCACGTGATCCGCGAAGTTGAGGCCCTCGTTCGTCCGCAACTGCTTCTCAGCCTCTAGCTCCTTGGCCAGGGTCCCCTCTCGGGCTCTGGCCTCCGACAGCACCTTCTCAAGACCCTCCAACTTCAGCTTGAGGTCTTTGATGGAGTTGTTGGCCTCGGAGAGCTCCCCGGGCTTGCTGACGACCGCGCCATGCGCCTCTGTCAGGGCACTGTTAAGCGTGTCCCTCTCCTGGGACAGCTTCAGGGCTTTCTCCTTCAGCCCGTCATGCTCCGCCTCCAACTCCTCCACCTTGCCGGCGCGAACCTGGGCCTGGGCATTGAGTGCCTCCTTGTGCCTCTGCTCCAGCTCACTGGTCCGCTGCAAGACAAGCTTCTCCACCTCTGCATCCTTGCCGCAAAGCATGGCGGCAAGCTTCTCCTCGCGTGCAGCGAGGTCCCCCTCCTGGGAGTTCAGCACGGCCTCGTGCTGGGTCCGGGCGGCTTCGGCGGCCTCGGCCAAGTTCCTAGCCGTCTCCTGAGGTTTCTCGATGTCGGGGAGCTTCATGGTGAGCTCCACGTCGCGCTTGGCCAGCTCGCCCTGGGCAGCCTTGAGCTCCTTGTGGGCCTCGCGGAACTAGTCCTGCGTCTCGGTGACGCGCTTCTGGAGGTCCGCCTCCATCCTCTCCACCACCGCCGTCCTGGACTTAGCCTTGTCCAGGCGGGCGCGGTGGAGCGCCTGGAGCTTCCGGAAGCTGGCGCCCATGGCATGGAGGAGCCGCTCTTCCGGCGAACCATCGCCGCCAACGATCGGCTCGTCGACGACTTCAAGCATGGCAGCGGCATGCACTTCGTCGTCGAACACCTCTCCCTCGACGGATGTCCTGGTGCTCGACGCGCCTGGAAGGTGGACGAACAAGTCGTCGCTCACCCTCAGGTACTTGCCCGAGCCAGAAGCAGCAGGAGAGGAAGGCTGGTCATCAGCCACTTCCTCCTCCTCCTCGGCAGCGGCCCCGCTGGCCTCTCCGGCAAGCCCCTTGGCGGCGTCCTCGGCAGCGTCCTTGGCGGCCTCCTCGGCGGCGATCTTCTCGGCGTCCGCCTCGGCGGCCTTGGCGATGTCCTCGATGACGGCGTCCACGTCCTCTGGGTTCACCGAGGAGGAATCTGGATGCCGAAGAAGGGGGTGAGGCAAGGCCAGGACCATGAACCAGAGAGAAAAAGAAGCAGGGACGAACGGCGAACGACTTACCTGCGCCAGTACCCGGCTGGGAAACAGAAGTCCCCTCCCCGCTAACATTTGGCGTCGAGGCAAAGCCACCGGCACCCAAGTTCTCCTCCTCCTCCTCCTCCATGTGCGTGGGCTCGGCATCTGGCGCCCTTGCCGGGGATGCCCCTCGGGGCGGCGTGGTCGATGGGGGCGGCGTGTTGGGAGTAGTCCTCTGTGGCTCCTGCTGCTGCTGCTCTCCTCCTGCATACCTGGCAAGGTCAGCACCAAAGTATCGTGCCCCTGACCCGTGTCGACGGGAGAAGAGTGATGAACTTACGTTGGGGGCTCTGCCGGGGGCTGCTATCCGGGCTGCTCAACACCACAAGTGGCGCCCCCGAAGTATCAACTGGGGGCTAGCCACCCACAGGGATCTTCGCTCTCTGGGCCAGCGTCTCTGCGTCCCTGCAAAGATGAAGACAAGTCAAGACGAGCAACACAGATTGAGGAGGCAGAGATAACGAAAAAGGAACCATATACTTACTCGTCGTCCGCCTCCTCTGCTGTTTTCCTCTTCCTCCTCGGGCTGAGGGATCCATAATCGAAGGTAACCTACGTATCAAAATCTGCCGGAGGAGGAGAGGGAGGTGGTGTCTGGACACGCGTGGACGCAGAAGGGGCGGCAGTCTTCTTCTTCACCGCGGCCTTAGCCGGCTTCTTTGCCGCCGCACCCCTCGTATGGCGCCCGGACCCCTCCAAGGTCAGCTGTGGCCGCACAGCCCTGCCGGGCCGGATCGGCTCGCCGAAGCGGGCCCGCCGCAGGACTCGACCTCTCCCCTTGGCTGGCGTCGGGCCTGCGGTCTCGGCTTCCTCCTCCGACGACTCGCCGGTCACACCTTCAACCAGAGGAGCCTCGGTGCCGGCTCTGCTGGCCCCCCGGCGGCCGCCGCCCACCGGGCGAGCTCCTCCTCCTCCGTGGCCGTCGCGGCCTTGTCCTCCACACCGACGGCGCTGCCGGCCTTCCTGGCAAGCTATGCCTCCCTCGCCCTAGTGGCGATGTAGTCCAGCTCTGCCTGGGTGGTGTCCTGGACAAGCAGCTGCTCGGCATCGGCGTTGACGTACCCCTCATGCAGGGTGTCAAAGAACTGCTGCACTTCGGCGTCCTCCGGCTCCTTCCATCTCGGGTCGGGACCATGTGCGTTGCAGTCCGGCATCATGGCAATGATCTCGGACCGACGCGAGTTGTTGCACAACGGGACCACCCCCGTCGGCAGCTTGAATAGAGGCCCCTTGAGGACCTTGCCGGCCTTCACGGCGGCCCTCGCGACCTTGCCGGTCCGCTCAACCTCGCCGTCGCAGCCCACGTGGAGCTCGAAGATCCGCTGGCAGAAATGGGTGTGTCCCATCACTGTGAAGTTGTGGTCGAGGCCGGGGCGGAGTCGCATGATGTCGGCGGGGTTCGTGAAGAGCCAGGCTGGCCTCCCCTTGTTGTGCAGTGGAGCGATCCGGCGACGGATGAAGTCCGCCCCGATCATCTCAAGGGTGAGCCCGGCCTGGGTAAGCCGGAGAATCCTGGTGGTGGCAACCGTGAGCTTCTCGTTGTCGTCGTCGACGTTGCTCCAGTCGCTTCCGCGGACCGGCGGCGCCCGGCGAACTTCGCAGAACGCTGACGGGTCCTTCTCTTCGATCCAGCACCACCGGCCCCACCATTCTTCCCACCTCTCCTTCATGGCGCCATCCGGGTACTCTCCCTTGGATCTTGGGATCCAGGCGACGCAACCCGAAATAGCACCTCCTGTTTGGATCTGAGGGAAGAAGTAATGGCGAAAGAGCGCCGTGTTGGGGTGCACCCTGGCGAAGCCTTCGCAGAGGTGCGCAAAAAGGGCCATGCACGCCACCGCATTCAGAGTAAAATCCAGGAGGCGGAAGCCGAAGGTGTGCATGATGTCACTAAAGAAATCGGAGAAGGGAGGACAGAGCCCGCAGGAAAAATAATCGACGAAGAAGGGGTACCGATTTGGGGCAGCCTCGGCGCAGTCGGCGGGGATGACGCGCGTGGCTGGATGCCCCGAATCCCCCCCCGTCTTCACTCCCCACAGGGGCCTAAAGGAGTCCCGAAGCTCGAACACGTCGACCGTCGAGGGGAAGAAGGCGGACTGCGTCCGTTGCACCGCCAGCGCACTCTCCGGCGGCTCCGCGGCTCCGGCGTCCTTGGCCACTCCCTTGCCCTTGGTGGATTTTGGCACCATGGCGGCTGGGGGAGGAAGGCAGGACAGAGCGCGGCGGAAGCGCAACGACGGCGAGCAGGAACGAGGCTTGGAGAAGAAGGGGAAGGCGAGCAGAGGCTTCCGAGATCGGGGTTGCGCGAAGGGTAAAAGGAAAAGTGCGCCCGCGGTTATCCCTTTCTATGGGGAAGGTGCGGGTCGCGCTGCCCATTTACTGCGATGTCACGCATGCGTGTAGGAACCACCCCACGCTTGCCGCCAACGTCAAGCACACCCCTCCATGCCGCGCCGTGCGCGCGGGTCGTCGGGAGCGCAACGTGCGAAAAGTTTTACCGCGGTAAAAATCGCCCCGCCTGCCCGGGCACCGTTTTGGGCCTAGCCCAACAACGTGTCGCGCTTATGTGTGGCCCAGGCCCGGGGGCTCCTGTTGGTTTACAAAAAGAGGGGTGCGTTTTTGTACCCCTATACCTGTGCACGGGCAGACGGAGCCGCGCCCACGGTCACGCCAAGTAGAGCAGGGAGGTGAGCCAGGGTAAGGCTGAAGCCCAAGATAATCAGAGGAACGCCAAGGCCAAGACCACAAAGAGCATTGGGACGAAGTTGATTGCCCCGACAAGGCCCTTGCCGGGGCAGCTCACCCCACACCAACAGAGCGAGCCACCCTTGAGCCCACGGTCCCCAACGCTGTCATCCACGTGGGGCTAGGGCTCGGGAAGGCACCTCTGTGGTGGCATGCAGATCTTTGTGAAGACATGTTCGAGATCGGATGAGGATTAGAAGACGGCGATCCTCGGCAAGATCCTTGCTGAGGAAGGCCACCAGACCCCCGGCAAAGCCCTTGCCGGCGACGACTGCGTGCCACGGCAAGACCCTTGCCGGGCCACCCGGCAAGGCCCTCACCAAGGACGCCAGCAGGGCCACCGCCAGGCCCGCGCCAACCAAGCTTCCACTATCGTTCAGATGCAGCTGCCAGCCCAACCAGCTGGGGGGGCACCTGCGTGGCAACATGCAGCTCCCAGGCCAACTCTTTAAGCGCCTGCGTGGCAGCATGCAGATCTTCGTGGAGGCTCCACCACCGCGCACCTCAGTTACCTGCCTGCCTTCGTGGCGCCGCATGAGTCGCTGGCCAGGGTGCGTGTCGAAGCGAGGAGGAGCGGCGACGGACGGGACGGGCCTTGCCCCCGTCCCCAATAAAGCAAGGGGACACCTAAGCTATGCATAAAATGCGTCTTGTCCTGTAATACGAGCGATAAGCTCAGGGTACTATACGCCTTTCCACCTCCTGTGTGCCACTGTGGCAGCCCCTTCCAACTATAAAAGGAGGCCCATGGCATACTGGAGAAGGATTCGGCTCTTTCGAACCACGCACTGACCACAGCTAGTTCGAGAGCTCAAGAACTCTTAGAAATACACCCACCAAAGCAGGACAAGGGTTTTACGCATCCTCACGGCCCGAACCTGGGTAAATGATCCTTGTGCTGTCTACTAGCCCTGCTCTCCTCACAACCCTACGCCCCGGCAACCGTAGTAGGGATTCTTGTGATCCCATAGGTGTCGTTCCACACAGACAAAAGTTCTTCGCGTTTCAAATGCCAAAACACATAACTACCCTAACTATTACAGAGATTCCCTCCTGTGTGTGAAACATAGAAGAAAGTGATGATAGTGAAGCCGATCACATCCCAGATCTTTGGGTGTGAAACTTTTTCTTCGCGTGTGTCCCTTTGCGCCATAGCCATGGAAAATCTTCATCATTTAACTGGATGCTCGGGTCAATATTCACTGTGAATGGAGCAATTTCATCGAACTTTTCATAATCTTATGACATGTCTGTCTTGTCATCCACTCCCACGATGTTTCTCTTACCAGAAAGAACTATGTGGCGCTTTGGGTCATCGTATGATGCATTCGCTTCCTTATCTTTTCTTTTTCTCGGCTTGGTAGACATGTCCTTCACATAGAAAACCTGTGCCACATCATTGGCTAGGACGAATGGTTCGTCTGCATACGCAAGATTGTTGAGATCCACTGTTGTCATTCCGTACTGCGGGTCTTCCGTTACCCCGCCTCGTGTCATATTGACCCATTTGCACCGAAACAAAGGGACCTTCAAACCACGTCCATAGTCAAGTTCCCATATGTCCTCTATGTAACCATAATATGTTTCCTTTCCCGTCTTGGTTGTTGCATCAAAGCGGACACCACTGTTTTGGTTGGTGCTCTTCTTATCTTGGGCGATCGTGTAAAATGTATTACCATTTATCTCGTACCCTTTGAAAGTCATTATATTCGAAGATGGTAACTAGGACAGCGAGTACATGTCATCTTCAATAGTGGCGTCATGCATGGTACGTGTCTGCAACCAGCCAGCGAAACTCCTGGTTTGTTCACGTGTAATCCAGTCATTAGACCGCTCCAGGTGTTTGGAGCGTAGAAAATTCTTGTGTCCGTCCATATACGGAGCCACCAAGGCGGAATTCTGTAGAACTGTGTAGTGTGCTTCAGTGAGAGAATGTCCATCCATACATATTAGTTGATTCCCTACTAGCATGCCTTTTCCATCCAGTCTGCCCTTATGCCGCGATTCAGGAACACCAATCGGCTTAAGGTCAGGAATAAAGTCAATACAAAACTCAATGACCTCCTCATTGTGATGGCCCTTGGAGATGCTTCCTTCTGGCCTAGCACGGTTATGAACATATGTCTTTAAGACTCCCATGAACCTCTCAAAGGGGAACATATTGTGTAGAAATACAGGACCCAAAATGTTAATCTCTTCGCATAGGTGAACTAGGACGTGCGTCACGATGTTGAAGAAGGATGGTGGGAACACCAACTCGAAACTGACAAGACATTGCACCAAATCATTCTCTAACCTTGGTATGATTTCTGGATCGATTACCTTCTGAGAGATTGCATTGAGGAATGCACATAGCTTCACAATGGCTAATCGAACGTTATCCGGTAGAAGCCCCCTCAATGCAACCGAAAGCAGTTGCGTCATAATCACGTGGCAGTCATGAGACGTTAGGTTCTGGAACTTTTTCTCTGCCATGTTTATTATTCCCTTTATATTCGACGAGAAGCCAGACGGTACCTTGATACGTCTCCAACGTATCTATAATTTATGAAGTATTCATGCTATTATATTATCCATCTTGGATGTTTTATGGGCTTTACTATGCACTTTTATATTACTTTTGGGACTAACCTATTGACCCAGAGCCCAGTGCCAGTTTCTGTTTTTTCCCTTGTTTCAGTGTTTCGCAGAAAAGGAATATCAAACGGAGTCCAAACAGAATGAAATCTTCAGAAAAGTTATTTTTGGAAAGAAAGCAATACGGGAGACTTGGAGTGCACGTCAGGGGATCAACGAGGAGAGCACGAGGCAGGGGGCGCGCCCACGCCCCCCCCCCCCGGGCGTGCCCTCCACCCTCGTGGCTCCCCTTACCGACTTCTTTCGCCTATATATTCCAATATACCCTAAAAACTTCGGGGAACAGAATAGATCGGGAGTTCCGCCGCCGCAAGCCTCTATAGCCACCAAAAACCAATCGGGACCCTGTTCCGGCACCCTGCCGGAGGGGGGATCCCTCACCGGTGGCCATCTTCATCATCCCGGCGCTCTCCATGACGAGGAGGGAGTAGTTCACCCTCGGGGCTGAGGGTATGTACCAGTAGCTATGTGTTTGATCTCTCTCTCTCTCTCTCTCGTGTTCTTGAAGTGATACGATCTTGATGTATCGCGAGCTTTGCTATTGTAATTGGATCTTATGATGTTTTCTCCCCCTCTACTCTCTTGTAATGGATTGAGTTTTCCCTTTGAAGTTATCTTATCGGATTGAGTCTTTAATGATTTGAGAACACTTGATGTATGTCTTGCGTGGGATAACCGTGGTGAGAATGGGTTATTCTATTGGTTCACTTGATGTATGTTTTGGTGATCAACTTGCGGGTTCCGCCCATGAACCTATGCATAGGGGTTGGCACACGTTTTCGTCTTGATTCTCCAGTAGAAACTTTGGGGCACTCTTTGAGGTTCTATGTGTTGGTTGAATAGATGAATCAGAGATTGTGTGATGCATATCGTATAATCATTCCCACGGATACTTGAGGTGACATTGGAGTATCTAGGTGACATTAGGGTTTTGGTTGATGTGTGTCTTAAGGTGTTATTTTACTACGAACTCTAGGGCTGTTTGTGACACTTATAGGAATAGCCCAATGGATTGATCGGAAAGAATAACTTTGAGGTGGTTTTGTACCCTACCATAATCTCTTCATTTGTTCTCCGCTATTAGTGACTTTGGAGTGACTCTTTGTTGCATGTTGAGGGATAGTTATATGATCCAGTTATGTTATTATTGTTGAGAGAACTTGCACTAGTGAAAGTATGAACCATAGGCCTTGTTTCCTAGCATTGCAATACCGTTTACGCTCACTTTTATCATTAGTTACCTTGCTGTTTTTATATTTTCAGATTACAAAATCCTATATCTACCATCCATATTGCACTTGTATCACCATCTCTTCGCCGAACTAGTGCACCTATACAATTTACCATTGTATTGGGTGTGTTGGGGACACAAGAGACTCTTTGTTATTTGGTTGCAGGGTTGCTTGAGAGAGACCATCTTCATCCTACGCCTCCCACGGATTGATAAACCTTAGGTCATCCACTTGAGGGAAATTAGCTACTGTCCTACAAACCTCTGCACTTGGAGGCCCAACAACGTCTACAAGAAGAAGGTTGCGTAGTAGACATCATACCTTAATACTGAGCAGGCATTCAAAGAAGATTTCCTTCTCTTCTTTGGTAAGAGCTTAGCTGGCATGACCATGATGTATGCCGTCTTTTCCGTGCATACGTTGCTGGTCCTCCCGTGCCTCAGGTGTATCTTTTGTCTTCCCATACACGCCCAAGAAGCCAAGCAGGGTCACACAAAGATTCTTCGTCACGTGCATCGCGTCAATTGCGGAGCGGACCTCTAGGTCTTTCCAATAGGGCAGGTCCCAAAATATAGATTTCTTCTTCCACATGGGTGCACGTCCGTCAGCATCATTCGGAACAGGTTGTCTGCTAGGACCCTTTCCAAAGACTACCTTCAAATCCTTGACCATATCATGTACATCACCACCAGTACGGTGGCGAGGCTTTGTCCGGTGATCCGCCTCACCTTTGAAATGCTTGCCTTTCTTTCTTACGGGATGCCTGCTCGGAAGAAATCGATGATGTCCCAGGTACACATTCTTCCTACAATTGTCCACATATATACTGTCGGTATCATCCAAACAGTGCGTGCATGCGTGGTATCCCTTGTTTGTCTATCCTGAAAGGTTACGGAGAGCAGGCCAAAGATTGATGGTCACGAACAGCAACGCCTTTAGGTCAAATTACTCCCCCATGTGCTCATCCCATGCACGTACACCTGTTCCATTCCACAGCTGTAAGAGTTCTTCAACTAATGGCATTAGGTACACATCAATGTCGTTGCCGGGTTGCTTAGGGCCTTGGATGAGCACTGGCATCATAATGAACTTCCGCTTCATGCACAACCAAGGAGGAAGGTTATACAAACATAGAGTCACAGGCCAGGTGCTATGGTTGCTGCTCTGCTCCCCAAAAGGATTAATGCCATCTGCGCTTAGACCAAACCATACGTTCCTTGCGTCATCTGCAAACTCCTTCCCGTACTTTCTCTCGATTTTTCTCCACTGCGACCATCAGCGGGTACTCTCAACTTTCCGTCTTTCTTACAGTCTTCTCTGTGCCATCGCATCGCCTTGGCATGCTCTTTGGTTTGGAACAAACGTTTCAACCGTGGTATTATAGGAGCATACTACATCACCTTGGCAGGAATCTTCTTCCTGGGGCGCTCGCCCTCGACATCACCAGGATCATCGCGGCTGATCTTATAGAGCAATGCACCGCATACCGGGCAAGTGTTCAAATCCTCATACTCACTGCGGTAGAGGATGCAGTCATTAGGGCATGCATGTATCTTCCGCACCTCTAACCCTAGAGGGCAAACAGCCTTCTTTGCTTCGTACGTACTCTCGGGCAATTCGTTGTCCTTTGGAAGCATATTCTTTATCATTACCAGCAACTTTCCAAATCCCTTGTCAGATACACCATTCTCTGCCTTCCATTGCAGCAATTCCAGTGTGGTGCCCAACTTTTTCTAGTCAGCTTCGCAATTCGGGTACAACAATTTCTTGTCATCCTCTAACATGCGCCGCAACTTCTTCTTCTCCAAATCACTTGCGCAGTTTCTCTTTGCATCGGCAATGGCCCGACCTAGATCATCAGCGGGCCCATCTGATGCCTCCTCTTCAGCTTCTTCCCGCATTGCCGGCTCAGGTTCTTCCCCCATTGTTGTATCATCGTATTCAGGGAACCCATGGCGAGGATAGCTGTCATCGTCCTCTGCTTCTTCATTGTCTTCCATCATAACCCCTCTTTCTCCGTGCTTGGTCCAAACATTATAGTGGGGCATGAAACCAGACTTAAACAGGTGGACGTGAATGGTTCTTGACGTAGAGTAATTGTGATCATTCTTACAGACAGCACATGGACAAGGCATAAAACCATCTGCCCGCTTGTTTGCCTCAGCCGCAAGCAGAAAAGTTTGCATGCCATTAATGAACTCGGGAGAGCATCGGTCATCGTACATCCATTGTCGGCTCATCTTCATTACACAACACCGAAAAGTCCAAATTAATACAAGTTCATACATAAAGTTCATACAACACTTAAACGCAACGAACAAATAACTCTCTAACTAAAGCATTTAAATGCAACAACAAATGCGATCAAGATCGCAACTAAGGTAACAATTGATCTAACAGCATAATGATACCAAGCCTCACTATCAATGGCATATTTTCTAATCTTTCTAATCTTCAAGCGCATTTTCTCCATCTTGATCTTGTGATCATCGACGACATCGGCAACATGCAACTCCAATTCCATCTTCTCCCCCTCAATTTTTTTCAATTTTTCTTTCAAATACTCGTTTCTCTTTCAACTAAATTTAACCTCTCTACAATAGGGTCGGTTGGAATTTCTGGTTCACAAACCTCCTAGATAAAAATATCTATGTCAACTTGATGAACATAATTTTTCATAAACACGAAATGCAACAACTAGTTTTAAAGAGAATATACCACATCCGAATCATAACAAGGACGAGGGCCAACGGGGACGGATATCAAAACCATGGCACTATGTATAACAAACAACGTACGGGTAAGATAATTATACGAGTAACTATATATCCAAATCAGACAAACATAAATTTGGTAATGTAAAACATTCATGAACAAGAGGCTCACCACAAGGTGGTGCCGGCGACGGGACGGTGCGGGCGATCGACGGTGGTTACGACGGAGATTTAGAAGGCACTAAGTAAACCACACCTACATATGCAAACTAAGTGTTATTTTTGACCTCAAATTGCATATAAATCAAATACTAACACATATATTTCCTCCCAAATTACTAAACTCATAAATTAATAACTATACAAAGCATTGCAAGAGCTAATCTAGCAATGAGAGATGAAAGGACAAAGTTGCAAACCTTTGTGATCATTTGAATGGATGGGGGCCTTCAAATCTTGACAAATTTTGGGCAAAATGTGTGATGAGCTCGAGAGGAAGAGGGGAAGAACAGAGAGGAGAGGGGAAAGGGGAAGAAACAGAGCGAGCTCGGGTGGACGAAGGGTTTATGTAGGACGACCTTTAGCACCGGTTCGTGCCACGAACCGGTACTAAAGGTGCTGGAGGGGCCCCGGACTGACAACATCCTGCCACCACTCACTTTAGTACCAGTCCGTGGCACGAACCGGTGCTAAAGGTTCGCCACGAACCGGTACTAATGAGAGCGGCCGGCTAGCCGTTGGAACCGGCACTAATGCACACATTAGTGCCGTCTCAAAATCAAACCGGCACTAATGTGCTTGACATTTGACCCCTTTTCTACTAGTGAAACTGTTTCCATTATAGTTTGATTAATACGTCAAAGCGTATTTGTACAAATAGTGCGATAAGCAACCTAGCTATTTAACATGCCAAAACCAAGCGGGAGCTGCGTGCGGGTCCCGATAGGTAGAATGATCGTCAATAAGAAAATCTAGAGATTCCCCCACACGTCTGTATTGCTTGCCACCTTGGTATATCTATCCTTCGAAAGGACCGATGATCAGGCCGTCAGGAAGGGCCTGTAAAAAAGAGACCAAAAAATGGTAAGAAGGAAAAGGAAAAGTATCTGTGGGAGCCGTATGATGAACCCCAATCAAGTTATGCCTCCGTCTATGCCCATGGTATTTTGAGTGCATAGTTATGTACGCGCGGTACGAACGCCGCCATTTGGTCGAGATGGAGATGGAGGCCGAGTTGCTAGTCGAGCTCCTGACGAGATGAACTGTCCTACTGCAGAGTTGTCCGGAAGCGTTTGACAGTGTCTGGGAGTTTGGCCGCCGAATTAAGGTTCTGCTTGATAAGGCCGCTCTGTACTTCTGCTGCCAAGGCCATGGTGTGCTCCTCGGTATAGAGGTAGCGTTCCGTGTTTCCATTGACTATTATGACACTACATGGTCCGGGCATCTTGAGCTTGAGATAAGCATAGTGTGGCACCACATTAAATCGAGCAAATGCGGTTCGTCCGAGCAGTGCGTGATAGCCATTGCGGAAGGGGACAATATAGAATATCAAGTCTTCACTTCGGAAGTTGTGCGGAGATCCAAAGACGACCTCCAATGTGATTGAGCCCGTGCAGCGGGCCTCTACACCTGTTATAACTCCTTTAAAGGTAGTTTTTGTGGGCTTGATCCTTGATGGATCGATGCCCATTTTGCGCACTGTATCTTGATAGAGCAGGTTAAGGCTGCTTCCCCCATCCATGAGGACTCGCGTGAAGTGGAATCCATCAATGATTGGGTCGAGGACTAGTGCAGCTGAACCTCCATGAAGGATACTGGTCGGATGATCACTGCGATCGAAGGTGATCGGACAAGATGACCATGGGTTGAATTTTGGGGCGACTGGCTCTATCGCATAGACGTCCCTGAGCGTGCGTTTGCGCTCCCTCTTGGGGATATGGGTAGCGTATATCATGTTCACCGTTTTAACATAGGGGGGAAACTTCTTCTGTCCCCCTGTGTTCGGCAGACGGGGCTCTTCGTCGTCATTCTCACTTTGCGACCCCTTCTCCTTATCCTCTGCATTTAACTTGTCGGCCTGTTTAAAGACCCAACAACTCCGGTGGGTATGATTGGCTGGTTTATCAGGGGTGCCGTGGATCTAACATGGACGATCGAGTACGCGGTCCAAGCTGGAAGAGCCTGGATTGTTCCTTTTGTATGGCTTCTTCCGCTGACCGGACTTGGAGCCACTGAATCCGGCATTGACCGCCGTGTCATCCGTATTGTCACCATTGTTTCGACACTTATGCCTGTTGCGCCGGGGCTTGCCGTTGCTATTCTTGGCTTCAGAGGTGCCAGGTACACTTGCATTATTATTACTACGGGCTAGCCAACTATCTTCGCCCGCGCAAAAGTGGGTCATGAGTGCTGTGAGGGCTGCCATGGACTTCAGCCTTTTCTGGCCGAGGTGTCGGGCGAGCCATTCGTCGCGGATGCTATGCTTAAAGGCCGCTAGGGCTTCGTCATCCGGACAGTCGACGATCTGGTTCTTTTTAGTTAAGAACCTAATCCAGAATTTCCTGGCTGACTCTCCGGGTTGTTGGACTATGTGACTTAAGTCATCTGCATCCGGAGGTAGGACGTATGTACCTTGGAAGTTGTCGTGGAAGGCGTCTTCCAGGTCCTCCCAGCTGCCAATGGAGTTTTTAGGCACGCTGTTCAACTAGTGCCGAGCTGGTCCCTTCAGTTTTAGTGGGAGGTATTTGATGGCATGAAGATCATCGCCGCGGGCCATATGAATATGGAGAATAAAATCCTCAATCCACACCGCGGGGTCTATTGTCCCATCATATGATTCAATATTCACAGGTTTAAACCCTTCTGGGAATTCATGCTCCATTACTTCATCTGTGAAGCAGAGGGGGTGTGCGGCGCCTCTATTTCGGGCCAAGTCACGACGTAGCTCGGAAGGAGTCTGTCTGCGGTTTTCGGCCCGGGCGTGATTATGCTTATCGCGTCTGGCTGGATAGCAGTCGTCGTGCATCGGGGCGTGCCCCCGCGATCCGTAGATCGATCTGGTCTGACTTGCTCTATTGTCCAGGTCCTGCCGCAGGTCATATGTATATCCCCAAGCTCTTGTGTTTCTTCCTTTACGGTGAGGCGGTATGGGCCAGTGTTCGGCTTGAGTTGCCGCTTTATCCCGGCCACGTGGTGGTCGGTCAGCTGCGTTACGCGCTGACGGTACGGGGTCCAATGCCTCATCGTCGAATTGAGGTAGAAGTTTACGCTTCGGGTCACTTTTGGTTGGGCGCTCGAGGCAGTATTCCTCGGCTGCCAGGACGTTAGTGCATCTGTCGTTGAGCAGATCTTGATCAGCTTGAAGCTGCTGCTGCTTCTTTTTCAGGCTCCTTGCAGTGGCGGTTAGCCGGCGCTTAAAGCGCTCCTGCTCGAGAGGTTCCTCGGGCACGATAAAATCCTCGTTGCCGAGGCTCACCTCGTCCTCGGAGAGCAGAAGTTAATTACTGTCATCCGAGTCTTCGTTTATGGCCTATTCATCAGGGCTGACTTGCCCATCTTCCCGTTCGTCCTGTTCAAAAGTTGGCTCGACAGGGTCTTCTTTGTCTTCGGCATCGTCCGGAGTATTGTTTTCTCCTGTGCCGGTATCGCTATCTTTTCCACGGCGTGATTTAGAGCGGCGCCGCTGACGTCGGCGCTTTGGCTGTATCTCAGGAGGTTTATCCTCGACTGGATCTTCTTTGTCATCTCCGTTACCCACTTTGGGTGTATCCACCATGTATACGTCATACGAAGAGGTGGCCGTCCAACGTCCGTTGAACATCGGATTTTCGGCCTGCTCCTCTCCGGCATCGTCGTCCATACCGTCGATGTCTTCGGAGCCATAGTCGAGCATGTCAGTTAAGTCCTCGACAATGGCTATAAAGTGGGTGGTGGGTGGGACGTAAAATTTCCTGCTCTCAGCCCCTAGTCCGGGCTGGGCGTAGTTCGGACATTGCTCCTCTGTAATGACGAGGGATCACATCAAGTCTAGAGCCTCGCTTAATGGCGAGGTTTGGCCAGGGAGAAGAAAGTTCGTGGAGTACGGCGGGGAGGGAACTCCTTGGTCGAACTCACACGATGCTGACTCCGAGGGTCCGGAGTCGGTGTCCGGGGAGGGGCCGGCTTCATGATGGGTGCCAGCGACACTACTCCCTCCGGATCTCCCGTGCCGGGCTTAATGGCCGCATACAGTCCGGCGGGCTCAGTAATCCTGTCTTCGGACCCGGCGATGCGCTCTGGATCTAAGGCCAGAGCGGAGGTTGGGATCGTGAACCCTTGGAAAATCAAGTCTCCTCGGATATCAGCGACATAGTCCAGATTTCCAAAACTAATCTGGTGACCTGGGGCGTAGCTGTCAATCTGCTCTAGATGGCCAAGCAAGTTGGCCCGCAGTGTGAAGCCGCCGAATACGAAAATCTTGCCGGGGAGAAAGGGCTCCTCCAGGGCCACGTTGTTGTAGATGATGGATGGAGCCATCGTGTGGCACCTCGGCTCAGTGAAACCAGAACGCCCCGTGTTCTAGCCCAGAGATCGAGGAGAAGTCTTCTGGAATACGACACTGCTTAGCATAGAACAAATCAACACTTTATTGCAATCTATTGGGGTACAAGGGGATTACATCGGCACGGCGACGCTACGCCTGCCACGGTTGCTCTATGCAAGCAGCAGAACAACACAACGCAGTGGAATGACTACTGGCAACGGAACAGCGACGACGGTGATGAACTCCACTCCACAGGGACTCTGGCTGGAACGCTTATCCTAGCGCGCAAACAAGGGATCCACGGCAAACAAGCAATCATATCCGGCATGACCTGCAAACTGGCATGACATGCCAGGTCAGTACATTGAATGTACTTGCAAGCTCACAACAACCAAAGCAATCAAGACAAATAATAGCATGGCAATTACAGGTTAACAAGGATTAACATGATACTATCAGATCAATCATAGCATGAACAAGATGATACAGCTAGAACAATACGAGCATGGCATAAACATATGAACATGATGATACTAGCATGCAACATGATGAAACTGTCATGCACCAACTTACTCTGTTCGGGTTACCTCGTAACCATCACCTGTATCACTTACCATCACGGATATCACACCATCATCTCAGGATCCAATCAAGCTTGGTATTAACAATACCGCAATAATCATTTATGACCACAAGGAGCTTGACCTTTGATACTGTACCCACACCACGGAACCCATGGTCTCGCACTCCCATATGTGCGGACACGGCGTTCCGACAAAACCGTTCTACAGCCATGACACTCTCCCGGCCACGCCAACCAACTCCCCTTTGGGCTAAGTCCTGGGTGGCCCCGTGCCTACCAAAGGCACCAACGGCCACCGTTGTGGCAAAACGGTCCCAAACGGGGACATGAGCTCAGAACCAACCACATGCACACAAGGCTTATGCCATCCTACCTGGCCAAGGTAGCGCCTCCGCATAACCTTCCCTCGCGGGAGGCATCGGTGAGAGGCATGACAATAGACCCAGTTAGGACCCCCCCCATAGGGTAAGCGTGGTTGCAGTGGTCAGATCGATATGGTGGCACCTTGACTCAGCCAGCCGTTGTTCAAGTTCAATTTAATCCAACTTGAATGCAATATCCTGAGCCATGATAAAATAACATGATGCAACTACAATGCATGAACATGATATCAAATAAGCATGGAGGTGCAATATAATCAACGAGCATAACAACAACATTTAATCATTTATCCAGATGAGCATGGCATACTGACGAGCATGAATATCACAACTAGAACACTACTCATAGCATAACATGACACTTGCATCCACAATCAATACCATGCAATAACGATAAAACTACCATGCAAGTATTTAATTAACTGGATGTAAAGAAACATGCATAACGGCGGTACTCGGAACAGACTATAGTCATGCACCGAAGACCAACACCAACATGTACTACTACCAAAAATGGTCCATAAGAAAGTAATACTAGCATGAAGAGCATAATAACAGAGCGCAAGAAAACATAGCATGGCCGTAAACACCGATCCATAAGCATAACCGGAATACCAACAGCAGTAGCAAAACAATCAAACAGTTATTAAAGATTCAAGTTGGAAACCAATGCTTCTGCATGGCTATCATGCAAATGGTGGTTGTGGCTTGCCTAGGGATGGAGAAGGCTCCGGGAAGAAGTGCGGAATGACCGCGGAAGGAATCGCCGGAAAGGGTACTCTCTCGGACGGGGCTAATTGGGTCAAGGGCAAAATTGTCATTTTCAAAATGTTGAAACATAGTGAAAATGGTGGGAACAGAACGGGCTCGATGAGACAAAGACGTGGGCATTGGATTCACCTCGATCGGAGTTACGGATAAAAAGTTAGGAGGAGTTTTCTGCCAGGGACCATCTGCAAGAAAAATATTTTCAAACAGGGCCTCGATAGAAAAACTGAAAGCGTATTCCAGGGGAGACGTTTCCTTTAAAGGAAAGCGCACTTTCAGCGCAGTTAACGCAGAATACACTTTCCAAATTCGAAAACGCCTTCTGGGAACTGCGCTTCCACTTGACTGACGTGGCAGTGGCGGGGCCGGGCTTATCTCGCTGACGCGCGGGTCCCGCGGGGCGGGGCCCGTCACTTATCAACGTGGGCAGGCGGGTTAACGCGGGGCCGGCGGCTGGCTCACTGACGTGCGGGGCCCGCTAGCCAGCTGGAAGGGAGGGGCGTGGGCGTCGTCTTCCTCCTCGCTCGCGCCCGCGAGGCAGAGGCACGGCCAGCGTCCGACGGCGACTGCGGCCAGCTCCGGCCACCTCTCGCGGCGCTCGACCTACCGGCGTGCTCAGGGGAGGGAGCCGCACCCGTCTGTGGGCAGAGCGGTCGCCGGAGAGCATGGGGAAGGGCAGAGCACGGGGCACGGCGGAGGAGGGCTTCGGGTGGAGATGGGCACGTGGCCAGAGTGGCTCCGGCGAGGGGGCGAGGGCACGGGGAGGATCGTGGTGGTCCGGAGAGTTCTCTGGTGGCGACAGAAGGGAGGGGGAGGCTCGGCTTCGACCGAATTTAGCCGAGGCCGTGTTGCGGCCATGGCGGCCTGCTACGGCGAGGAGGGGCTCCGGGGCTCAGGAGACTAGCTAGGGAGGGGTCTGGGAGTTAGGTGAGGCCGATGGTGAGGTTGGGGCACCTCGGGGTGGGCTTAAATAGCTGTGGCAAGGCGGTTCGAGCTCGGTTTCCACCGCAGACGCGTGTCCGGCACCGTGGACGCGTGTGCTCACGGCCAAGCTCGAACAACGACGAAGGGGAAGTGGACGAGGGTCACGGAGACGAGAGGGGCTCGGGGACAAGAGAGGGAAGAAGCCACGGCGCCATTAATGCCTTGTCGGCACTGTGCGCTCGTGGACGCGCTCTGTTTCTCGATGGGGACGGGTCGCCAGGGAAGCAAACGGAGGGGGCAAGAGCTCTAGAGGGACGGAGATGGCTCGGGGAGCACACTGAACATGGCTAGGCTCCAAGGGAACCAGCGCACAGAGAGGCAGAAGAAGACAGAGGCGCTGGAACGCGCGGATGATATGCCAACACGGTGGTCACCACTGTGACCGGCAAGGAGAAGCTGCCAAGGGTTGGCAAAGTTTGTCGGGAGGCTAGTCCGTGATCCCCAAGGCATCTCAGAAGTAAAATATAACGAGAAGGAGCTAAGGAGAGGAGTGTGGCATCACTACGAGTTTGCTGTATCAGATTTGGACGAGCACTGCTGATCAACAGGAAAGGGCTTGGAACCAAATGAGTTGTCTGGGGTGTTTAGATTAGGAAGGACTACAGTCCTGTGAAGTTTGACGTGATTTGGACCAATTCTTAATATAGTTGCTTTGCAACTGCATAAATTGACCCAGAATAGAGATGATGATGATGGTGCACTCAAATGGAGAAGCCACTTGAGCTGAAATTTGGTAAGGCAGGGTTATTTGGGCATATGAGAGTGCTGCAAAAATTTCATGCCATTTGGCCAAACCAAAATGGTACTTCCTTCATACAGCACCTCTCTGGACAGAATCTTTGGAAAATTCCTAAGGGAAAATGGCTAAACAAAATATGCCCAAATTTGGTGGAGATAGGTTATTTAGGTAGTAGAAGGCCTAGGAAAATTTTCAGACATAATGGAGCAAGATAAAATATACTTGCTTCATTAACTGAAAATTTGGACAGAACCAAAGAATTGATGCTCAGCTCACATGGATGCATTGCCTGAGCTCAAATCTTGAGGAGGGCTTTTATTTGATAAAATGAAATACCATGAAAAAATTCAACTCAATTGGATTAACCTAGCTAGTACTTCCTTCACAACCAATTCCCTCATACAGGAACTTTGAAAAATTGCTCAGGAATATTTACTAGGCAAATTAAGTTGAAATTTTTCATGAGGCAATTATTTGGACATGAAAACATGTCCAAGAAGTTTGAGGTCAATCGGGCAAAGGAAAATAGCGCTTGCTTCACAATGTGCCATTTAGGGCAGAATAGGAAATGAATTATTTGAGCATGATGATGAACAAGGCAAATGAAATATTTTGCCACATTTGAGGAAGATATGACCCAAAAAATTTGTGAAAATTATTTGGGAATTTTAGGAGTGATGGAAATATAGGTTGCTTCACAACCTAGGGCAATTAGGGTTATTCCTTTAATAGAAAAGGAATATCCCCAATTAAAAGAATATTGGGATTTGGGCTAGGATGAAAATGGGAAGGTCTAGGGAAGGATTTGAGGTAGACAAGCCACTCTGGAAGCAAAAAAGAGGTTATCTTCTTTAGTTTCCAGACCACATAGCCGTGGAGAAAGAAAACTCAAGCAAAAATCTCAGAAAAACAAATGAAAAAGAAAGGGCCAAAAATCAGGCTGTGACACATCGAACCTCCTGGTGACGACACAACGGAACTCTCAATGAAATCAACAATGTCGGTGTCAAAACCGGCGGATCTCGGGTAGGGGGTCCCGACCTGTGCGTCTAAGGTCGATGGTAACAGGAGACAAGAGACACGACGTTTACCCAGGTTCGGGCCCTCTTGATGGAGGTAATACCCTACTTCCTGCTTGATTGATCTTGATGAATATGAGGATTACAAGAGTTGACCAACCACGAGATCGTAATGGCTAAACCCTAGATGTCTAGCCTGTATGATTATGATCGCCTCTACGGACTACACCCTCCGGTTTATATGGATACCGGAGGGGACAAAGGTTGTACAAAGTCAATTACCGAGAAAGGAATCTTCATATCCGAACGCCAAGCTTGCCATCCACGCAAAGGAGAGTCCTATCCAGACACGGGAGAGAGTCTTCTGTCTTGCATCTTCACGGCCCATCAGTCCGGCCCACGTCACATAGGCCGGACGCCCGGGGACCCCTTAATCCAGGACTCCCTCAATGAGAGACGCGGGATTTTAGACAGCTCCGGGCCCCGGGAAACATCATCCGGTAATAGCCCTACATGCTGTTTGTGGCTAGGTCTTATTCCATATGTTTATGAGGGAGTCGCTGCATAAGCCGGCCCTCCTCTAGTTGTCTAGCCCTAGAGAATATTGAGTTTCTTACATCGACATTGTCTAAGACCTGTCTATTGAGACGTTTAAAAACCTCTCTCCCTTGGGGTGCCCCGCCCCTCCTTATATAAGTTGAAGGGGCGGGTTACATGTAGAGTCCAACTCAGATTAGGACTTAACCTATTCTGACGTCTCACCGTGGACTTCTCATCACGGGCTTCTCACCATGGGCTTCTTAACATCTTTGGCCTCTTAACTCCAGGTGACTCATTTTCATGGCTAAGTACTTGCCGGGTTACGATCTGTCTGCCGGGTCATAACTGTCTGTCGGGTTATAACTGTCTACCGGGTTACAATTTGCCGGCTTATAACTGTCCGCTGGCTTACAATCTGCGGGCTTATAACTGTCCGCCGGCTTACAATCTGCCGGCTTATAATCTGCCGGGTCACCAATGAGTCACCAGGCTCGGGCGGTTTACCAATGAAACACCAAGTCCTAGCCGGGTCATATCTCCGGCCGGGTCGTGTCGGAGATATATCCCACAGTATGACCTGGCCGGAGATATGACCCGGCTAGGACTTGGCGTTTCATTGGTAACCCGCCGGAGGATTGGCGACTCACGAGTCTCGCGGCTTACTGGTCTGACGACTCACGAGCCTGGCAACTCACTGATGCCTCGATGGTGGGTTAGATAGAGATGGCTTACTGGTCTGACGACTCGCAAGCCTGACGCTCACTGGTGGCCTCGACGGCGGGTCAGAAGGCCGGCTCTTGTTATGGTGGGCCGGCTTCAGAGGAAAGGCATAAGGAATATTCTCCTACAAAGGAAGCAAGACTAGGACTCCACTTGTAATAGAGTAATCCTAATCCTACTAGGACTAGTCATGTAACCCGCCCCTTCAACATATATAAGGAGGGGCAGGGCACCCTAAGAGGGACAAAAGAAAGTAATCTCTATGGCTAGATACAACAAAGGGGAGCCGGCTTATACGACGACTCCCTCATGAGCATAATGAGACCTAGCCACAAACAACATACAGGGTTATTACCGGATGATGTTTCCCGGGGCCCGAGGCTGTCTAAACCCTTGTCTTGTGTTGCGTCTCTCGATTCCGATCAACCCCTCTCAAGCTACCACATAGATGCGTTGGCTCCATGACTAAGTCCTCTCACTAGGACATCTGCCGTGACAATTCCACGACAGTTGGCGCCCACCGTCGGGCACGCGCACGGTGGTGTTGAGTTCTTAAAGGGATCTTTCTTTAGGGATCGAGAAGCTCGCTGTGCAGAAGATAACATTGTCGGCAAGCAGTCAAAGCGACACATACAGATTTGAGATCAAGGGAAACTAGGGTTGCGTTTATGCACCGCTGCCGCGATCTGCAGTATATACCAAGACCAAAAGAAAATCAATATTTTCTGCCGCACCAATCCATCAAAGTCGTCTGGTGACCAATGGCATACGAAAAGTGTAACGCCCACACGTGTGGGCGTTAGCCAACTCACCGACACGCCTCCATTACCGTCCAGTAACTTCTGCATGAATCTTGGCACGAATTAGCTGATTTTGTATGCCACGTAGGACAACTCGCGTGTGTGCACTACAAAAAAAAGACACATCCGTGACATTTTGGACCGAACGATTTTTTTTTCTGTCATACATATGACACTTCTATGACGATAATTGTGACAAAACCCGGTATCATCATAGATGTGGTGGGCTCCTACTTCTATGACAAAAAATCATGACAGAAAATGGGCTTTTCGTCCTGGGCGGGCCGGAGACGCAGCTGCATGACATTCTTTGGGTCGTCCATGACGGAAAAAACCGTGGTAGAAGCGAGGGCGAGGAAAATTTCGGGGAATTCCCGGTTACGGCGGGAGGTCGGGGGCCGAGCAATGCGCGTTTCTCTCGTACACGTATGCGCGTGTGTTCGAGGCGTTGGCTCTAACTGAACCTGAGCGAGGCGTTGGGCTCTAACTGAACCCGAGCGATTGCACTGCAGGCTACGCGTTATTGAACCCGAGCGATCGATCGATGGCTGTTAACTGAACCCGATCGAGCGATTCCTTCGCTACTGCTGCTAACTGAAGCCGATCGATGCCGCCTCTGGGATGAACAGTGAGCGTTGCGGGGGGGGGGGGTGGGTTTGGATGAACAGTGAGCGGTGGCGTTGCCTCTGGATGAACAGGACCCCGTGGTGTGGTGGAGGGCTGGATGAATAGTAGACGGTGGAGGGGTGCCCGTGGAGGGGTGGTTGAACCGGACCCCGTGGAGTGGAGGGCTGGATGAACAGTAGACAGTGGAGGGGTGCTCGTGGAGGGGTGGTTGAACAGGACCCCGTGGTGTGGAGGGCTGGATGAACAGTAGACGGTGGAGGGGTGGTTGAACAGTAGCCGGTGGAGTAGCGCGCGGTGGAGGCTGGATGAACAGGAGCCCGTGGAGGCTGGAGGAGGTCGACGGTAGCCCGTGGAGGCTGGAGGAGGTCGACGGTGGGGATGAACAGTATCCCGTGGAGTCCCGTTTTGCGGTACGCCACACCCCTCCCGATGAACAGGACCCCCGTTTAGACCGTAGGAGGTCCGTTTCGTCCGTTTTGCGGTACGCCACACCCCTCCCGATCAACAGGACAACCGTTTCGACCGTAGGAGGTCCGTTTCCTCCGTTTTGCGGTACACCACACCCCTCCCGATCAATAGGACCCCCGTTTCGACCGTAGGAGGTCCGTTTCCCGTTCTGCGGTACGCCAGGCCTCGTTTCCATCGCCTGTTCCGTCCAAGCCCTCCCGATGAACACGACCACATATTCCGTTCCGACCCAGCCGGTTGGCTCCCACGCGTTCCATTGCCTCCCGATGAACACGACGCATTCTGTTGCCTCCCCATGAACACAACGCATTCCGTTGCCTCCCCATGAACACGACGCATTCGGTTGCCTCCCCATGAACACGACGCATTACGTTGCCTCCCCATGAACACGACGACGACGCTGTTTCTCCGTTCCGACCCAGCCATGTACACGAGCCCTGGCCGTACGTATGCGCGAGTAGGCGTTCGAGACCCCGCCCGTATGTACACATACGTGGCCGTATTTTCTTTCTTGCACCCTGGCCGCTGTACGTACGTGTACATGCTACGTGCGCGCCTCTACTACGACACGTACGCGCCTCTACTACGACACGTGCGCTCCTCTACATCCACCAGTATATATGTACGTACACGTTCGCAACCAGAATGACAAAGCTACGTCCGCTTCGACCAGGTGGGTCCCGACAGTCAGGCACTTTCTTGCGTGCGAAGATGTAGCTGGTGGGTCCCAGCAGTCAGGGGGGCGAATCGTTTTGTTTTTTTTGCCCGGACTCACTTCCTTGCGTGCGAAGCTGTAGCTGGTGGGTCCCAGGAGTCAGGGGGAACATTTTTTCGTGAAATAGGGTGGCCCGTCCGGTGGGTCCCCGCTGTCAGGTGGAGGAATAATTATTTTGCATGTAATAAGGAGGCAGTTCCTTGCTGCGGCCGTGGACCCAGCTGTCAGCCTCTCCACGTACAGTCCACGTCCGATGGAAGTCGTTCCTTGACCACGTTGACCACGCCGCGCCGAGAGCACCAGGGCGGTGGACGACGTCGAGGCCTAGGAAGGGGACGACGTGGAGCCGGGGAAGACGCGACAGTGGATGCCCAGGCGTAGAGGAGTATGAGGGTTCACTGGTTCGCTGCCGTGTGAGGCTGCCGTCGCCGCAGAATAATAGGGGGTGTGGGTGAGTAGAGGGATGGCTTGGCCAACGGTGGGACTAGTAGGGGGCGGTGAGGCCTCCGCCGCATCGCAGCCGGCCACGGGAGGCAGGAGCACGAGGCCCGACCGGCGCTGGTTTGGGCGGCTGGAGCAAGAAGACCAGAGGTTGAAGAAGCCCTACGGCCGTTGGATGGACATCGTACGGTCACTGGAGCTAGAATCGTGCATATTGGCTAAGTTGATAAAGCCCTCCGTCCCCGTCAACTTAGTAGGCCCACAAGTCAGCCTGCCACTATACTGGGTCCCAGCTAACAGGGGGAGTATTCTTTTTTTTTTGTGCGTAATAAGGAGGCAATTCCTTGCGTGCGAAGATATAGCTGGTGGGTCTGAGCTGTCAGCGGCGGTAACGTATTTTTCGCGAAATACAAAGGCCCTTTCGGTGGGTCCCTGATGTCATGTGGAGGAATCATTATTTTGCGCGTAATAAAGAGGCATTTCCTTGCGTGCGGCCGTGGACCCAGCTGTCGGCCTCTCCACATACAGTCCACTTCAGATGCATGTCGGTCATTGACCACGTTGACCAGGCCGCGCCGAGAACACCAGGGCGGTGGACGACGGCGAGGCCTAGGAAGGGAACGACACGGAGGCAGGGAAGACCCGGCAGTTGTTTCCCACGCGGAGGGGAGTACGACTGTACAAGGGTTTACTGGTTCGTCTGCCGTCGCCGGAGAATAACAGCAGGTGTGGGTGAGTAGAGGGATGGCTAGGCCAGCGATGGGAGTACGGTGGGGCGGTGAGGCCTGCGCGGCAGCAGAGCCGGCCGCGGGGAGGAGGGAGCAGGCAGTCCCGCCGGCGCTTGTTTGAGCGGCTGGAGCAGGAAGAGCAGATAGTGAAGAAGCACGACGGCCGTTGGATGGCCATCCAACAGTCACTGCTTGTGCGTCAACTTTTTTTAGGAAAGCCTCAAATCTGTGGAAAACAGCATACAGCCCATCAGCCATTATTTCTAATAATTTACAGCCCATTTGCTAATTATTAAGGTTTTTTTGGATCCCATATTCTTTTTGTTAGCATTACAGCCCATCTTGTGGCCACGGTTAAAAAATTATACGAAATTTTGCATATTTCGGTGCGGTCCGAACTGTTTTTAATCCCGAAATTTCGACTCACATTCAAACTGATTTTAAAAATAAATGTATATCAATATAAAATCCAACAAATTCTCCACGTATAAAAATTAATGTAATTTAAAATCTCGAAATGAAAAAAAGATATTTGAAACTAATTGCCGGTTTGATGTGTTTTAAAAATGTACAGCCCATTTCTCATTACCGATGGGCCATTTTCTCGGCCAGCCGAATGAAAGCTCTCCTCGTCTTGAAAGATTTGCAGCCCAATAGGCCTGACAAAGCGACTTACTTGGCAAATCGCAAAAAAACTGGGTTGTGGCCGTGGACCCAGCTGTCAGCCTCTCCACGTACAGTACTCTTCCGATCGAAGTTGTTCCTTGACCACGTTGACCACGCTGCGCGGAGAGCACCACGGCGGTGGACGACGGCAAGGCCTAGGAAGGGGACGACACGGAGCCGGGGAAGACGCGACAGTGGAAGCCCGCGTGGAGAGGAGTATGAGGGTTCACTGGTTTGGCTGCGGTGTGAGGCTGCCGTCGCCGCAGGGCCTGGCCAGCGGTGGGAATAGTAGGGGCGGTGAGGCCTCTGCGGCAGCACAGCCGGCCACGGGAGGCAGGAGCATGCGGCATGACCGACGCTGCTTTGGGCGGCTGGAGCAAGAAGACCAGAGGTTGAAGAAGCACTACGGCCGTTGGATGGACATCGTACGATCACTGGAGCTAGAATCGTTCATATTGACTAAGTTGACAAAGCCCACCGTCCCCGTCAACTTAGTAGGCCCACAAGTCAGCCTGCCACTATAGCTGGGTCCCAGCTAACAGGGGGAGTATTCATTTTTTTTTGCGTAATAAGGAGGCACTTCCTTGCGTGCGAAGATATAGCTAGTGGGTCCGAGCTGTCAGTGGCGGTAATGTTTTTTTTCGCAATATACAGAGGCCCTTTCGATGGGTCCCTGATGTTAGGTGGAGGAATCATTATTTTGCGCGTAATAAGGAGGCATTTCCTTGCGTGCGGACATGGACCCAGCTGTCGGCCTCTCCACGTACAGTCCACTTCAGATGCATGTCGGTCGTTGACCATGTTGACCAGGCCGCGCCGAGAGCACCAGGGCGGTGGACGACGGCGAGGCCTAGGAAGGGAACAACATGGAGGCAGGGAAGACTCGGTAGTTGTTTCCCACGCGGAGGGGAGTACGACTGTACGAGGGTTTACTGGTTCGTCTGCCATCGCCGGAGAATAACAACAGGTGTGGGTGAGTAGAGGGATGGCTAGGCCAGCGATGGGAGTATGGTGGGGCAGTGAGGCCTGCGCGGCAGTAGAGCCGGCCGCGGGGAGGAGGGAGCAGGCAGTCCCGCCGGCGCTTGTTTGAGCGGCTGGAGCAGGAAGAGCAGAGATTGAAGAAGCATGACGGCCGTTGGATGGCCATCCAACAGTCACTGCTTGTGCGTCAACCTTTTTTTAGGAAAGCCTCAAATCTGTGGAAAACAGCATACAACCCATCTGCCATTATTTCTAATAATTTACAGCCCATTTGCTAATTATTAAGGTTTTTTTTTGGAGCCCATATTCTTTTTGTTAGCATTACAGCCCATATTGTGGCCACGGTTAAAAACTTATACAAAATTTTGCATATTTCGGTGCGGTCCGAACTATTTTTAATCCCGAAATTTCGACTCACATTCAAACTGATTTTAAAAATAAATGTATATCAATATAAAATCCAACAAATTCTCCACGCATAAAAATTAATGTAATTTAAAATCTCGAAATGAAAATAAAGAAATTTGAAACTAATTGCCGATTTGATGTGTTTTAAAAATGTACAGCCCATTTCTCATTACTGATGGGCCATTTTCTCGGCCAGCCGAATGAAAGCTCTCCTCGTCTTGAAAGATTTGCAGCCCAACAGGCCTGACAAAGCGACTTACTTGGCAAATCACAAAAAAAACTGGGCTGTGGCCGTGGACCCAGCTGTCAGCCTCTCCACGTACAGTACTCTTCTGATGGAAGTCGTTTCCTTGACCATGTTGACCACGCCGCGCGGAGAGCACCACGGCGGTGGAAAACGGCGAGGCCTAGGAAGGGGACGACGCAGAGCCCGGGAAGACGCGGCAGTGGAAGCCCGCGCGGAGAGGAGTACGAGGGTTCACTGGTTCGGCTGCGGTGTGAGGCTGCCGTCGCCGCAGGGCCTGGCCAGCGGTGGGAATAGTAGGGGGCGGTGAGGCCTCCGCGGCAGCACAGCTGGCCACGGGAGGCAGGAGCATGCGGCACGACCGGCGCTGCTTCTGGAGCAAGAAGACCAGAGCTTGAAGAAGCACTACGGCCGTTGGATGCACATCGTACGGTCACTGGAGCTAGAATCGTTCATATTGACTAAGTTGACAAAGCCCTCCGTCCCCGTCAACTTAGTAGGCCCACTAGTCAGCCTTCCACCATGGTGGGTCCCAGCTAGCAGGGGGAGTATTCATTTTTCTGTGCGTAATAAGGAGGCACTTCCGGTGGGTCTGAGCTGACAGCGGGGGGAACGTTTTTTTCATGAAATACGGTGGTCCGTCCGGTGGGTCCTAGCAGTCAGGGGCAAACGTTTTTTTTGCGAAATACGGTGGCCCGTCTGGTGGGTCCCAGCAGTCAGGGGGGAAACGTTTTTTCCGCGAAATACTGGTGCCCCGTCCGGTGGGTCCCTGCTGTTTGGTGGAGGAATAATTATTTTGCGCGTAATAAGGAGGCACTTCCTTGCGGCTGCCGTGGACCCAGCTGTCAGCCTCTCCACGGACAGTACTCTTCTGATGGAAGTCGGTCGTTGACCACATTGACCACGCCGCGCCGAGAGCACCACGGCGGTGGACGACGGCGAGGCCTAGGAAGGGGACGACGCGGAGCCGGGGAAGACGCGACAATGGATGTCCACGCGGAGAGGAGTACGAGGGTTCACTGGTTCGGCTGCGGTGTGAGGCTGCCGTCGCTGCAGAATAACAGGGGGAGTGGGTGAGTGGAGGGATGGCCTAGCCAGCGGTGGGAGTAGTATGGGGACGGTGAGGCCTCCGCGGCAGCACAGCCGGCCACGGGAGGCAGGAGCATGCGGCACGACAGGCGCTGCTTTGGGCGGCTGGGGCAAGAAGACCAGATGTTGAAGAAGCACTACGGGCGTTGGATGGACATCGTTGACCACGCCGTGCCGAGAGCACCAGGGCGGTGGACGACGGCGAGGCCTACGAAGGGAACGACACGGAGCCGGGGAAGACACAGCAGTGGCTGCCCACGCGGTGGAGAGTACGAGGGTTGACTGGTTGGGCTGCCGTTGCCGGAAAATAACAGGAGGTGTGGGTGAGTAGAGGGATAGACAGGCCAGGGATGCGAGTATGATGGGGCCGTGAGGCCTGCCCGGCAGCACTGCCAGCCACGGGAGGCGGGAGCAGGCGGTTCCGACGGCGCTGGTTTGGGCGGCTAGGGCAGGAAGATCAGAGACTGAAGAAGCACGATTGCCGTTAGATTGACATCTAACGGTCTGACGCTGGTAGAGTCGATTGTTAACTAAGTTTCTTTTTTGAGAAACCTTGTGTACACATGCACTTAGTAGGCCCACAAATCAGCCACCAAATCTGTGGCACACAACATAAAGCCCATTTGCTATTTTTTATAATTTGCAGCCCATTTGCTAATTCGTAAGTAATTTATTACAGCCCATTTTCTGCCCAGGACCACGGTCAAAAGTTCAACCTTATTTTGCATATTTCGGTGGAGTCCGAACTGTTGTAATCCCGAAATGATAAACATTTTTTAAGAACTTATTGATTTGCCAAAAAATCGTTTTGTTTTTGTAAGCAAATAAGACGTGGAACAATTGAGTTGGTTTAAGGGAAAACCAGTGGTAAAAAAAATCAGCGCTGGGTGGGAAAAACAACAAAAGTAAGGATGTAAATATGAAAAGGGAATTTTATGTGTTTTCAATATAATGATACGTGTATATGAACTAGTAAACCTATAGGTAGAGACTAGAAAACGGATGTAGGACATGCGTTTCAAGAGGAAAATAGAACTGGGCTGTGTGTTTGATTCAGTAAAAAAACTGCCTGCGGATGTTGTAAGACAAAATATAACTAACGCTGGCGGGCCAGAGGCCAGTAGATACCTGCTGGATCTTTGTGCCCCGTTGTCGTCATGGGTTGGGCCTGTTAAAAACAAAACCAACCCTGGGCAGTCTACAGCCCAGTTGAAACTTGCTCGACCTGAAAAAACAATATACGTGCTCAATAAACGAGAGAATTCTGCAAGTACAGACTGATAACTGGGATGCAACACGGATATTGTTTTTTTATTGTGATAATAAGTGCATGCACTTGTTTCGAAAAAATTGGAGAACTGGGAATTCGAATGGCGGGTGCTTATGCTACCCATCAAATAAAAATCAGGTGCCTGAAAATTCGTTTCGAAACAAATGATTCAGCTTTATATCCATGTCGACCCTCGGCATGATGGTTGGAAGCAAATGCAAGTTCATACCATCGTTAACAACAATACCAACTTGCGGACGACAAGGTAGTACAACTACCAATACCAAACTAACTTATAATCTTTTTACTCCTGGCCCTAGTGTTCGTCTGGTAGAAAATCTTGCAGAGGACCAGCTCCCGCTCCTTCTCTTGCTCCAGGTCCCCGAGGTGGTACTGGTGCATCACCCAGTTGGTCCTCTGCTGGTCGAAGTTCTTGTTGGTGTGCAGCACCAGAACCTTTTTTGCTGCCCGTCTTGCCGGCCGTTGACCATCACCGGCAAGGTATTGCCGGTCTTGTGCCACATCGCGTGCATGCCGCACTCCGACTGTATCTTGCGACGCGTCCACGTGCCCCTTTTGAACACCCTGAAATTGTGCTGGAAGAAATGCTTCCTTAGGCCACTCAGTGTGATACCTCCAGTATTGTGGAATACAGGTTTTAGTGTACCTAGTTGGCATTTTCATAACATCTTTGGCATGTTGCAGTCACTTGTTTCACTTTTTATTAACTGTCAAATTGTAATTGCTTCAACAGGTCTGCGTCTAAAAAGAAAAATAGAGCTATAAACAAAGGAATATGTTTGTTCAAGTAGACGGCCGATCGGTGTCTTACCTGGAAGTTTCTCAGGTTGGGTGTAGCATATGCCATGCTCGCTGTCAATGGTTGTTATGAAAAAATCGATGAGAGACTGAAATCTCGCGCTGTCAGCACTCACTTTGGCCTCAAGGTGCTCGATCAGCTCCTGATCCGTGGGATCGAACTTGACGCCAGCCGGCAGCACCGGCCAATCCTTCTTCGACTTGCATCGGTAATTCTAGTTATATGGTACTCAATGTATGATCAATTGACTGTTTTAAGTGAATGATGAAAGATTTCGACAGATAAGTGGTACTCCAAATCTGAAGTCCAGAATACCCGAACACGCCGCCGGGATTCTTGTGTCACCTCACGCGCAGCGTGTTGTCACGTCAATTCAATGTGTGGACATGATGAATAATTTGACCGACGTATACTAGTATTGCTACTGTACTACTTACTAGTCGTATTTAGTGTCACAATTTATACATAGGTTTAACTAACAAGTACGCCCTTGAAGCCTAACTGATATATATATATATATATATATATATATATATATATATATATATATATATATGGCTTCTGCACAACATCTCCATCATCATTATCATTACATCCTACGCAGGTGAGTTAGGATGCACTTGATCCCAGGAAGGTATCTATCCTTCAAACCAGAGGAGTGCTTCAAACTAACAACAGTACATAATATCCAACAAAAGAGGGTCGTGCTACAACGGCAGAATACATGGCTCAGTCTAGATATCAACATGAATCAAGTTGTGCATATTTGCTGTTGGCATGAACCACATCGCCGCATGTCGGGTTTGCAAAAGCCATCCATTGCATGGAAGCTTGATGCCTTTCACACACTGAAGATTATCTGGCAACAAGCTGTGTCGACAAATCTCTGGATATGGTGATTCATGAAACTGATGGTATGATGTGTAAACACAGCCCCCCCCCTCGCGAATGGAAGTTGCATAGCACAGTAATCATCGCCGGTGATATGATCGATGATTGGTTCGATGATCGGTAATTGAGCCCGAGGAACAAGGAGTGGTTGCCAAGGCTGTAAACCCACCTCCAGTTGAATACACCTGGCCCAACGGAGCTGGGATCTTTCTCGAACACGAAGTAACCATAGCCATCAATGTCACGAACGCCCCATGCATTGTACTGCATGTGGTTTGATGTAATGGTTTGGTCAATTTGGTACGTGCGAATGAGCATCAAATGACCGCCGTTAGCTGAACGAGCCATAAACCACCACCCATCGGCTGGTATGATTCCAGGTCCTGGAATCATGAAGGCCAGCGCATTTGCGTCTGCTGCAACAATTCAAATTGGAGACCAAAAGGACAAAAATAAACAATCATGTTCAGAGTATGTGTGGAATTAAGATTATTATTCTAGCAATATGTCATGGTTCAAACATCATGTAACAATGAGAGGAAAACAGCTATGACATCGCCTACTCATATTCTACCATAGCACTTACTACTACTGTTCTCATATCAACTCTAAGCAATAACATGCGTTGTTATAAAAATCTTGTAAACGAGAGTAACATATAGCAATCATGATGTTATGCTCATAATATGTATTCTAACAATCATTAGATGCCAATTGTTCTCATATCAACTCTAACAATAACATGTGTGGTCATAAAAATCTAGGAAATGAGAGGAACATATAGCAATGATGTGGTTATAGACATGCTATGCATTCTAAATTTGTAACAAATGAACAGGCAGTCGTATTCATAAGGTAAAGATGAGATGAGATAGAACAATTATACGACGATAGATTCCACCAGTATAGGCAACCAATCTGTGCGTCGACAGCGTAAACGATGCCATCGTGCACTATAGCATCAGACAGAAATGTTGCCTCAACAAGATTGATGATGAGCCATAACCATGTATGGCGACCGGATTCCAGATAGACTAATCCCATGTTGAACAAGGCAATGAGCTTGTAATCCATGTAGTCTTTTGATGGTGTGGGAACTTCGCAGATTACAACTTTCTGCAAACAGAGCTCGAGCCAAAAGCTTGACGCGTCTCGTGCGTAGTAGGTAGGAGTGTCCGGCGGGCCGCGAGGCTCGATGGCGGCGGTATCCAACGATGGAAGGGTGATCTCTCGCTGGGTGTAGATATCCACGAGACGCCATGGATTACCGGTGTGGTGGATGAGGACGATCCAGTTGGCCTTCATGCCCGCCCAGTAGTGGTCGCGCATGAAGGACAGGTGGACGGGTAGTGGTAGCATGTCGAGGGGAACCACGGCAACCTCCGTAGGATCGTCAAGTCGGTGTCTGGGCCACCTGCGAGGATCGGGCATCAGCAAGCAGGGTGTCTTGAAAAGAGTCGGCCGGTTGCAGACGAGTAGACGGTACAAAGACACCGAGCATGCGACCAGACGGACGGTGCTGAGTAGGTCCATACGACTATAGATCTGCTCCAAGAGAACATCGGGGAGTGAATTCCAATCGTGGCTCTGCGTGTCAGTCGGTTCTGGCATTGGGGTTTTCGGTGCCTGCGAGCCAGCGGGGAAGTGGATTCGGGCGGGCGGTGCTGAGTAGGCCGAGCAGTGAGCGGGGGGATATGGTACGCGCGAGGTACCAAGGAAGATGGCGCGGGCGGGCGAGCAGTGAGCGGGGGTAAATGGTGTGCGGCCGAGGATGGGGAAGAGAGGAGGAAGAAGAAGACAGGAGGAAGAAGAGTGGAAGATGGGGAAGAAAGTGCATTCAACCCATATGTCAGTTAATGGAGGACAGAGGTGCGTAGGCGTATTTGCGGAAGCGTGCTCTACTGGCAAACATGATGGCAGTACTGGGTAAGGCTGATTTAGTAACACCAACACGCTGGTTCAGCTTATTAATTACGTGTCCCATCTGCTGCAGCGTGTATTGTCACTTCACTGCAAAGACTAGTTGAATAGTTCTCTCTGACCGAGATGGGGAATAATGGATCGCGAGGACTTCCTTTCTACAGTATGCCTATGCCTCTACGCTCACTTCACTCATTTTGCTCCGTACCTATTCACTTGTTGAAATCTGTAGAAAGATAAATACTCCGTATTTGGGAACAGAGGGAGGCTTTTACTCTGTACTATTTGGGAACAGAGGGAGTATCACCATATGGAGGGAACAGAGGAAGCTTGAAATATGAACATGTCAATGGGAGGGAGTAAGCCCCATGCATGCATGCATCCATGCAACATGCAACACTCACACGTACACATGGACGCACACAACACTCATGCACCCATGCGGCACACAGCACACGACGCAACACACACGCTCATGCTCAAGTGCTCAACCTACTCCCTACGTCCGTGAAAGACTGTACATTTAGAGATTTACACGTTGACCAGGGCATAATTAACGCCCGAAAGTAGCAGACTTATGTGTGCATGCGACCATTGAGATAAGAAGATTAAATGAAGGCCTCTGATGCTGTAATTAAGGATAGACATGTAGCCTATACCTACAACACAAGTTGGTGCATTAGTCAATCAATATCGATTTAGATTAAAGGCTAAATGCATTGGAAGTGTAGATGTACATCATGTACTACACTCTTTGTTTTATAGCCGATGTACACTCTTTGTTGGAAGATCGAGGGAGGACACGTGCATGCACTCACATACACAGCCAGGGCGGTTCGCGCGCAAGGGTTGGACTCGTGTCGCGCCTGCGTAAAGTTTTGTTTAACTGATTTCTTTGCTCTGCCAACTGACAGGTGGGACCCAGAAACCAGGTGACAATTTAACCAGTCAACAAAGTGCCACGTCGACTATGTGGCCGGTCAGTAGGGTGCAATACGGTGCTCTACGATGAGCTAGTGATCGTATAATCGCCGCAAAACTATATGTAGTGACCGTAAAGAGCGTATTGTTACATACGTTGACCGCCAGTGTATTTTTCTCGTTTCAAATTAAGCCATATTAATCGGAAAGGACGTAGTATGGACTACTACTACTAGTACTAGTACTGCTTTGATGTGTCCCGTCAACTCGCCGAACGAGGAGAAGCTTGCTTACTACGCCTCTCCCTCGCCCACGCGCGCGGTGGTTCGCAGGACGAGGAGGGGGTTTTGACTACACACTACAGGAATCAGATAATTTGCCGTCTGTGCCCTACAGACTGCAAAGACCAAAAAACAGACGGCAAAGAGTTTGCCGTCTACAAGCTGACGGCAAAGCTAAGTCGGCAAAGAGCACTTTGCCGTCAGCTTTTTATGGGGCAGACGGCAAAGATTTTGTCGTCAGCCAATCTGTCTTTGCCATCAGCCGAAAAAATAACAGACGGAGAAGAAAATCGTCTTTGCCGTCAGCCAAAAATGCATCTTTGCTGTGAGCCAGGAAGATCACAGACGGCAAAGCATATTTTTTATTTATAAAAAACTGTACAAACAGAACAATTGCAGATGCCAGATGGTCAAACGCTTAGACAAAATCCTCACATGCGAGGTTTTTTTCCTGATATTCGTTCGTTTATGCCGTGGTTTAGTAGTCTTATTACAATCATCTTTATGTACATACAATAAAAAAGGTTTCATTACAGAGAGATTACGGAGGGGGTCAAACGAAAAAACATATTGCAGCGGGTGCCCGCACGGCATGGCAGAGCCACGCCATTGCCGGCGCGGACATCAGTGGGTGGCCGGCGCGGCACGGAGCGGCCAGCGGTGGCCGGTGCAGCACGGGCTGCGGAGGCCGTTGGGGCACGATGCGCCACGCGCGGGGCCGACCGGGGACGAGGTCGGGTCAAGCGAGGCGATGGGCGGGGCCGGCGGGGGACGGGCGGGGCAGGGGGCGGCGGATGCCTGCAGAAGCGAATCAAATGGTCCGGGGACGATGGAGGCCTGCGGTGGCGACGGAGCCAGGCCGGGCCCGGTGGCGCCGTGGGGCGACGGGGCGCAGACGCCTGCGTGTGGGGGCGACGGAGCCAGGGCCGGGCTCGGCGGCGCCGGGGGGCGACGGGGCACAGACGCCTGCGTGCGGGGGCTCCGGGGCGAGGAGGCCTGCAGGGGCGCGGGGCCGGGGCCGCCGGCGCTGGGGGCGAAGCGGGTGGAGGTCGAGTCAACGGCACCGGGGTGCTCTAGATCGGGAGAGAGGGTGCGTACGAGAGACTGAGAGAGAGATGCGTACGAGAGAGAGGGTGCTCGGGGGAGAAGGAGAGACAAGATGGGAGTCGTGCGTGGTGGCAGATACAGTCGTGGGTGGGGGCGGGTAGGGTCGTGGGGGCGTGTGCGTTGTGGGTTAGTGGGTGGGTACGGGCGTGCGTCCGATGGTTGTGGGTTGTGCGTCTCAGATTTTGCCAAGTCATCGATCCGTGTCATCGATCCGTGTGGTGTGCTTTCTCTTTGCCGTCTGAAAAAAAAGACAGACGGCAAAGAGCTCACTTTGCCGTCTACCGAAACAAACACAGACGGCAAAGATTCTTTGCCGTGTGCCAAAACAAATACAGACAACAAAGGATATTTGCCGTCTATGTTTTTGTTAGCAGACGGCAAAGTGAGCTCTTTGCCGTCTGTCTTTTTTTTGCAGACGGCAAAGTCTATTTTGCCGTTAGGTTTTCTTTGCCATCTGTTGATGATGGCAAACCCTTTCTTTGCCGTCTGCCCGACAAAAAGCTGACGGCAAAGACATCCCCTGACGGTAAATTAGTTGTTTCCCGTAGTGACAGCGCCCTCTCCCTCTCCCTCTCCCTCGCCCTCGCCCTCGCGGTGGATGTGCAGCAGTTCAATCGGTGTCGTATTGCCAGAAGCATATTGTACTGTAGTATCATCATTGTTGGACCTTCCGAAGAGGCGAAGAGCCAAGTGCAAGGTTCACACGAGTACGAACTGTTGAACCTCCCGAAGAGGCAAAGAGCCAAGCGCAAGGTTTTATAGGAGTTGTCGTCCTAGTAGGAGTGTACTACAACTATAGCGAACGATGCTACTGTATGATGCCGCCACGTCACGTATATCCAAAGTTGTGCCACCTTTTTTTCTCAAAGAGCGTGTTGGAGCCCGTGCAACAACCACACAAGTTGCACGTACACATAACACATTTACTAGTAATAAATTCTAAAGGAAAAATGCCAGTATGCCACACAAGTTCATCTCCAATTCATGTGATAAATTTGTGCATGACTAGTCTACATATATTCACAGCGCCACCGTTCACAATTACTGTACTCCACGTACACGTTATAGATGGGCTACATGTCCTCCTCCAGGTTCCAGTCCCAGGTGTTCTTCATGGATGGCACGATCCATAGCGGTGGGCAACGGGAATCATTGTCGCAGCTTTCTAGTCCGGTTCCACACGATGGAGACTCATCCAAGCTGAAGCGGCATAAATCAGGGATAGCGTGTCCCAGCATGACGTTCACCCGGCGGTGCGCACTGAAGACACAACCATGCTTCATGAACGGCAGACCTTCCGTGTCATGCACGGAAGGTGGCATCCGCTTCACAATGGGGTAGCTGTCCCCAATGAAAAGCGAGTACTCTCCAAGAGTGTTCCTCGGCACCCACGTAGCATCACGGGGGTCGAACTCGGCGCCGTTCATCTGGTACACGCGGCATCCCAGATCTGGACACATGGTGACGTACATAGTCAAGGTCCATGCATAATAATGTTGTGCTCAAATATGGCGGTCAGTAATACTGTGCAGCAAATAGTACTACTCCGGTATACAGGAAGTAAAATAACCGGTTTATTATATATAGCCACTCTTGGCTACATGGATGAGATAGTAAGACATGGAAAAACAAAAATGGTGGCAGCTAGTGGGTTCAAGTCTTCAAGGGCCTAGCTAGCTATACGCGTCCTCCAAGGTAAAAAGTACTCCTACTAGTACTACAAAGTATACTACTAGTACAACAATGAAAGAGGAGGCGAGAGGGTTAAAAAATGGAATACCTGGGTAGATGGTGACGGTCCGATCGTGGTAGATTGTGTGACCATGTTGCACATCAGTGGTACCATGGGTAACGACTGCTAAGATAGTTGATCCCAATATGCCAAAGTCAGCTACAAGGTTCCAGGTTAGACCGAATCACGGATGCAAAAGCACATCCAGGATCGGCGATCTTATTTTGATCGGGGGATGACTGGTCCCTGCAAAATAATGGAGTACCGTTAGGGATGCAAATGATGGTTTGTGCATTCCGTTTGTAATCTCCCGTACCGTAGGATGGCAACCAGATGAAACAAGTCCCCTGGCTTGTCACCGCGAAGATGCGGCCTAGATGGCGCACGGTGTCTTCGAACGTGTAGGGGTACAAATCTGCCGCCGCCAACATGCGCCAGCCTCTGCCGTTACTGCCTCTTACATTGATGGCAATCCTTATGTCGAACACCGCGATGAGGTAGTAATCGTCGTAGCTGCGTCGCTTTGTCGGCGGGTCCGCAATTGCTATCTTCTTCAATCTCATGTAGGCATCATCATACGTATTCTAGCCCAGCCAGTCCGGAATGCCGATCCCAATGGTGGAGAAGGGGTCTACCGGAACGGCCGCACTGCTGTGCATGTTGTGCAAAATGATGGTGGTATCCGGCCGGAGGTATGCAAGCCAATCTTTGTTGGCACCGACCTAGACCTATATATAAGACGGTGGGCAGCGGAGAAATTACGGGATGGAAATGGAATAAGTACTACATGATCAAACTCCATTACTGACCTGCTCATCGGACAAAATCCGACTACCTCTCAACGTCGGCAACTCTAGCAGAGTCAACGTGCAACCATGGCCAGGGAGCGGTGGACTATTCGAAGGAATGTCCCATAGAAGAACCTTCTCCTCGAGGACACATGGAAGACCAACAAGCATGGCCTTTTCCCAAGCCTGTTTAAGCAGCGTCTTGAAAAAGTTGGTGCAGGAAGCACCGAGTCTTGCAGCGGTGAGGACGTCGGAGCGGCGTGCTATTTCTCCCAGAGGATCGTCGTCCAAGGTCTCCTAGCCCCGACGAGGAGGAGAACCGCCTGGCGAATCCATGGGTGCAGCGACGAACTGCCTTCTCTTTGGGGGGAGGGGAACTAGCGAGGAGGAGATAAGAGCATAGTAACCGCAGGGCCTCGTCCCTTCCAACTGTAGATCGTTCCTCAGCGAAGGGGTGAGGCTATTATTTACTACTAGTACTAGCATTATGGAACGTTATGAAATTGCATTATACTGTAAATAATAGCACTAGTAAGAAATTTTTGGCACTAGGTAGTATTTTTTGGCGTGGATTAAGAAATTTTTGGTATGTTTTTGCCATTTTTTGTACACGCCAACTAGTGTCAAAAAACGTATTACATTATGTGATGGAGGAGTACGTACTCGTACTGTAGCAGTACTAGTACTACTTTTCTCAACTAGTAGTGTGATGTACTGTACTTCTAGTCTAGTCTAGTATAGTGCACCAGTTTTGAACTCTTGAATCTCACGGCCAAGGAGCTACAGTTGGAAGTGGAGGGTACTACTGTTCTCTAGAACCATCGCTGTACTATCAATGCAGGGGAAGTACACCTGCGTAGTGGCCTAGTGGGTACTCTCGGTTCTCTATTCAGCCGCTCCTCTCACGTAGCTGGCGTACTCAGCCGCTCCTCTCACGCACACACTAGTAGCCTGTTTATCAGCGACGGTTACTGCGGGGGCAGAACATTTGAGTTATTTGATACAGCGAGACTAGGCTTTTCACTTCCATTTGTGGAGGTGTAATGGATCTCGTCGAACTTTGTTAGTAGTTCCTTCTTTATGAATGAGATGAAGCAAAGCTTTTGCCTCCGTTTCAAAAAAAAACACGTCAAGAGGAATTTCTTTTATAGTAGAGCCGATAATGGAGTGCAGTCCATGCATGCAACGCCCCAAGCTACAGAGTAGTAGTAGAGCACTTTACGTACAGAGCCATATTGCACAGTTCCCAATGCCCCGCCAGGCTTTTCCGGCTCCTCTGGCTTAATTGGGAGGTGCTAGTTTAAATATGCTACTAGCTGGAAGCTGCAAGCGAGGTGCGGCTAGGGCGAGCGCGCGAGCCACGGGATGCTGGGAAGGAAAACCCGTTCACGTGGCTAGGCTGTCCAGTGCACCCAGATTGTGGGGCCGCACGTCCGTTTGACTTCAAAACTCAAACTGCCCGTGTAAAATATTGGCTCGCAGCGAAGTGTAGTAGTACTATTTTTTAAAAAAAGGCCACCGTGCGTTCGGTCGGGATCGAACCCACAAAACGAGGTATGCACTCCCGCGACCACTATTAGTACCCGTTGGACTACAACGCAACCTGGAATCGCCTTTTGTCGCTAGTAGTACGTACATTGTTCCTTACAAGAAACCCCTAATGGTTAATAGTATAGCCAGCTGCTGGCTATAAGCCAGTGCCATGTCATCTACAGCCCATCTTATAGCCAACATGTACAATAATAGATCAAAAGAGTGTACTACTTTTTTATTATGTGGCCCACTTCTCATTCTCACAAAGTGCCTAGGAGCATGTGCTAGAGCTGTCTCTTCATGAAGAGCCCACTTACCTTCTCTCTCCTCTTCTCTTTCCTCAACTAAGCAGAAATATACTAGTTTATTTCTTATAGCCCGCTGACCCAGCTCTATTGTACTTGCTCTAATAATGCAAGAAACCACTAAAATGCCAAGAAACTACTACCACTTGCATACGTGGCAGACTTAAGATAAGACTACCTTATCAACCATTGTACATGCTCTTACCAACAAAAATCCTCGAGTGACCTCCTACCTCCGGCCCGTCCACCTAGTCATCCTCGGCCATGGGACGTAGCTACCGCCGCCGGCAGAAGGTGAGGTCAAAACCGCCGGCGGTGCGGAGCCCATGTTGCGGCAGCCCGGATGCCAGCTCCGTCTGGCGCTCGCGGCCGCTAGCTAGCCAAGATAGCTCCCTCCAGCTGCTTGTCTGCAAGGTTTGCTAGCTAGATTGGCACGGCAGCGCGGCGGCTTGCTCGCGGGCGCCGCGCTAAGGCCAGCCATCTGGCTCGAGCGAAGGCCAGCGTGGCGGCTTGCTCGCTCGTGAGTCACGCTCGGGCCAGCCTGCCAACCCGTGCGGAGGCCAGCGCGGCGTCCGGCCCGTCCGGCGGAGCGGCGGCCAACTTGCTCATCACCGGTGCCACCGACGAACACGCATCAGTACTGTTTGAAGTAATGTTCAGGAAAAATAATGATTTGAGGGGAATAACAGGATAGAAGGTCAGATGTGGGTCCCTCGTGTCAACGGTCAAACAAAATGTGTTGGTTTAAGCTGCCTCTCAGCACGGACGTGTGGGCCAACCCTGTCATAAATGGGTTTAAACGAACCTAATCGGTAGGAGTACTAGGTAGTTTTTGGCGTGGATTAAGAAAATTTGGGTATGTTTTTGCAATTTTGTACAATAGATTCTTCGTAGGGCTGGTTGAAAGTGGTAGTTTTTTGTTAAATACTCTACATATTGTAAGTAGGAGTGAAAGTTAAGCTTTGGAAGCCAATAAGCAAGGCTAGTTACATAGTGCATATGTGTACATGATTGAAAGTAAATATCAACCATGAGTGACTAATATCTTGATGGAAAACTCGAAACTATGGAATACTAGGAAAAAAATGCATGGTTGGAAATACTAGCAATGTTCATGTACGTTGCAACGAATCATAATTAGAATAATACTTATTCACAAACTTGGTACAAAACACTCTAATTTTGATATACATATGTCACTAGAGATATATTATGTTTCAATTAGAATATATTCCTTGGGCTGTTTTGGTGAGGTCAGGGAGGGATGTGGTTGGTTTTAATATACTAATTATGGGTTTTTCTGCAAATTGGTAGACAAGTGGGATGTTGGTGAGAAAAGGCAACAACTTACCTCACAATCGTTAGATGTAGATCTAATGGTCAGAAACGACGGATGGCAGACACACCAGCGTCACCAACTTAGTCTTGTGTAGGAGTACTAGCAAGATCCGTGCATTGCACGGAACATCAAGATGCATTTTTTTATAAAACACTTGTTGTGATTGACCCTTGCGGGAGTAATCCCATGTGTAAAAACTAATGATATCTCGTGAAATATGAGATAAGGTGAAGAGGAGTGGGGTGTGGTGGTGGTTGGTGGTCGGACTGAGCGGAGGCATGGGGATTGACGACGCCGGCAGCGGCCACCAGGCCAGTTTGTTCCAGAGGCTTCCTTTCTTAATTGCTCAACAATGAGGTTTGTTGGAGATAAGGATGAACCAGGGAAGGCCTTGTCTGCAAATGTGGAGAGGGGTGCGGGTATCTTTTAGTTTAATTTCCATCCGTCAGATATAGATCGGACAGTCTATATTGCAAGATGGCACACGTACCATCATCGCCAACTCGGTTTTTTATATGAGAAGAAATATAAGTATGGAGATACAAACGTATTATCGATACTTGCTTCCGTAAACTAGCATCTACATTCTATTCAATGCCTCGGCATGTGGGGCCTTAGCACAATGACTTCTCGACTGTGTAAAACAAAGATTTTTCCCGTCGCCGACAAGGAGGGGGTGACGGCGGCGCGCTTTTTGGCTTGCGCTAGTCCTAGTAGTCATACTAGGTGGTCTAAGAACGTGTAGATTTATTCTTTTTCACGTCTCGTGTTCGCCGTACTGCCACGACTGTTGATGAATAGACGGTAAGTTATTCACGGGGAAACCCTTGTTGAGCGTGTTTGCGAGAGAGAGAGAGAGACATTGTGCATGTGTGATATGTTAGAGATTGAGGCAATGATAACAGATACTTTGTGTCTATGTGTGTGGAGGATAGAGAGAGACATGTACATGGGGATTTGTGTTGTGTAACGTGGAGACACATATACATAATTAGAGAGCGAGTGTGTGAGATACACATGCGGACATGAGGAGAGATGAGGATCCAGATAAATGGGTGTTTGTGCGTGTCTGTGTGTGTTTGTGCACGCGTTTGTGTGTGAGAGGGAGAGAGTGTATGTGGAGTAGAGAGACCACTGATGATGTAAACCTAGTATAAGGGAAGGGGGAATGGTGTGACATGTGTAGTAGCGAGATAGCACGGGTGCGGGCGGGGGGGGGGGGCGACTATTTGGAAGAGACATCGAGTGTGTGTGTGGGAGAGGGGTGCGAGAGCGAGAGAAAGAGAGAGCTAGCGACGGAGAGAGAGAGAGAGAGAGAGAGAGAGGAAGAGAGGGGGTGAGAGGGGTCGTTTGTGTCCATAAATGGCGTATAGATAGGGAGACAATGTTGATGTTGTCCGAAATTGGCCTATGAATGGAGAAGCAAGGGAAGCGAGTCATCGCCTGTGTGATAGGGACTTCATGAGAGATCTAGAATAGATGGTGTAGAGAACAATGTGCAAAATCGAGAACGATTATACATTAGGGAGCTATGCAAAGAGTCACGACATATATGTATACAGGGAAGGAGCTGGGGCGGGTCCGCATGTGGGAGAGATAGAAAGAGGAGAGTGGTGCACAAGGAGACAAAGTGTGCTTGTTTGCAGTGGGGGTGGTGTGTGAGGTGAGTGCGCGAGAACCACATGAATAGGGAGATAGACATTTGGGGGCGACGTTTTGTGTGTATGGGAAATATACACTCTACATAGTGCGTGTACTTGGGTAAGAGAGATAGCGGAAGACCTAGAGAGTGAGGGAAGAGATGTGTGCATGGCCGAGAGACAAAGTGATAGAGACCTATGTTGGGGTCCGGACTTTACAAGAGAGAGGGGTGTTAATGTGCTCGTGTGTTGGTGTTTGGGGGAGAGAACGACTTCTCTATGTGTGTGTGTGTGTGGTGGTGGGGGGGGGGTTGACTTCAGATAAAGAGTGAGGTGTCTATATTTGAGGGACTTTAGCGTAATTGAGATATTGTGCACTCATGGTTGATCAATTTGTTTCACAGTTTGTACTATGAGATAACGATACTTTTGAACATGCGTGATATACCTTGATGTACCAGAACTACAAACCTAAGATTGGAATTTTGGAATTCGACTCCATCATTAGCTTTTGTAATTCATTTAAACGGAGGTACATTTTTAAGCCGGGATTTCATGATTTCAAATTCATATATCAAACCTAGAGATATACACATACGGGCATGTTCAAACTTTATAATCATCCACTTTATTCATACACATACACATTTTTGCTTTTGTCATCATATTTAGGATAAACACATTTGGAATTTCATTTGAATTGGACCGTATGATGGTATTTGCTTGTAGTAGCTCAATGATCCATATTTGAATTGAATGGACAATCTAAGTTTCGGGTTGGAGACATTGATTTTCAAAACTTGCACATTTTTTATGCGTGGAAAACAAACAAATTGTCGGCCATGATATCATAGTCGGCTGTACGAGAGCAGAATACTTATAATTTCATGCGCCAAAAGCTTTCAAACTTCCCGCTCACATCGAAATATCACGTGCCCGAAAGTTTAGCCCTGTGATATTCCTCTTTTACCCCTGCCACATGAACGGAAAAGGGCTGCTTTGGTAACTCCATTGTTTTCCCCTCTTTGCCCCCAACATTCTTCCCGAGAGCCCCTCCCCTTCCCCTCCCCGACCCCCCAACCACGGCAAGCCGCCGAATCTAGTCCTCCGCCGCAGCGGTGGACCTCACACCCCGCCGGATCTACCTTCCACACCTTGGAACCCCCAACTGCCAACTCACCACTTCACCGGAGCCGCTTCAGCGACTGGGTTGTCCACCGCTCCAGATCTCCTTGACCGCCATCATGGTCCACCGCACCGGATCTGCTTAACCGGCGCCCTCGTCCACCACAGTGTAGGCCCTTCACTGACTCCGTCGTCCGCCCCTTCGCTGGCCCTTCATACAAGCCCTCGTCCGCCGCAACAGATCCGCCTCACCGAAAGCACTGTACAACGCGCCCGCCGAAGCCTTCGTCCACTGCACCGGACCCGCTCCACGGACGCCATATTCAACTCAACCGGCCCTGCTTTACGGACGCCGCAGCCTCATCAGGTTATTTCGATTTGTACTCCTTCGGTTTTTCTCTTTATCGTGCAACTGTTCACTTACCACAGATGAGCTTTCTTGTATGTCGACAGGCACCGCAACCATAGCACCGGAGCCGCTTCAGCGACGGCGACAGCCGGCCCAAACTCAACCGCAACACGAGCACCATCGACGATCCTTAGCTATCAAGTATGACAACGATACCCATACGCCGCCGAGAATCAGGTACTATTATCCAACGGCCGGCGCCTACGTTCACTTTCCTAGCATAAGCACCACACCTTTGAATTTCTTCAGGCCATCATTCAGTTTTTCATGAGACGCGTTATTCTGCTTGCACCTGTAGGGCCATACTTCTGGCAGTGAACATGTTACATGTGCTAAATTACATACCAGTGCACATATAGTTAATATGCTTTAGTTTTGTTCTGATGTCACCTGTTGGTTCCATCAGACTGCTTAATGTTCTCTATGCTTAATTACACATCAGCAAACTAGCATGTGGTTCCGCTGCTTTTTGTTCGTTTTACCCTACATTTTTTGATGCTAGCTATTACATCACTGCTCCGAGCCTCTGTTCATTACTTGTTTGTGTGTTCTTGATCTTCCCAGGTTGCATGACTAATTTGATGCTTCTATTATTTATGGAGTAGCCAACCCCATCAAGCAAAATAGTTGTTCTTTTGGGGCTGGCACCTCGAACAAGCATAAAAATAGAGGGAAGCAGATATATTGTCGTGTCTGCACACACCCTTCTTTCATTAGTTTAGATGAAGCATTGATGATAAATTCGGACCAGTGCATGCGATTAAAATTAATTTTACCTAAATAGATAGTGCAGAATAAACTACAACAACTAGATTTGCAACCACGGGATGCTGACGATATCTTCAAAGAACATTGCAACAGCAGCTAGGCTTCACAGCAACATATGGTAAGCCAGTGTGTTTTAGTACATGTGAAATGTAATGCGAGTGGGCTTGCTTTCTTGGCTTGTGCCCTCAACGTGTAATCCTACCGAATTACAAATAGTGCAGTTGTCTGCTCTGCTGTATTGCTTGATTCGAATGCTTATTTGTTGTTACGCTATACCTGAGTTGGCCAATATGTCAGCAGTGCCTGCTGTACTATCGGAAAGAAATGCATGCCTATTTCATTTGAGTCCTTAAATTTTCCTCTCAACTTCATCACAAGACTGTCTTCGTAGTTTATATGAGGCCACACTGTTAAGTGCTTTCTCAGATTATTTCAACTGCTTAGATGCCTTGGCAACTTAAATATAGCGGTTGTACACTCCCTTTCAACTAGGGATGTCAACTGGGTCCCGTTTAATCCCGATTAAAGTCCACTTGTGGTATGATAGTTCAAAAGAGTTTTCGTTTTTTGAGGAAAATGAACTAGGGAGGTAGCAAAAACTAACTAGATGGGACTGGCGGATGTCGTTTATTTGCCACTTACATCCCTAGTTTCATCTTACCATTTTAATTTCTTTTCGGCTGATGCTGCTTCGAACCATTTAAATATAGTTTGCCATGCTCGGCAATAATTCGTCCGTCGTTTACCATGTAAGCTTATTGCCTGGATCATACGATAACTATCTCTTACTGATGTCCAGCAGAAACCTTTCAAGATGCTGTTCACACTAAGACACAATGTACAACCCCAGAATCTGTTTGTAGAAGCAGTGCGCCATCCATGTTCCCAGATGGTAGCAGTTCGGAGCAACACCGCCGGAGAGCAGTCTGAGCACATATATTATAGTGTTTGAGGCTCTACTAGAGGCAGAAAGAGATGGTGTGGCTGCCATGAATGAGGTAATCTTTATCTCGAGGCTGGAAATTACGGAATTAGCGGCACGCATTATGCAAGCAACCCAAGAATTGGAGGAAGTAAGAATGTTGCATTTGAAGACGGAGGAGGTCCTGCTGTTTCTGCTATCTGAAGCCCAAGGTAATCCCGGTTCTTCTTTAGATACCAGTTGAAATTGTCATTAGATTATTGTACTTGCATGTTGTGTCATGTCTCTGAATGGACTATGTTGCAAGAACCCCTATGTTGTCCATGTGTTGTAATGATCCGAATTTTTTAGGCGAGGTAATCCTCTGTACTTGTATGATTGACATAAGGTGAACTGTTTTTCGTGTGAGCATATTGTATTGGATGAAATAACTGTTTGACTCAGAGTGTATCCAACCTACTGAATTCGAAGATCACGGCATTTCTAAATCATAATCATATATAAAGGTGGAATAAATCTTGTGGTTTTGAAGAAATAAATAACAAAACGTATAATTATTTGTGGATATTCGTAATCGAATACAAATTGGATTTGAATTTAGTTTGCCAGGTCCCAGGACAAACCTGAATGCTAATTCTCCCAAGTTTTGAACGAAGCGGCTAAACACCCACTATAATTTGTGGGCTGCCTGAAGCAAGTGTTTGCGAGATGGAAATTACTGTGTACCGCTGACACTTGACATCCTTATCGACCGGATTTACACTGCTGTCGATAGGGATAGACTAGTAACTTCAATCAGACGTGACACGACGGCCTCTGAGCCCATTCAGACACGGTGGGCGCCAAACGTGGGCGGCAAAACACATTTGATTCAAGCTCGTCCGAAAGACATGTGTCTCTTCCTCCATTTCCCCATTCATACACGGTGGGCGGCAAAACAAACTCTCCTCGTCCAAAATCGATGTAGGCTAATATTTTAAATAGGGGCAGATGTGTCTCTTCCTCCATTTCCCCGTTCATACACCGTGGGCGCCAACCGTAGGCGGCAAAACACCCTCTCCTCGCCCGAAATAGTTACCGGCAAATATTTGGGAGATGTGAGATTACCGTCCTATCCCCAACCGACGCGATGTCCGAAATTTTAAACGGGGGATAAGTTCGTAACTTTCCCCCATTTCAGAGAAGCGCGTCCCAAAGTTTGAGATCCCCCCTCCCCTCCATTTCCCCATTCATACACCGTCGGCGGCACGACAACCTCCGCACTGCGGCCAGCCTCCTCCGTCCGCCACTCCATCCTCCACCTTGCCGGAGCCGCTACCCCTACCCCGTCGTCCACTGCAAGAGATGGACGTCTCTCATCCACGACGCTGGACCAGGATCCTTTCATCGCCTCCTCTCGCTTCATCGGCGCCGTCGTCCACCTTGCCGTTGCCGCTCCTACGACCGCCTCGTCCACGGCAACAGGATATATCCCCCGACCCGGCCGTCTGCCGTCTAAAGTCTTCTTCCCCGCCGCCGACAGCAATCGCACCCGCAGCACCCTCAACGTATCAGCATAGGCCTACACGGCGTTGCAAGAGAGGTGGTACTCTTCCATATGTGCTTAAGTTATTGATCTCACCCGGAAAATAGATCGTAATTTGTTTACTGTACTTTTCTTGTCCGTACCAAATCGTAGTGGCTAGTTGAAAGCAAACATTGGTTGCGAAGTAGCTTTGTCTGGTTTGCACCTTCAAATCCGCCATGGCACGGGCACTATACTCGTAAAGCTTATGGTTTCCCCGCTTTATATTCACTACCATCATCGTAGGTGCTTCGTGTCGTGCTAGCACTGCTCCTCAAGACCTCAACCCAAAGCTTACGTGTTGAAATACGAATCTGATATGATGCTCATATCACTAAAACAGAGAACGTTTAATTGGTCACCTAATGTTCCTATATTCATTTCGAAAAGCATGTGCGCCACCCACTAGTCCAGCTAGTTCCACTTTCCTGATTTTTCTCTTGATGCTTAGGGTTTTCCCCTTTTATCTACTCTACTATGATCTGCGTAGGTGCTTTCTGTCCTACTAGCATTACTCCACCCTTCAAGTTAAACAACACAACACTCAGAATTCAAAAGCTTAGTTGTTCAAATATGATTGTGATATGATACTGATATTAGTTAACCGACACATTTAATTGGTTAGCCAAAGGTCCCACTTGAGTTTCCAAATGCATGTCGCGACATATAGAGAGACAGCATAATTGCATTTCTTTGTCACTTGTTGACCGTACTTTCTTGTCCATACCAAATCTTAGTTGTTATTTCAAAGCAAACATCGGTTGCTAACTACCCTTTGCGCGGTTTACAGCTTCAGATCTGCCATCCCACTGCCACGGTCAACACTGTACTCATCATGCTTATGTTTTCCCCATTTTATGATGACCACAATCAGCCTACGTGGTTCGTGTCGTAATAGCACTGCTCCAACCATCGAGCTAAACAAGCTTAGTTGTACAAATTCATATCTGATATTATTGCTGATATTAGTAAAACTGAGAGATGTTTAATTGGTTAGCTAAATGTTCCTACTTTAGTTTCCAAATGCATGTGAGCCACAGATGGAGAGACCGGAAAGAATAGTATTTCTCTGTGTGCTCTGGTTCATCATGGGTGGCCAACCGACATTGTATTGAAAGACTTGTAATATCTTCAATCTGCTTGCTCTTCTGCTCTTCTTTAAGATGATACTCTTCTCTTGCGGTCGACTGGTCAGGTCGAGTTGTTCTCCCTTAGTATATTTTGAATCTGTCAGGTCAGGTCGACTTGTTCTTCTTTACTATATGTTGAAGCTATCATCTGCGAAGTGTCATCACTTCTGGAGCTCTCATATTTTGAGTAGTAGGCCACATTATATTAATGCACACAACAAATTACAGCATGCATGGCATCTTTCAAAAGAATTGTAGAGATAGCACAAAGGGGTTTACAGGGAGGCAGTATTAGATTAGAATCACTTCTGCATTACAAAGAAAATCTCACTTGTTTTTATGTTTTCATGCATGTCAAATATTGAACATTATCAAAATGAATATGAGAATGGGCGCACGAGAGGAATATTGCGGAACGATCCACTGGCTAACAAACTTGGCATGGTGGAGGATGGCCTATCTTATTCACCCATCAAGGTGCTTGCTCTAACTTTGCAAAGTTGTATTGGTCGCACATATTTTGCATCTGACCTCTTGCATTACTTCTACTTTGTTACACCATCTGCTTAGTTTAAGCATCATATATGAGTATATGCCATACCTATCCATTTTCTGTACCTATTCCATGTGTCGTCACACTATGTTTTTCCAGTCAAATGTTGTTCTTTCGTAATAGATGTCCAAAAGGAAGAGGGTGAGTGCAGATCCTCAAGGAGTACAAACTAGGTATTTGGAAAAGGTAGTGATACCTGTTAAATCAAATAGATCAGCAGCCACAGAAAACACAGGCCCAACTGTACCACACTTTACCCCTACTCCAGTGTCCAAACCCCTATTAGAACTGCTGGGAGCCTAGCGTCAGGTACTGTCTATGATATCAATTCAAAATTTGAACTCCTAAATTTCTGCTTGTGCCTTACCTTCTCTCTTGTATGAAACTCATTTCAGATGAATCTCCTTGCTCAAATGATCATACGATCTCAAAACAATAATGGGCTCTGCATTGCTCTTGTCAGTACCTCTCTCCCTTTTGCCTTGTAACGCTGTACTTAATTAATTGCTATTTGATTATGTATCATCAGTCTGCACCTGAGCTTCATTATCCTCTACTTCTTCCAATATTATTTGATCTATATTTACTCTCTGCAAAATGTAGAATAATGGCAACACTTATAAAGAATTTTCTTTGGGGAATTTATTGAATTATCCTTCCATCAACATGGAGAAGGGCTTTGTCCAGCCCGTGTTAACATGTAATGTAAGTTCATCCTTCTCAAGCCTTCAAACTTTGTTCTAGTATAGATTTGGATAGGCATCATTTCCTCCACTGCTGTTTGCTTTGCTGTTTACATCTGATTGGATGTTTGCAACAACTACCAGTTTCAAATTGTAGTTGTAAAAACATGTTCCTTATGCAGAACAGATCCATTTATTTGCTTATATAATTGTGAAACCTGTTACGTGTCTCCTTGTTTCTCTTTCAGACTCGTATCTCTTATGCCAGGCAGAACTTTAGGGAAGATAGTGAGCCAAACCATCTTGAGGACAGCGAGATGACCCCAAGGTCCTGTCTTGATGAAGACAGTGAGTTGAAGCTACTCACCAGCAGGTGTGAGACAACCTCTGTGCAGTCGCTGCCTCAATCAGTTCGACTTCTTCAGTCTCAACTTAAAGCGGAAAGGCTTGCTTCAGCTCAGCTCCGACTTGAAGTCAAAGATGCAATGAAGATGTCAGAGGACTGCCGTGCGCACCATCATGCCATAAATCTAGTGTTGATGCATCTATCGTTGACACAACTGAGGTCTACTCAGCTTCTTCAGCTGTTTGGGGGGCCCGACATGGCCAGGCCTAGTGCCTTCTGAAGTGCTCTTAGTTTTGTATATTCTTTTGTCGGCGCGTTTATTTGCACTGGTGGCGAACTTTGATGCCGAGTGGATGTAATATGTGTGATAGCCGTGATAGCCTAGCGTAAGTTGCTTGCTTATTTATTTCCTTGTTGTCTTGTTTATTTGTTTGCTTGTAGTCATTGTAGTTCTTTTTCCGCGGTTTGCTAGTGGCTGCAATAACCTATTTTTTAAAACTAGGCCATAATAACCATGGGCTAATATTTACTGTAGTGACACTGGGCCTCTTACGGGCCATAGAAATAGTGGGCCTTCTACGGGCCGTAGACACAGTGGGCCTTCTACGGGTCGTAGAAACAATGGGCCTTCTACGGGCCGTATCATCAATGGGCCTTATACGGGCAGTATGATCGATTGGCCAAACATGGGCCAATAACAGGCCGCATTATGGCCGTAAACGGGCTAGAGTTGGAATCGTCTGTTCATGGGCCGACCATAACGGGCCATCGTTAATAGGCCGTATTTGATGACGCTATGAAAACGGCCCAACGTATTAACGGACCACAAACGGGCCGACTGTAACCATGGGCTGAATTTGGCCCACAAGCAGAAAATGACAGTAACGGGCCGTAAGTAAACGAATGCTAGAAATGAGCCCAAGAATAAATGGGCTCTGAGAAGGCCAAAAGATAACATGGGCTGGAAACAACCCAACGGAATAATGGGCCGTTAATGGGTATAAAGTGATACACTGTTCATTACGGGCCAGTTTCACCACGGGCCGTTAATGGGTGTAAAGTGATACACTGTTCATTACGGGCCAGTTTCACCACGGGCCGTTAATAGGCCAAGATTTACATAGGGCCTCATATGGGCTGAAAGACGTCATGGGCCAGAAGTGAAAACGGGCTGGAATCATATTGGGTGGCCCAGATGACGCTACTGGGCCTAATTCGGATAGGGCGTAACGGGCCTTGGGTTAGCGGGCTGTAAATGGGCTATATGCGAACAGGCCGTTAACAGGCTTTACATGGGCCGGCCCGCCACCTTTTGACCAAGTCAAACGGGCCGGCCTTTTCACAGGAATGGGCCTCTGTTGGGCCGTGCCACGTGTCGACGTATCATAGGCGCCTTCTGTCCAATGAGTGGATGACATCCACTAAAGGAAACTTCTAATTTGCCGTCAGGAGGCGTCTTTGCCGTCAGCTTTTCGTCGAGCAGACGGCAAAGAGTGGATTTGCCGTCATCAGAAGACAACAAAGAAAAACTAACGGCAAAAAAGACTTTGCCGTCTGCGAAAAAAATACAGACGGCAAAGAGCATTCTTTGCTGTCAGTAATACAAAACACAGACGGAAAAACTCTTTGCCATCTGCGTTTTTTATTACAGACGGCAAAGTATGCTATTTGCCGTCTATAATAAAAAACGCACACGGCAAAGAAGAAACACAATACACGGATCGATCACATGGATCGATGAGATGGCAGGATCTGACCCACACATCCTCACGTGCCCCCACGCCCCACGCAACGCGCTACTGCTCTGTCCTTATCCACCCTAGCGGCCCACCCCCACCACGATCTCTCTCTCTCTCGTTTCTCTCTCTCTCTCTCTCGTTTCTCTCTCTGTTCGATCCAAATCAAGAAGGGCAATGCCCGCAACCACCTCGCTTCGCCTCGCCAGCCACCACCTCGCCGCCGGCCCCATCCACTTTCCCCTCGCCGGACCCCGCCTCGTCCCCTCGCCGGACCCCGCGGCATCCCCTCGCCGAAACCCGCGGCGGACCCCGCCTCGTCCCCTCGCCGGACCCCGCAGCGTCCCCTCGCCGGAATGAGGGTGCTCCTCGACGCCGCGCTGGCCAAGGCCAACCGGGAGCGGCGCTCTGCAACGACGGCGCCAATGATGACGTCGACGGCCAGGAGGACAAGGAGGTACAGCGCCCCCGCGTCCGCCTCCAACTGTGTCCGCCCGCCGGAGCTTGCCTCGGCCCGCGCCACCGGGTGCCGCCTCCCGGAGCTTGCCTTCGCCCGCGGCACCGGACGGAGCCCGTTGGAGCTTGCCTCCCCCCGCGCCACTGAGCGCCGCCCGCCTCCGCCCGCGTGTGCCCGCCTCCGCCCGTGCTGTCCGACTACCGGAGCCCGCCTCACTCGCCTCACTGGCCGTCGCATGGAGCAGCACCGGGCGCGGAGGGCCGCTGCTGCTCGTCTCCATCGGGTGCAAGACACCGAGTGGCTGCCGACAGGCGCTGCCCCGTGCCGGTGCGGTCTGCAGCAGGGCGACAGAGTTGCTTGTCCCTTTTTCTCTGTATCATGAATGTATAGATTATTGAAAAGATTGATGTTGAGTTTTGTAAATGTATATACAAACAATGTTGTAGCTGCCAATTTTTTATGGCCAGGTGTTTTGCGAACCGATTGTAATAGACTTATGTAAATTGATCTATGAAGAATGCAATGTGAAATGTTTTAGAAAATGTCATGTGTTCCCTCAAAAAAAAAGTCCTATACTTTTTTTTTAAATTAAAAAAATCTTTGCCGTCTGTAAATTAGATTAGCTGACGGCAAAGATTGTGTTTCGGTTGACAACAAAGATATTGCTTTGCTGTGTGTTATTGGGATTGGCAGACGGCAAAGACTTTGCCGTCTTCCCGATAAAAAGCTGACGGCAAATTATTCTTTGCCGACTTATCTTTGCCGTCTGAGTTTGCCGTCTGCTTCCTGACGGCAAAGTCTTTGCCGTATGGATTTAGGTCTTTGCTGTATGTGATCACAGATGGCAAATTACCTGTTTCTTGTAGTGATCTGGCCCAACGATGAGCCGACACGTGTTTCCTCCAGCCAATGATAATTTCACACGTGGAAAATCCCCATTGGTCGGGGTTGTTAACGAGTTATCGGATCGAAAACCTGACCCGATAGCTTAACGGCGTTCCGTTATGGTGGATGCCACGTGTCGGTCACCCTTGACGAAAGCACTTCTGTGACGCGGGATTTATCGTCATGGAAGTGGACACTTCCGTGATGATAATTTTGTTAATGTCATGGAACACTTCTACGACAGCACATGTATGACTATCTTGATTCTGTCATAAAATCGTCATGGATGTACATGCATGACAGGAAATGCGACCTACTGTGACAAACATGTATCATCACGGAATTGTATTTTTTTTGTTGTGGTTGTGTGTGAGAGAGGTCGCCCACACATCCGTTTTACCACACGGAGGGGCCGGTGTGTGGGCGTTTAGCAGTTCGCCCACACACCAGTTTTCAGTCACGCACAAGGGCTGGTGTGTGGGCGTTTGCCATCTCGCCCACACGCCCGCCTCCTCTCCCACACCCAAGCTGCCAGTTGCCATGCGTTTTGCAGTGTACATGGCAACAGCCCTAGTGTGATTGCAAGCTGATGGCAACTCTCTATTTTTTTACACGAACATGTCAGTTGCCATATGTTTTGCATGGTACATGGCAAACTGCCCTAGCGTGCACGTAAGCAGATGACAACTCTTTGTTTTTAAATGGCAACTGCCCTAGTGTGCTTGTGAGCACAAGGCAACTCTCTCTTTTACCCGAACATGTTTTTTGCCATGCCTTTTTTTTGTAGCGCTACATGGCAACTGCCTAGTGTTAGTAGGTGACAACTCCTAAAATTTTGAAATCATGGCAACTGTAGTAGACCAGACCACACATGGCAACAACTGTAGTTGTCCAAAAAATGACAATCTGGAACTATGACCTGAGATGGCAACTGCAGTTGAGCAAACATGGCAACTGTAGTTGTCCGACATGGCAACCGTAGTTCAGCGACATGGCAACTGCGCTTAAACGAACATGGACAAGGGTCCGGCCCATGGCAACTGTGGGGCGCGCGGTAAAGTGTCACGTGGGGCATGCGGGACCACGAGGTACGAGGCCTGACATACCGGGCATGTGGGCGTTATCTATTTCGCCCACACGCACGCGTGTAAGAGGGAACGGGAGGGAAAAAAAGAGGCGCGTGGGCGCTAGTTGTTTTGCCCACACACAGACGTATGGGCTGGTCCTCTTAGGCACCACACAAAACGTGTGGGCAATTCCTTAACGCCCACACGTGTGGCAGTTATCGGCCACCATGGCATAAACCCGCACGCGTAATCATCAGGACACACTGTTGCTGCTACTTCCACGAGCAGGGAGCGAAGATCGAAGGAAAAAACACTACTTCAGTCGGAGGCCAGTTGTAATTTTCTTGATCCGATCTGCTAAAAAAGACAGAAAAAAGTGGGAAAACAGCCCACAACCCGGAACCGGATTGGAACACGCGCTCGGTTTCTACTGTCGAGCCACCCTCGCCTCCGCCTCGGGGACGGATGGCCTCAAGTCGCCGCTGCCATGTTTTTGCCTTGGATTTCTGCTTTCGAGCTGCCGTGGCTAAATCAGTTGCCACCATGAGCCGCCACTGCCTGCGCTTTAGGTTGCCCTTGGGTAACGTTGCCATCGGGCCGCCGATGCCGGCTGTCCTCGAGTCACCATCGCCGCCTCCATTGCTCTCGAACCGTTGCAGACGCCCGATGGCCTTCACCGCTGTCTACCTCAAACTGCCCGAGCCGTCGTGGCCTCGTCTGCGAGCCACCGGCCTCCCCGGAATTACCGGTTGTGGACCCGCTGCTTCGAGTCGCCCTTGCTTGGGTGCCCCTGCGGCCGGACCTCGTCAGGGAGCCGATACAACAAGTCGCTGTTCGACCCACCTCCGAGCACCAGCAAGCCGGCCTTCCTCCTACGGTTGAGCCGCCCCCGCCGCTCGTCAGCAGCTTGCTACCCATCCGCACCGCCTGGGCTCACCAGCGTTCTAAGCCGTCTCTGCCTCCGTCGGGTTCCGCTGTTGCAGGCTGCCTCGGGCTCCACCGGTGTGTTACAGCCGCGCTTGTGAGCCGCCTGCCTTGGAGTTGCCCCCGCTGGCGGTCCGCCCCGTCACTCCTCCTCAAGTCGCTGGCTGCCTCAGCCCACGTCCGTCGTGGCCGGCGCGCCGAGCCACAACACCACTGCAGCCGTTCGGCCGGGGGACCAGCTGCAGCTGCCTCGTCCTTGAGCCGGCACCCACATCGCATCTATTATGTCGAGCCGTCCTGGTTCGTTTTCGAACACGCCCAGTCTTGTTCTGAGACGCCGGTCACAGTTGCCAAGTCGCCTCGGCCCTGAGCTGTTTCCAAGCTGTGGCCGGTCTTGGGTCACGTTTCCGCCTTGCTCCTGTGTTGCGAGCCGCCCGTAGCTGGGGGACTTCCAAACTGTCTCCGCCATCACTTCTGAATCGCCTCTCACTACAGTTGTGCCTCGTCGTGCCTCGAGCCTCCATCCTCAGTTGCTGCGGCCACAGCCATGCACAAGCCACCGGTCTACGCTGGACCACCTCGACCATGTGACGAGCCGACGTCGTATCTGCAAATCGCCGCCCTCGTCGACCCGCCTCGTGCGGTGCAGGGCATTTCACCTTACTTTTACTACCACTACTGCTCCCCTGGCAGGTGCGCCAAGCCGCCCGACGTTGAGCCGCCGGCAGCTTCTGGCCAAGACCAACATAGCCATATCAGGGAATTTTCTCCCCTCTACCATACGCTGCCGGCCAGTTGAGGGTCAATCCTCAAGATGGAATTGTGCATGAGTGCTTCCTACGTGCATGGCAGGGGGCTGCATGCCTTGTACGGTTCAATCCGTGACTCCATAAGTGCAAAAATGCCAGTGATTCTACAAAACTTCAACATCATTCGTCTGCATCAGGCTAGAAGGCGGGTACACGGACCACGCTCCAGCAGTTGCAGATAAAAAACAAACACAGCGGCGCTCAACAAATCTGGTCAAATACTATGAGGCGCCGGGTTTGCATATGGAGCTGTCGCCTAAATAAATCAGGTGATATTTATCCTATATATTTTGTTAAGTACATGTTGATTTCCTTCGACAAACAAACAATTATTCACTACAAAAGTGGTTTATACCACAGATACGGAGCATGCGCTGGCAATATTATGCATTGGCGATTCATCTATATCACACTTTTTTGAACGGACATCTGTGTGTGCCGCGCCCCCGCGGCCCAGTCCATATTAACTCGCTGGGTCGCGCCTGCGATTGACTCACCATTCCTGCGACTTATCGCGCCTGCGATTGATTCGCCTGTCTGCACCGGCTTACAACGCCGCTGCCGACTCATCTGCCTGCTACTACGGTCGACTCGCCCATGATTGATTTCAGCTTCACCGTGGTGATCATCAACTCTGTGGTGGATATTTTCTGGCCTAACATATCAGGTGAAATCCATCCTCTACATTTTTATATTATATATGGCTTTCTTTAAAAGAGCAATGACTCTGGCTGGCAAGTGTTTCAATGCAAGACAAGTTGTCTAATGCAAAAGGGATTTTTATATTAGTGAGCTATTGAATGACTCATACCGGTTTATATCACAGTCAAATATGGAGAATCTCAAGCCAACTCCTCGAGCCGCCTTAAGACTCGGGGGGCTACAATGACATGACTCAACAAATCTTGCCAGTTTCAGCAAATTCAAGAACCCCAGGACGTTGAAGGGGAAGATAACCTGGTCCCGGAGGTTGCTGCCATATTGATGAAAATTTATAGGCCATCAGAAAATTTCCAGCTCTAAATGAAAATTCCGGTTTAAAATTCGGTTCAAGGGAAATCTGTCTCCCACAAAGCTTTGAAGCTCTCAATATCCGGTTTGAAATTCCGGTTCAAAAAGAAGTCATCTCTCGCAAGTTCAAGTTCTCAGAAAAAAATAAAGGTTGCCAAAGAACACTTGCTGCCATGATGCGTGGTTCAAACATGGGTATCCTGCCTTATTGGCTCATCTTATTGGTCACTTGGGGGCTTCCTGCTCATCGAGCAAAGCTGTGAATATCCCTCTTGATCGGCTCAATGCCACACTTCCAATGGTCACTTGGGGCCTTCCTGGTCATCGAGCATAGCTGTGAATATCCCTCTTGATCGGCTCAACGCCACACTTTGAATATGTCACTTGGGGGCTTCCTGTTCAAACATAGGTGTATTCACCAAAGAGGACATAACCCTTCCGGGTCATCCTGCCTATAGGTCAGCTACTTCTCCATCAGGTAATCCTGATTGACCCACCGAACTCTTAACAGTCATATCTGAAATCGTTAAGGTTAAAACGCTGGATTGTCATGTGAGGGCATGGCTTACAGATAGCGAGGATGAACCCAGGCTACTAAGCCGCCTTCATTGAAACTTGGTTAAACCTGCATGTTTGCTTGATGCTACTCCGACCTCGTGTACTCTCGATAAGTCATATCTGAACTTATCCAGGTTAAAACATTGATTGGGTCATGTCAGAGCCGTCTTACAGAAAGCGAGGATACTCCAGTGGCTATCATGCTAGTTTCATTGAAGTATTCTGTTATCATACACATACATCATCATATATTGCACCATACATTGCATCATCATTACATCATCATATATTGCATCATACATTGCATCATCATTACATCATCATATATTGCATCATACATTACATCATCATTACATGATCATATATTGCATCATACATTGCATCATCATTATATGGCAGGAATCGGTTTTCAGGACGGGTTATATTATTCAAATCTTTAATAGCCAACATGGCTGGAATTTTATTATGGTCATCAATAACCAGTATTATGATTAAGGTTTTCAAAGTCGCTTCAGCGCAATGGCTAGTATTTATCAATGGATATGATATATTCTACAATGAAAGGAATAGTCCCGAGTCGATGCAGGCTTAGAACCCGGCATTTCGGGGCTACATTATTCAAGTTGAGATTACATCAAATATGCAAGTTCCATGTCACTGCCAGCATGCACCATGACAGTTGGGGGCTAATGCAAAGTCATTTTTTGCTCACCTTATTAAAGACCCGACTCATCACATTGTAATGAGCCGGCCCTTGGGGGTTACCAATTGCTCCTGTCAAAAATTCAAAGTACACAAGCCTTGATCCATCATATTGAAGGGTCCATTGCTCAGTTGGTAGAGCACAAGGCTCTTAACCTTGTGGACGTGGGTTCAAGCCCCATGGTGAGGGTTAGATCATATGATGTTATTTTCAATGAAGTATATATAAAGTCCCAGCTCAGTATTATATTGCGGAGCCGGCCCTTGGGGGCTACATGTTGTTGTTCAAGTTTACATATCTACAAAGTCCCTGCCCATTATTACATAATGACCCGGCCCTTGTGGGCTACACTGGTTGAAGTTTTTATGAGCATAAGGCAATTTCAAGTCGCAGGTTGCTGCAAGCATGACAACCCGGCACCTGGGGGCTACATATATGGAATATTCAGTTTTTACTAGTGACTGAGATGAACAACATGGATTTCTTTATAGTGGTAGTATTCATATTGAAGCAAGTCTTAAGTCATCACTTTGCTCTGCTCAAGACTTGGGGGCTACAGGTTGTATGGATATAAGTTAGAAATATCTTCAAATTCTCGGTTTTGAGCAAACCAAACTGACCCGGTGTCTGCAACAATCATGACCCGGCGTCACCAATAATTATGACCCGGGCGTCGGCAACAATTATGACTCGACATCATCTGTTTATAACCCGACAATTTTGGTAATCATAAATTGGCAAGATCTGCATCTTCAAGCCGGCGGAAAAACTGATGAGTATTTCAAGACCAATATTTTTTAAGCATTGGGAGCTGAATCAAATGAATTATTCTTCACAATATTTCTGTGAGAAACCAACGCCAGCAAATTGAGTATGAAGCTGGCCTATTGACCCGATTTTCCAGAAGAAGGAAATGACAATTGGAATTAAGGATGATCAGGTGCTGGCTTACAAGAATTCTTAACCCGGAGCACAATCTGTCAAATTTGTTCTTGTGTTTTGTTTTACAGGATCAGTTTAACATGGATACATCCAAATTAAACTGGGGGCTAATGTCGGGGATATACCCCGCGGTATGACCCGGCCGGATATATGACCCGGCTGGGACTTGGCGTTTCATTGGTAACCCGCCGGAGGATTGGCGACTCACGAGTCCGGCGGCTTACTAGTCTAACGACTCACGAGCCTGGAGACTCACTGATGGCCTCGACGGCGGGTCAGATAGAGGACTAGGCCCAAGGCCCAGAAGGCCGGCTCATGTTATGGTCGGCCGGCTTAAGAGGAAAGGCATAAGGAATATTCTCCTACAAAGGAACCAAGACTAGGACTCCACTTGTAATAGAGTAATCCTAATCCTACTAGGACTAGTCATGTAACCTGCCCCTTCAACATATATAAGGAGGGGCAGGGCACCCCAAGAGGGACAAAAGAAAATAATCTCTAAGGCTAGATACAACAAAGGGGACACGGCTTATACGGCGACTCCCTCATGAGCATAATGAGACCTAGCCACAAACAGCATGTAGGGTTATTACCGGATGATGTTTCCCGGGGCCCGAAACTTTCTAAACTCTTGTCTTGTGTTGCGTCTCTCGATTCCGACCAACCCCTCTCAAGCTACCACATAGATGCGTTGGCCTCACGACTAAGTCCTCTCACTAGGACATCTGCCGTGACAATTCCACGACACATAGGGTCCGCACGCTTAACGTTCGATGATGATCTGTATTATGAGTTAGGTGTTTTGATGACCAAAGTTTGTTGGGAGTCCCGGATGAGATCACGGACATGACGAGGAGTCTCGAAATGGTCGAGAGGTAAGGATTGATATATTGGACGAAGGTAATTGTGTTGGGGAACGCAGTAATTTCAAAAAAATTCCTACGATCACGCAAGATCTATCTAGGAGACGCATAGCAACAAGAGGGGAGAGTGTGTCTGTGACAGCCTGGATTTTGCCTTCTCTTTTTTTTCCGGACTTCGTTTCTCTCTCTTTGCCAGACTAGGTTTTTATCGTGGTTTTTGCCCTGACTTGATTTGGATTTTGAATCATTTCAAATGGAGTTGTCACTTGGGCATATCCTTAACTTTCACCCAAGTGACCTATCTACTTTATTCCTCTGATAAATCGTCAAAATAATCAAATGAATATTTTTCATAAAAGAAAAATATTCATTTTTCACTCTGAAACTCACTTCAGAAACTTGTGCTCCAAAGCAACCCCAATTTTTCTTGCTCAGAAAATTCTGAGATAATTCATGAATATTCTTGGAACCTTGGTACACCTTCCCATGCAAAAATATTGCACCACTTTTTGGAATATTTTTGCTGTAGAAAATCATTTCTATTCTTGACCAAATTTCCAGTTTGTACAGCAAGTACATTTTTCCTTGAGCTTTTAGCCTTGATCTTTCTTGAGCTTAAATACCCTCCTAAGAAACCCTAAACCCCAGGAGATCAGCCCTAATGGCCTTCTAGAAGGTGGCCAAACTTGGCGACCAGGTTTCTGGACAGAAACTTGTCAGCTTAGTAGAGTCAAGTCTGGTCGGCCTGGGCATGAACCATCACCTCTCCTAGACTAAACACTGCATGGTCGAGCGCGTAGACAAGGTTTGGCCGCTCCTGGGCGTCGTTTTGACCATGCCAGCTTGGTGACCGCGCGAGGACACAACCCCTGGCATCGTCTCGACGCCCTCTGGCTGGTGCTTTCCTCTATGTTTCACGCGTACTCGTTCCAGCGCTCGCCGCCGACTGCCGCACCACGCCACAAGCCCTGACCCATCACCCTTGACCGCTCCCTGGCGCTCGCCGACGCCAGAGCCGCCGCAGCAAGCACGGGCGCGTCGCGGCCAAAACGCCACAGTGTGCACGTGCGCTTTTCCACTTCCCCAACCGCCTCCTGTGCTCGTCCGCGAGCATGGGCAAGCTCCTGCGTTGACGCTGAGCCTTTGCCCCCTCGCCTTGGAGCTTCTCGTCGCCGTTTGCCGCGTGTCTAGAGGGCTCCGGCGGCGACACGTTCCCCTCCCTCGCCGTTTGCTCCTGGCCAAGCACCAATCCACATCACCCCCACGAACACGTAGAGCGACCGCAGCTCGGTCGGGCAGGCCTCTGGCCGTCACCCCGACCAGAGGACTCCGGCGATCCCCGCAGGCCAGCCGTCGCTCTCCAGGGCCTCGCAAGCTCAAGCAGCTGCTTGGGCGGGGCCTTGGTGGTCCCTTGGTGCTGCCTGGACGCCGCCAAGCCCTCGGAGCCGCCCCTAGCCGTCGTCTTCAACTTCTTCGGCGAAACCCGTCCGCCACCGTAGCTTGCGAGCTCAACCACGAGCAGCTCCGTCGACCTCTCGCCAAGCCACGGGTACGGGCAGGTGCGCCTCGAGCCCTACTTCAATCCTATCCCTCTAGCCTAGCCCCAAACCCCCTCGTCGCCAGCGTAAGCTCCGGCGAAGCTCCGCCTCTCTCTGATCTCGCTCGCCCCTCTCTCTCCTGACGCGCGGGACCCAGCTATCGGTCTCACCACTCGCGCCCGAAGCGGTATGAGTGGAGGCGTATTTCTATTTTACGCCTTGGACGTCACCCCCCCAAGATTTCTGTTTAATTCAAATATTATTCAGAAATTTGACCAAACTTTGACCAGTCACCATTTCTAAACCATAAGTCCAAATGATTTGATTCTTTTTGCATTGTCTTTGTTTCTGAAATCTCTAGCAGCACACCAAAGGGTGGATTTTTCCTTGCTGTCTGGAATTTCTGTTGATGTTCAGAATGTGCTTTGACAATTATTTTTGTGGTTTTAAATTCTTTTTTAGAAGGAGAAGCTTGTCTTGAAGCAAACCAAGAGGGGTGTGATCCTCCTCTACACTAAGGCAAGCCACACCAGCATTTGGATGGTGTTATTTAAATATATATGATTTTCTACTTGAATATGAGTGTTTATTTGCATTTAAAATTTGATAAATAAATTTAGTTAAATTCTAGTTACTTTACCAGGCTTGATATGCTTGTTTTAGTTACTGGTTGGATGCACGAACTTGTTTGGCTACGTAGAGTATGATTTTGCACTATGCATATTACTATGGAAATTAATTGTAGTTATTTTACTAAGTGATAGTTTCATTTAAATAAAGAACTAATAAAAATATTGCTTGATAAATAAAATGAGTTATAACCAGAGAAGTTTTGGTTCTAAGTATTGCAAGATGTTTATGTTGTTAAGTTGGATCCATGACTATGAGTTGTTTGCATTGCATGACGGGTAGTTGCATGATTGTGGCATTATATCACGTTGTTCATAAAAAGTTTTTATCAAAGCTAAACTTGATTAAGTTCAACTTGAATATGATGTTGATCACATCATGGTGCCACTAAATCGGGTTTTTAATTCAGTGCGACCACATTTACCTTGTGGGAAGGTCTTGATTCGGTACTTTGTTGTGGCTCTCGCTAGTGCCTCCCGCGAGGGAAGGTTATGGGCGTGCATACCCTGGCCCGGTAGGCAGACATAACCTTGTGTGCTCGTTTTTGTTTTTATGGTACCTTGTCCCCGTTTGGGACTGTTTTGCCACGACGGTGGCCGTTGGTGTCTTTGGTAGACACGGGGCCACCCAAGACCTGGCCCTGAGAGGGAGTTGGTCGGAGTGGCCAGGGAGAGTGCATGACAAAGGGAGGGTTTCGTCGGAATGCTTTGGTCCACCCAAATGGGAATGCGAGGCTAGGTGTTCTGTAGTGTGGGTAAGGTGCGCTACCTCTGCAAAGTGTATTTAATCTATCGATGGTCGCGTCCTCGGTTATGGGCATAACCCGTGAGTAAGTCACACCATGGATCAACTTTTCTAATAAATCTTGCAAACTAAGTGATTGTTGTGTTGCATTGGTTCGTGGTGAAACATTAACCCTTGAGGTGTTCATGAGTGATTGGTCTCAGGTGTGACCCAGGTATGGTCACCATTTGGTTACGAGGTAATCGTCTGGTAAGCAAGTTCGTGGGACTCATTGCATGTATCGTTGCTTTTCCATCAGTAGTAGTCTTTGCATTGCATTAACCTGTTTAAATATCATGATATTGTCTGTCATCGTGCTTATGTTTGTTGTGAGCTTGCAAGTACATTCAATGAACTAACCTGGCGTGTTATGCCAGCTTTCAGGCAAGTCGGTTCGCATCGGAGCGCATCTCGTGTCTAGGCAGTGTCCACGTCAGTTTCCCTGTGCTATGGAGTGCCACTTCATCGTTCTTCCGCTGCCGCGTAGTTCGTGTGATCGAGGCCCCGTCATGTTCATTAAATAATGTACATACTGTCCAGCAGCACCGGGTGTGCCGGTTGGCCTCATATCTCGATGTAATATCAGACCTATGTAATCCGCTAGCATCAATAAAGCGGTTGTTTCTGTACCATGTTGTTGTGTATTGCCAGAAGACTCAACCTCTGGGCTGGCAATGCAGGGTAAACCGGTTGCTCTGAGCTGGGGTGCCACAACGTCCACGTACCCTCATAGACCGAAAGCGGAAGCGTTCAGTAACGCGGTTGATGTAGTCGAACTTCTTCGTGATCCAACCGATCCAAGTACCGAACGTACGTCACCTCCGCGTTCAACACACGTTCAGCTCGATGACGTCCCTTGTGCTCTTGATCTAGTTGAGGACGAGGGTGAGTTCCGTCAGCACGACGGCGTGGCGACGGTGATGATGATGTTACCGGCGCAGGGCTTCGCCTAAGCACTACGACGATATGATCGAGGTGCGTAACTGTGGAGGGGGCACCGCACATGGCTAAAAGATCAACTTGTGTGTTCTAGGGTGCCCCCTTGCCCCCGTATATAAAGGAGGGAGGAGGAGGCCGGCCGGCCCTAGGGGCGCGCCCAAGGAGAGGGAGTCCTACTAGGACTCCATGTCCTAGTAGGATTCCACTTGGTGGAAGGGGGAAGGAAGGGAGAGGGAGAGCGAGAGGGAAAGGGGGCCGCGCCCCCTCCCCTAGTCCTATTCGGACTCCCCATGGGGGGGCGCCTCCCCTATGTGGGCTGTCCTCTCTCTCTCCCCTATGGCCCATGATGGCACATTGCTTCCCCAGGGGGTTCCAGTAACCCCTCCGGCACTCCATTTTTACCCCAAACCATCCGGAACACTTCCGGTGTCCGAATAACATGGTCCAATATATCAATCCTTATGTCTTGACTAATTCCAGACTCCTCGTCACGTCCGTGATCTCATCCGGGACTCCGAACAAACTTTGGTCATCAAAACACATAACTCATAATACAAATCGTCAGCGAACGTTAAGCGTGCGGACCCTACGGGTTCGAGAACTATGTAGACATGACCGAGACACATCTCCGATCAATAACCAATAGCGGAACCTGGATTCTCATATTGGCTCCTACATATTCTATGAAGATCTTTATTGGTTAAACCGCATAACCACATACGTTGTTCCCTTTGTCATCGGTATGTTACTTGCCTGAGATTCGATCGTCGGTATCATTGTTGGTGTCAAAACCGGCAGATCTCGGGTAGGGGGTCCCGAACTGTGCGTCTGAGGATCGAGGGTAACGGGAGGCAGGGGACACGATGTTTATGCAGGTTCGGGCCCTCTTAATGGAGGTAATACCCTACTTCCTGCTTGATTGACTTTGATGAGTATAGGGGTTACAAGAGTTGATCTACCTCGAGATCGTAATGGCTAAACTCTAGATGTCTGGCCTGTATGATTATCATTGCCTCTACGGACTAAACCCTACGATTTATATAAACACCGGAGGGGCCTAGGGTTGTACAGAGTCGGTTTACAGAGAAAGGAATCTTCATATTAAACGCCAAGCTTGCCATCCACGCAAAGGTGAGAGTCCCATCCGGACACGGGGGAAGGCCTTCTGTCTTGTATCTTCACGGCTCACCAGTCCGGCCCATGTCACATATCCTGGATGCCCGGGAACCCCCTAATCCATGACTCCCTCAGTAGCCCCTGAACCAGGCTTCAATGACGATGTATCTGAAACGTCTCCAACGTATCTATAATTTTTTATTGTTCCATGCAATTATATTATCTGTTTTGGATGTTTAATGGGCTTTAATATGCTCTTATAAACTATTTTTGGGACTAACCTATTAACCGGAGGCCCAGTGCCAGTTTCTGATTTTCCCCCTGTATTAGAGTCTCACGGAAGAGGAATATCAAACGGAGTCCAAACGGAATGAAACCTTCGTAATGATCTCTCTGGGAACGAAAGCAATCCAGAAAACTTGGAGTGGAAGTCTGGAACTCCGCGAGGCGGCCACGAGGCAGGAGGGCGCGCCCAGGGGGGTAGGCGCGCCCCCACCCTCGTGGGCCCCTTGAAGCTCCATCGACGTACTTCTTTCGCCTATATATACTCTTATACCCTAGATTGATAAGGGAGAGCCACGAAACAACTTTTCCACCACCGCAACCTTCTGTACCTGTGAGATCCCATCTTGGGACCTTTTCCGGCGATCTGTCGGAGGGAGAATCGATCACGGAGGGCTTCTACATCAACACCATAGCCTCTCCGATGAAGCATGAGTAGTTTACCACAGACCTTCGGGTCCATAGTTATTAACTAGATGGCTTCTTCTCTCTCTTTGATTCTCAATACAAAGTTCTCCTTGATGTTCTTGGAGATCTATTCGATGTAATACTCTTTTGCGGTGTGTTTGTCGAGATCTGATGAATTGTTGATTTATGAACAAGATTATATATGAATATTATTTGGTTCTTCTCTGAATTCTTATATGCATGATTTCATATCTTTGCAAGTCTCTTCGAATTATCGGTTTAGTTTGGCCTACTAGATTGACATTTCTTGCAATGGGAGAAGTGCTTAGCTTTGGGTTCAATCTTGCGGTGTGCTTTCCCAGTGACAGTAGGGGCAGCAAGGGACGTATTGTATTGTTGCCATCGAGGATAAAAAGATGGGGTTTATATCATATTGCTTGAGTTTATCCCTCTACATCATGTCATCTTGCTTAATGCATTACTCTATTCTTATGAACTTAATACTCTAGATGCATGCTGGATAGCGGTCGATGTGCGGAGTAATAGTAGTAGATGCAGAATCGTTTCGGTCTACTTGACACGGACGTGATGCCTATATTCATGATCATTGCCTTAGATATTCTCATAACTATGCACTTTTCTTTCAATTGCTCGGCAGTAACTTGTTCACCCACCGTAATACATGCTATCTTGAGAGAAGCCACTAGTGAAACCTATGGCCCCCGGGTATATTTTACATCATATTAGTTTCACGTCAACTTGCCAATTTATGTCGTCGTTCTTTTTATTTTGCAATCTTTACTTTCCAATCTATACAACAAAAATACCAAAAATATTTACTTTACTATCTTTATTAGATCTCACTTTTGCGAGTGACCGTGAAGGGATTGACAACCCCTTTATCGCGTTGGTTGCAAGGTTATTGATTGTTTGTGCAGGTACTAGGTGACTTGTGCGTTGTCTCCTACTGGATTGATACCTTGGTTCTCAAAAACTGAGGGAAATACTTACGCTACTTTGCTGCATCGCCCTTTCCTCTTCAAGGGAAAACCAACGCATGCTCAAGAGGTAGCAGTATCCGGCGCGTAGATTCTCTTCAGCATTGCAAGGCGGGTTCCTCCTCCGAACACTTCAAAGAAGTTGATCAAAAGAACTATATCCGGTTCTGTTTAACAGTTACAATCCACAACCGCAAGGGCACAATACTTAATCAAAAAACATGGTATGCCTTTACTGACAGCTTTGCTAGTGAGACGTTACATCTGGCCACTTCATTATTTTGAATCATTTTTTAACCTCCTGTTTCGCGTTTCGAAACGCAATCTCCGGTGGCACGTCTTGTCAAAGCAGAGATCGTGCCCCCTTATTACGGGATTTTTTATCAATGAGGGCTTGGGTAATCCAACCGTGCCATCCACACGACCCCTTGGAGTAGGCAAATTTAAGGCCAGGGAGGGGGCGCTTGACATTCACTACCTTTATAAGAGGATAAGGATCCACCTTTTTTACCTCACGCCTTCTTCCTTCTCCGCCCTTCCGTCCTTGAGCCCAGCGCCCAAGTCTAAACCTTTCTCCATCGCCACCACATACTCCAGCCATGTCTGGATCTGGCTCTCAGGGCAAGTGGGTGGCCTCTTCCGTGATGAAGAAGGATATCCAGGGACTCCGGGAGGCGAGGTACTTGACCGCGGAAATCGCACACAGGCTCCCGGCCAAAGGGCAAGTCATCCCCACTCCAGAGCCCGGCGAGAGGGTCGTGTTCATCCCTCACTTCCTCCGCAGGTTAGGGTTCCCCCTTCACCACTTTGTTCGTGGCCTCATGTTCTACTATGGGCTAGATTTTCACGATCTAGCCCCGAACTCCTTCCTCCACATCTCGGCGTTTACCGTCATGTGCAAGGCATTTCTCCGCATCCCCCCACACTTCGGTCTATGGCTCAAGATCTTCAACGTGAAGCCTAAGGTGGTTGACAGGGAGCACGCGGATTGCGGCGATGCCATGGTGAGCAAACTTTCCCACGCTACCTAGCCTCAAGGAGCCTTCGTGGATACTGTCAAGACATGGCAGCAGGAGTGGTTCTACATCACCGAACCCCGTGGCACCAAGTGGGCGGCTACTCCTGCATTCAGATCTGGACCCCTGCTGCGGCTCGCGTCGTGGACCAACAAGGGTCTGGTCTGGGGATCGTCTGATGAGGTGTTGATGCTGCAGAAGCGCATCAAAAGTATCATATAGAAGAACATCCGCCTCACTAACGTGATCCAGGTGATGCTCATTCACCGCACCCTTCCGTGCCAGCGACGGCCTCTCCGTTTGTGGGAGTATCCGGAAGGGCCGCGAACTCTGCAACAATTCTTCGGCACGACGCACAAAGAGATTTAGAAGCTGCACTTTAAATCCCAAAAGTCACGGCCGGAGACGTCCGAGGACGTCGGCCCTGACTGCAACCATCCGGCCACCCCGGTAAGGGTTAAGTTTCTGCCTATAGCTTGGTTCATTGATCCAAGGGAATACACTAATGAGTTCACCTTTTAAACAGGTCTAGACAAAGAAGGCGGAGCGGATCAGGTGTCCAACCCCCCTCACTGAAGACTCAGCTGATCCTCTCCTAATAAGGATGCTGGTTCCGGCGCCGTACCAGGCGCCGGTGAAGAAGAACACGAAGAAAAAGATCAAGGAGGCCGAAAGTGGCCTCCACCAGGAAGGCACTCTGTCCGGAGGGACCGAGGCTCCCTCCTCTCCAGAGAGAGACGAAGACGAGGTCGAGGAGGAGGAGGAAGAAGATAACCCTCCTCTCAAAGGGAAAAAGAGGGCGTTCTCCACAGATCCGGAGGCCGGGGCGTCCAAGAGGGAAAATTTATCCCTCTCGGATGATTCGGACTCGGACGCGGAAGCTATATCCCCAAGCCCCGCTCCCGGGCCAAGCCCCCTGCTGAACCGTAAGTACTTAAGGATGATCTCCATACATCCAATCTTTTACGAATCGTGAAAGCAATATTGAACCATGTGTTTCAGTCCGGCCCGCGATCTCTCTCAACAATCCTCCTCATCGGGGGACTTGCCGTCGGAGATGATGGAGAGCGGGACGCCTCTGCGAGCTTCCTCGCCCACTAGGGTGGATGACCTTGAGATGTCATCTTGAAGGATTTCTCCGGATTGCCAAGAGGTGCGGGGGACCATCAAGACGGCACCATAGGGTAAAACCTCGGCGGTCAAGGGTTCGGGGGGCACGACCCCGGTGTGGACCGGTGATGGGGGCCCTGGGTTGTCCGGCCCCCAACCGGATACTGCTCCGGAGATAGATTCAGAGTCGAGTAAGCGACCCCCTTCAAGGGAGGGGGGAGTGCCTACTCCTACGGCAACCTCCATGAATCCGGAGGCGCCGAACACTCTGATGGACGTACTGCAAAGTGCATCCATCTTGAAGGAGCACCGTACCTTGATGGGTACGGTGGTTGAGAAGATTCAGTCCACTAAAAGCGGGTTGAACGACGCCTTCACGAGCCTACTAACAGGCTTCGAGGTATGCGATGTAATGTTTTTAGCCGCTTTCCATATGAAAAATATGCCCATATATAGATAGTAGCCCCTGAGACTCTGGTCGGCCCATAAAGAAGGGTGAACAGAGGATGTATAGATATCTTCAGGAAGTAACATACCTATTTGATTGAAAAAACAGGCTTCACTATTAGCGGCGACCGCCCAGACCGCAGAGGATGAAGCTGGCTGATGAGGACATTGTCCTTATTAACAAGCGGCTTGACGAAGCGCAAGGTATATTTCGGGCATCCCGTTTGTGCCTATATGAATGTGCGAATGCTAGGTTGAAACTTAGACACTGTTATGTGCATAACTGCAGATGGCGCTGCCGAGGTCGAGACCCTCAGGGGTGAACTTGCCTATTACAAGGAGCATGCAAGGGTGAGAAATGCGGCCGCTCATAAAGCAGCTGCAGATTTGATGGCCGAACAGGCCGCCTGGCGCCAGTTTGAGGAGTGGATATCTGCCATAGACAAAGAGCTCAAGGACGCCGCCCTCAAGTGCAAGTCCCTCGAGGAGGAGAATAAAGACAAGGCAACCGAGCTCGACAAGGCCCTTCAGGAAGCCAAAGAGGCGCGATCCGAGTCTAGAGCGGCTCGCGAGGAGATCCGATAGGCTGGACAGATAGCGGCTGGTAAGTCCTTTCTTTTACAGACTAAGTTTGGCGGTCAGAAATATGCCTTCCTTAACCGACTGTGGAGTTCTCCAGACGCTTTTGCGGATCTTCCGAAGAGTGCCGCCAACGCCGCGCAATTCTTCTAGGCGCAGGAAGGACATGGGACGGAGAAGCTGTTCTGGTCATAATTCGCGGTGCAGGAGCGCTTGGCGCTGCTAAACGACTGAATGGTGCAGTGGGCCGAGCTGCATAAGATGTCCGGAGCGGCCATGAAGGACGTCATAGTTCAGCTGTGGCCAGTCGAACCCATTCCGAGCAGCTATTTTGGCCTAGTGCGGCATCTCGGCGATGCACTGCCCCGAATGGACGCAATCAACCGGTCCGTGTGCATAGAAGGTGCACGGATGGCTTTGCCCGCATCAAGATGCACTGTGCGAAAATGAAGGATGCCGATGTTGCAGTCGAGGGCCACCCGGAGGCAAGGACAATCGCAAGCCGGAGCGTTACTTAGAGGATGTCCTAGAGGGTGCCCACTTAATAGAGGGTCAATGTTCAAAGGACATTTTGTTCAAGTGAATGTACCCGGATTGCCCGAACGTTTTTATTATGTATGAAGGCTTTGTAATATATTTGTGCCATCGTCTGAAACTTTTTCCTCCTGTGCGGCCATTTTCATATTGAGAGTTTTCCAGTCGTCGGCTTCAGCCCCCACGTAGATACTACGGGGGTGTTCGAAATAGCACATGATTACACTTGACCCAACGTCTTGGTCCGTAAAGCAGGTATCAGTGCGGCGAACCAGGCAATTGGACTATGTGGCTTTACCATTCTCACTTAGCCATATGAGTTTGACGATGGGGCTACAAGATAGCCCCTGGTATGTACGCGGCTATCTGAATGCGGATGCGTTACGCGCGTGAATGGAAAAACCAGTCCTTTGTGTAATACGGAAAAAATTGCTCGAGATTTAATAAGTCACCGAGTGGCTGACCAGCTCTCGCCGCATCATGACAGTCAGTTTTCGGCTTTCTCTACTGAGGTGCTTGACCGGACGAACCAGAAACGCAATCGCAAGAGTTCTCCCTTTACTACCCTAGCCGAACAAACGGAACGTAAGGTAGCAAACACAGGAGCCGGGCAACCCAACTATTGACCAAAGACATGATTCGGAGCCGATGCATATAATGCCAAGTTCGGGACGCCGAAGTGTGCTATAAAGCTATTCGGACTTTTGTGGCATCACATATGTGGCCACTTAGAGCCCCTGGCAATGTGTGCCGAGGTGTGTGAGTGAAACAGCTGGGGAGACAGAATATAGTTTTATGAAGAAGGTCGATACCGAAAAAAATTGTCTTCACTAGAATCTGATTGATATGTCAAAAAGTGATCTTATAGAGGGCGCCATAAGCCCCAAGGCCATTTTACGTGCCAGGGGTCTAAGAATAAGGGGAAAAGCTCTATACAGGTCCTTGAATAAAGTTTGGTCTAAAGAATCCTTTGGACATCCTGCCGCACGTCTGCGCCGCTTTCGCTTTGGTGAGAGAGATTCCTGTCGGTGTCCAAACCGGCAGATCTCGGGGTAGGGGGTCCCAAGCTGTGGATCATGGATCGATGGGTAACAAGAGACAGGGGACACAATGTTTACCCAGGTTCGGGCCCTCTTAATGGCGGTAATACCCTACTTCCGGCTTGATTGATCTTGATGAATATAAAGATTACAAGAGTTGATCTACCTCGAGATCATATGTTAGTCTAAACCCTAGAGGTATGATGAGTAATGTCATGATCCCCTATCGACTAGCCTGGCCTCGGCTTATATAATGTACTAGTGGCCTAGGATAACAAGAGTCCTAGTCGAATATGCCTGTGGAGAGGAGTCCTTGTCTTGATCACCAAGTCGTGTGGAATCTTCCTCGTGTATACATCGGCTGTCCGAACTGGCCCATGAGCAAACGGCCATGGGGGTCCTCGGCCCAATCCACCTGATCGGGAGAAGACGTGGTGAGCACCCCCTAGTCCAGGACACCGTCAGTAGCCCCCTGAACCGGTCTTCAAGTTGGGGACGCTCCTCGATTCTTCTGAACTGTTCTTCATCTTCGGTCGTCGGTCTTGAAAAGTGGTTCAACAAATCATGTCATCTTCGATCTTGAGGATCGCCAAAGTGAATCCGAAGAGTTTACACGTCGGGTATCCGAGGAGCCCCTTTAAGTTCTCGGCCTTTGTCAATGCCTTGTTATTATTTTTTACGCCACGCCTTGGGTTTGAAGTTGTTCCCGTGCGGCGGTGTCCTCTTGCATCCGAGCTCCAACGCCGGACTGCATTCCAGATATCTTTTGCAGCCGAGCACCAATGTCGGATTATATCCGAGCTCCAACGTCAGACTATATCCGAGGTGTCATAGATCACCTTGGCTTGAAAAAGTATGAAGGAGGTTATCCGAGTTTAACGCTGAAAAGTTCTCTATGGAACGAGCCATTCGAATCCGAGCTTTATGCCGGACCACTTCCGAGCTCCAACAATGGTCAGCGTCCGAGGTGTCGTAGACTACCTTGGTCTTTTAAAAGATAGAACGAATTCAACCGAGCTGAATGCCGGAAATGCCCTCTATGGAGCCAGCCACTGGCGCCCGAGCCTGATGCCAGACTGCTTTCGAGGTGGTGCACCACCCCAACCGCGGGCTGATTTTTGTGTGAATATTTTTGGTTGGTGCAATTTATTCTCTACCGAGGTATATAGCCAGTATATGTATATCCAGTAGCCCGCAAGGTGTGTGTCGGTCTAAAAACCCGAGATGCACCTGAAGGAAAACATAAAACTACTGATCCTAGTAGCCCCTGAGACTCAGGTCGATTTGCAAAATCGGCCTGAGGATAACCTCCTAGCTTGGTAGCATACATAGGAATCGAAACGCAGTGTAATATATTAGAAATAATGATCGGCGGACAGGCCCCTGAGAGAGGGTTGTGAGAAGTCGCCGTGATATATTAGCTTGATGCCGGATAAGTCCCAGATGGTAGTTATTATTGTCCGAAGACGCGCTTGTCCATAGTTCGGTAATGCCGAACACTGAGCACTTTGAATTATCTGCATTGAATAAGCAATGCAGTAGCCCCCGAGACACTGGTCGGGTGGCAACACCAGATCAGGGGATCGATGTGCCCCTTTAATATTTATAAATAATGAGCGCGAAGCCCAGTAGCCCCCGAGCCTTAATGTGGGCACGGGTGGCCGAATTAAGGATCGATATCTGTTTGACAGAAAATTTTGTTGTGTTTAACACAAACTTGTCGGAAAGAGAATAAAGATCTCTTAAAAGAGCTTAGAGCTGGTCGAAATCCGAGCTCGCCAAGGTAGGCCCCAAGGGATTTAAAAGATGGATTGCAGTAAATGGATTTTACTCACAATTTTTATGTGTAATTATTCTATGTATCCAAGTACTTTTCATCATTAATGATTAGATTCGCATCATACAAAACTTTGTTGACCGACCATTGGCTTCAACCTCCTCGGCCAGTAGCTGGGGAGTGTTTGTCCTACTTTATAAAGCCTTTACAGGGGCAAAGTTTTACGACAAACAAGGCAATCCGGCCATATGGTTTTATAAACAAAGGTATGCGGAGAGATATGCTATATTGCTATTAAATGTAAAAAACATCTTCCAGAGAAAATAGTCCCGCTATTGGTTCCTTTCTTTGGGTTGTCATGCTGATCATGATCATGAAACCTCACCTCCGATCAATGTGGGAGGAAAATATTGAGGATTTAGTTTGGGGGAAGTTCCCGAACTATGTGGTCTATAGCGAACCTAAATTTTCACTTCCGTCGTTGCCGACCAATTATATCCTTTAAGATCGCTAGCTTTCAGCTTCAGCCAGTCTGAGGTACTAACTCGGATGACCCGGTAGTAACAATCACAGAGGTGCTCCCTTTACCGCCTAGCCGAACAATCGGGAATGTAGGGGTAAGCAGAAGAGCCAGGCAACCCAGCTTGGCCAAAATCTTAAGTCAAATTGATGCATATTCATGGCTTTATAACGATAATTACTGAAAGCAGCCCTCGTATATTAAATACAAACGCCGATGATATGTTTATTTTGACTCCGTTGCGACCGTTTATCAGTTGAAAGTAGCCCATCATCGACTTCCACCCCTTTGTAGATGGTACACAGGGTGTTTCCGCAATAACAAAACAACCCTTAGCCGACGTCTTGGTGCCCGAAGGCGGTTGTGTTAGCGGAAACGACGCAATCAGATATGCGGGCTTTATAACTTTCACTTAGTCATAGGAGCATAAAGTTGGGAGGCCAGTTACTAGCCCCCGGTTAGTGTTCGTCGACAGCCGAGTTTAAGCCGTAAACACTTCGGCCAATGTTATGAACGGCCTGTCATTTAACACAGTCATCGGATCGCTGACCAGTTTACGCTTATTGTGATAGTCAGTTTTCGGCTTTCTCCACTGAGGTGCTGAACCATGCGAGCTAGAAGCACAACCGCAGTGGTTCTCCCTTTGCACACCTAGCCGAACAAAGCGGAACGTAGGAGGCAAGAACAGGAGCCGGGCAACCCAACTATTGACTAAAGACACAATTCGAAACCGATGCATATATAGCAATATCCAAGAATGTTTTTGCAGAATCTCTGAAGGTGTCCGGCGTTGCACTATGAGACTTATGCTGGAAACACACAAATAGTCTAAAAGTGCCATAGGCTCGAAAATTCAAAAAAACTTATGTAAAAGCTTGATGTCCGGACTAAACCAAGATTTTGGTGCCAATCCGAAAATTGGTCTTTGAAGAAAAAATTGAGCTTCTGTCGTGCTTTAAGATGACACATCCGATCTCAAGACTTCACGCGGGTCAGCCTATAGCTTCGAGCTCCTTATCCCGAAGGCGGAGTGCTTCTCCGAGGCCAGTTTAGCGAACTAAACTCGAGCGACTTTAGAGAGAAGCTAGGCTATCCGGCTATTGACCATACACTCGAGTCGAAAAAGGAGCGGTAAAAAAACACTTTGCAACGACCAAGAAGAAAACGCATTATTATAGAACGGCTTGTGTAAATTTTAAGAGCCCCCAGTTAACATCGGTAAGGGGAGTTTCTTTTAACGAACAACGTATGTGAGCATGGTCGAACCGAACACAAGTTAAAAATTTAAAACTTTGAGCATGAAAGCGACTTAGCTGGTTAATGTGTTCGGCATTGATGACGTGGTCCGAGCTTGATGCGGGACAAGGTTCCATCCCCCAAGCCGGTCCCGAGGTGGCGGAGCAAAGAACTCGGCACTCCGAAGTGGTGACATAGCACGGCCAATGCAGGCCGGCAGAGTGACGCCGAAGTCCCCGGCATGGGTTAATGAAGTGTTGACGAAGCCCCCCGTCCAGTCAAGGTGACGTGGTATGTCAGTACGCCGAGGTGACAACACTGCCCAAACCGAATCATTTACCTGTGCACAAAAAATAGTGCAAACCGGAGATAATAGTAATAATAATAAATTAAAAAAATTTGTTGCATAATAAATAATTTATGCAAAGTGAGTAATAAAAGAAATATGACCTGTGCGCCGAACGCTCGATGAGGTAGAGCTCTCTCAGCGATGCCGAAGTCCCCGAGGCAACCAAACACGTCGGTATGGCAACACGACCAACAAGGTGATCGAGACGATTTACGCCGATTGGGACGACGGTGTCGGCTTGCCGAAGAGACCACGTGACGTAGTCGAAGTCAATTACCTGCACAAGTAAAATAGTGCAGGCCAACAATAATAATATAAATATATAAAAATCATCGTGTATTTAATTTACGCAAGATGATTTATTTAAAAATATGTGGCCTGGCGCCGAAGTCAATGTCGATGCAGGGCGTCGGCGTGATGCGGTAAAGGCGTGGCAAAGCCTGAATTCATAGGTCGGTCCGAAGTTCCGGATGCGATGTTCGCCGAACTATGCACGGAAACTGACCGAACCACCATGCGACCGTCGTTAATGCGGCTGCCATTTGATAGACCTGTGTACAGATGATGGAACAAACCAGAGTAATAATTCCTTGGGAAAAATAAACCCAAACAGGCAAAAAATTGCTAGGATTAATAGCACCTGGTTTATTTGTCGTAGTAGTCCGAAGAAAAGTGACTCCCAAAATTGGGACTCGATCCACACACCCATTACCTGATGGGCGGTGAAGCGACGGCGTGGCGATGCTGGTAAAGGTTGGCTCGCCGAGGTAAAGCCCTCGGTCCAGCTAACGTGATGAAGCTGATCGGCTGACGACGCCGAAGTCTCCGGAGTAGGTTGATGATGGGATGGCGAAGCCCCCGGTCCAGACGAGGTGACGGAGCAGGTCAGTAAGGAGACGTTGCAGCTGCCATGTCAGTCGAGGTGTTGAAGTAGTTCGGCATGATGGACATCGACTCAAAGAAACAATGGTGCGGCCATGCCGATGCAGGTCATAACTCGTGACGTGGTCAATGCCGGCTTGATGAAGTGACCGTGCGGCGATGCCGATGTGCCCGCTCCGTGTAATCTATGGGGCGGCGAGGTTAGTGATGATTTATCCTTCCCGATGCCAAACTCTTGTTCGGCTTGCCGAGATGATGATCCGAAGAAGTTGAGCTCGGCTCAACAAAGCGACGACGCGTCTAGCGCAGGTCGGCCGCCGTGGAGCAACGTTGTCGGGCTGGTTTGACAAAGGCGCGATGGTGAAGTTCATATTGGAAAAGACTTTAAAATTAGTGGGATGTGTTTGGGAACAAAACACAATACCCCATACAAAACTTCCTTCAAAAAGGATGTCCGAAATCCCGTTCATTAAAAAGATGAACTCGGGTCGGATTCGTTCTCGCGCAGAAAACAGATCTGAAAAGTGATGGACTAATCGGAAGGTTCCCGGAGTTTGGATGGTCGGATCGAACTGAAATTTTGAGGGGTGTTAGATATAGGAATTCCGCAGCCGATCAACGGTCAGATCTTCCAACGGACGTCCGAGCTAGTTCTGGACACCACGCTCCAAACTCGTCCAGATTCCCGTCCAGATTCGACGGGGCTCCAGTAAATCGGAGACCGGCGAAGATTGCTCCATCGGAATGTGTCAAAATTTTACAGTGTTGTTGTAGACTCAATTCCGCACAATTCCACCAAAGGAATCCTCAAAGCGATGCTCGAGGAGGTGGTGGTAGCGGATACAAGTTCGCTCTTCGAAAAAACAGCACTGACGCCCGAGGGCAATGTTCACGTTGAGCCCCCGAGCTCCATGGATGATTCCTCCATGATCTTGATAGAGATCGGAGTTGATGTTGATGAAGGCCCTCATCCAAACATAATGATTGGAGGTAGGGCACATTCCTCGGTCAAGCCAAGGAAACCAGTCGAGGTGGTGACGTAGGCACCGACGTCGCAGTTGATCTGCAGGCGAGCCATTGATCCTTTTGCCGACTACACAACGGAACTCTCAATGAAAGCACCATTGTCAGTGTCAAAACCGGTAGATCTCGGGGTAGGGGGTCCCAAGCTGTGGATCATGGATCGATGGGTAAAAGGAGACAGGGGACACGATGTTTACCAGGTTCGGGCCCTCTTAATGGACGTAATACCCTACTTCCCGCTTCATTGATCTTGATGAATATAAAGATTACAAGAGTTGATCTACCTCGAGATCATATGTTGTGGTCTAAACCCTAGAGGTATGATGAGCAATGTCATGATCCCCTATCGACTAGCCTGGCCTCGGCTTATATAATGTACCAGAGGCCTAGGATAACTAGAGTCCTAGTCGAATACGCCGGTGGAGAGGAGTCCTTGTCTTGATCACCAAGTCTTGTGGAATCTTCCTCGTGTATACATCGGCTGTCTGAACTGGCCCATGAGCAAACGGCCATGGGGGTCCTCGGCCCAATCCACCAGATCGGGAGACGACATGGTGAGCACCCCCTAGTCTAGGACACCGTCAATTCCTTAAGGGGAATGGTCTTCAGCTATCCGTACGAAACAGGGCTCGAAGAGAGTCCTTGTGAGTCCGTAGGTTTGATAGGTTGTAATGCACCTGTGGTAAAAAATAAAAATAATTAAAGAAAAAAGAGGTGGAAGGTCATACAGGGTCAAACCGTACTATAGACCTGTCCATATTGTGCCTCCGTTGACGCCCAAGGTATTTTGAGTGCATAATTATGCACGCGTGGTACGAATTTCGCGGATGTGTGCGGCGATCGGCGGAGGCGAAACCGCTAGTCCAGCTCTGGAGTTACCGGGCTGTCAGTATGTGGAACTGCCCGGACTCGTTTAACAATGTCCGGCGGCTTGAAGGCCGATGAGGTGTGCGGCTTGATAGGGCCGCTCTATACTTCGGCTGGTAGGGATGCGGTGTGCTCTTCAGTACGGATGGAGCGTTCCGTATTTCCATTGATCGTTATGACACCACATGGACCGGGCATATTTAGCTTTAAATAGGCATAGTGTGGGACCGCGTTTAATCGAACGAAAGCGGTCTGTCCGAGCAGTGCGTGATAATCACTGCGAACGGGGACGATATCGAAAATCAGGTCTTCGTTGCGGAAGTTATCTGGCGAGCCGAAGACGACTTCCAATGTTATTGAGCCCGAGCAGCGGGCCTCTACACCAGGTATTAATCCTTTAAAGGTAGTTTTAGTGGGCTTGATTCTTGACGGATCAATACCCATTTTGCGGATAGTGTCCTGATAAAGCTGGTTAAGACTACTGCCGCCGCCCATTAGGACTCGCGTGAGGTGGAATTCGTCGATGATTGGATCAAGGACCAAAGCTGCCGAACCTCCGTGACGGATACTGGTCGGGTGGTGCTTTCGATAGAAGGTGATCGGACCAGCCGACCATGGGTTGAATTTTGGGGCAACCGGCTCTACGGTGTAGACGTCCCTTAATGCGCGCTTGCGCTCTCGCTTAGGGATATGAGTGATGTAGATCATGTTCACCGTTTTGACCTCGGGGGGGGGGGGATTTCTTCTGTCCCCCTGTGTTCGGTGGGCGAGGCTCCTCATCGTCGTCCTTGCTGGGCGGCCCTTTCCCCTTGTGTTCGACGTGGAGCTTGCCGGCCTGTTTAAGGACCCAACAGTTTCTGTTGGTATGGTTGGCAGGTTTATTGGGGGTGCCATGAAGCTGGCAAGGCCGATCAAGTATTTTGTCCAAACTAGATGGACCATCTCTATTTCCTTTGAATGGCTTCTTCCGTTGGCCGGATTTGGAGCGACTGAATTCGGCGTTGACTGTCGTGTCTTCGGTGCCTTCGCTACTGTTTCGACGCTTGTGCTTGTTGCGTCGCGGCTTGCCATTGCCGTCCCTGGCTTCGGAGGTGCTAGGGTCGCTGGTGCTATTGCTTCTACGAGCTATCCAACTATCTTCTCCCACGCAAAAGCGGGTCATAAGTGCAGTAAGGGCTGCCATGGACTTCGGCTTTTCTTGGCTGATGTGTCAGGCGAGCCACTCATCTCGGACGCTGTGTTTGAAGGCCGCGAGGGCTTCGGCGTCCGGACAATCCACATTCTGGTTCTTTTTTATTTAGAACCTGGTCCAGATCTTCCGGGCTGATTCTCCGGGTTGCTGGATTATGTGACTGAGGTCATCGACGTCTGGCGGCCGAACATAGGTACCTTGGAAGTTGTCTCTTAATGCGTCCTCCAATTCTTCCCAGCTACCAATAGAGTTTTCTGGGAGGCTGTTCAGCCAGTGCCGTGCTGGTCACCTAAGTTTTAGGGGGGGGGGGGGGTATTTGATGGCATGTAGGTCATCACCGTGAGCCATGTGAATCTGGAGAAGAAAATCTTCAATCCATACTGCGGGATCTGTTGTGCCATCGTATGATTCAATGTTCACGGGTTTAAACCCTTCTGGGAACTGGTGCTCCATCACCTCATCGGTGAAGCATAGGGGGTGTGCGGCGCCTTTGTATCGGGCAATGTTACGACGCTGTTCGGATGAGGTCCGTATGCAGTTTTGGCCAGGGTGAGGTTGTGCTTGTCACGCTAGGCCTGATGGCCATCTTCTCGCGCTGGGGCACGCCCCCTTGATCCATAGATTGATCTGGTCTGACTGGCTCTATTGTCCAGTTCCTGTTGTAGGTCATACGTGTGTCCTGCAGCCGTTGTCTCTCTACCTCTACGGCGGGGTGGTGCAGGCTGGTGTTCGGCTTGAGTTGCCGCTCTGTCTCCGCCATGTGGTGGTCGGTCAGGTCCGCCAGCAGCGTTACGCGTTGGCGGTATGGGCTCTAGGGCCTCATCGTCGAATTGGGGTAGCAGCTTGCTCTTTGGGTAACTCTTAGTTGGGCGTTCGAGACCGTATTCCTCGGGCGCTAGGACATTAGTCCATCTGTCATTGAGCAAATCCTGATCAGCTTGAAGCAGCAGCTGCTTCTTTTTTAAGCTTCTTGCAGTGGCTATTAGCTGACGCTTAAAGCGTTCTTGTTCGAGGGGTTCCTCTGGCACGATGAAATCTTCAGTGCTGAGGCTCACATCATCTTCAGAGAGTGGTAGATAGTTGCTATCCTCCGAGTCCTCGTTCCCTATCGGTTCGTCAGGGTTAACTTGCCCTTCCTCCCAATCATCCTGCTCGGATGCTGGTTCAGCGGGGGCTTCTTGGTCTTCGGTGTTCTCCGGAGTATTATTGTCTCTGGTGCCGGTATTGCTATCTTTTTCATGACGCGATTTAGAGCGGCGCCGCTGACGTCAATGCTTTGGTGGTATCTCGGAAGGTTTATCCTCGACTGGATCCTTCTCACCATCGCCGTCATCTTCTTTGGGTGTGTCCACCATGTACACATCATATGAGGAAGTGGCCATCTAGCATCCCGTGAACGGCGGGTTTTGGCCTTGCTCATCTCCGGCGTCGTCGTCCATACCGTCGATGTCTTCGGAGGCATAGTCGAGCATGTCGATTAAATCATCGACAGTGGCGATGAAGTGGGTGGTGGGTGGGACGTAGAATTCTCTGCTCTCAGCCCCTAACATGGGCTTGGCGTAGTTCAGCAGTGATTCATCCACAATGGTGAGGGATCGCATTAGGTCCAGGGCCTCGCTTAAAGGCGAGGATTGGACGGGGAGACCAGAATTTTGGCGCTAAGTGAGGAAAAGGCCTCTTGGTCGTGCCTGCCTACCGTAGACCTAGAGAATCCAAAGTTAGGATCTGGGGACGAGTCCGGCCCTTCACTGACGAGGGGAGTGCCGCTAGGCTCCAGGCCTGCCGATGACACAGTCCTATCTGGATCTGTGGTAGCGAGCTCCTTAATAGTGGAGAGTCCGGTGGGTTCCAAACTCCCATCTTCGGACCTAGCAATTTGCTCCGGATTTAAGGCCAGGGCGACGGTCAGCGTCGCGAACCCCTCGAAGATCAAGTCTCCTCGGATGTCAGCGACGTACTTCAGATTTCCGAAACTGACTTGATGACCAGGGGCGTAGTTGTCGATCTGCTCCAGGTGGCCAGTCGAGTTGGCCCGCAGTGCGAAGCCGCCGAATACGAAAATTTGTCCAGGGAGAAAAGTCTCCTTCAAGGCGGCCTTGTTGTAGACGATCGATGGAGCCATCGAGCCTTCTAACAACAGCATAGTGGAACTCTCAATGAAAGCACCAATGTCGGTGTCAAAACCGACACATATCGGGTAGGGGGTCCCGAACTGTGCGTCTGAGGATCGAGGGTAACAGGAGGCAGGGGACATGATGTTTACCCAGGTTCGGGCCCTCTTAATGGAGGTAATACCCTACTTCCTGCTTGATTGACTTTGATGAGTATAGGGGTTACAAGAGTTCATTTACCTCGAGATCGTAATGGCTAAACCTTAGATGTCTAGACTGTATGATTATCATTGCCTCTACGGACTAAACCCTCCGGTTTACATAGACACTGGAGGGGCCTAGGGTTGTACAGAGTCAGTTTACAGAGAAAGTAATATTCATATTGAACGCCAAGCTTGACATCCATGCAAAGGAGAGTCCCATCCGGACATGGGGAAGGCCTTTGTCTTGTATCTTCATGGCCCACCAGTCCGGCCCATGTTACATAGCCCGCACGCCCGGGGACCCCCTAATCCAGGACCCCCTCAATCATCATACCTAGTTAAATCTTGTTACCGCAAGTTTCTTTAGTCATTCCGTAATACTTCATCCCGCAACTAACACATTAGTCACATTGCTTGCAAGGCTTATAGCGATGAGCATTACCGACAGGGCCCAGGATACCTCTCCGAAACACGGAGTGAAAAATCCTAATCTCGATCTATGCCAACCCAACAAATACCTTCGGAGACACCTGTAGAGCATCTTTATAATCACCCATTTACGTTGTGACGTTTGATAGCACACAAAGTGTTCCTTCGGTATTCGGGAGTTGCATAATCTCATAGTCTGAGGAACATGTATAAGTCATGAAGAAAGCAGTAGCAATGAAACTGTAACGATCATAATGCTAAGCTAACGAATGGGTCTTGTCCATCACATCATTCTCCTAATGATGTGATCTCGTTCATCAAATGACAACACATGTCTATGGTTATGAAACATAACCATCTTTGATAAACGAGCTAGTCAAGTAGAGGCATACTAGGACACTTTGTTTTGTCCATATATTCACACATGTACTAAGTTTCTAGTTAATACTATTCTAGCATGAATAATAAACATTTATCATGAAATAAGGAAATAAATAATAACTTTATTATTGCCTCTAGGGCATATTTCCTTCAGTCTCCCACTTGCACTAGAGTCAATAATCTAGATTACAAAGTAATGATTCTAACACCCATGGAGTTTTGGTGCTGATCATGTTTTGCTCGTGGAAGAGGCTTAGTCAACGGGTCTGCAACATTCAGATCCATATGTATCTTGCAAATCTCTATGTCTCCTTCCGACACTTGATGACAGATGGAATTGAAGCGTCTCTTGATGTGCTTGGTTCTCTTGTGAAATCTGGATTCCTTTGCCAAGGCAATTGCACCAGTATTTTCACAAAAGATTTTCATTGGACCCGATGCACTAGGTATGACACCTAGATCGGATATGAACTCCTTCATCCAGACTCCTTCATTTGCTGCTTCCGAAGCAGCTATGTACTCCGCTTCACATGTAGATCCCGCCACGACGCTTTGCTTGGAACTGCACCAACTGACAGCTCCATCATTCAATAAAAATACGTATCCGGATTGTGACTTAGAGTCATCCGGATCAGTGTCAAAGCTTGCATCGACGTAACCGTTTACGACGAGATCTTTGTCACCTCCATAAACAAGAAACATATCCTTAGTCCTTTTCAGGTATTTCAGGATGTTCTTGACCGCTGTGCAGTGCTCCACTCTGGGATTACTTTGGTACCTCCTTGCTATACTTATAGCAAGGCACACATCAGGTCTGGTACACAGCATTGCATAGATGATAGAACCTATGGCTGAAGCATAGGGAATGACTTTCATTTTCTCTCTATCTTCTGCAGTGGTTGGGCATTGAGTCTGACTCAACTTCACACCTTGTAACACAGGCCAGAACCCTTTCTTTGACTGATCCATTTTGAACTTTTTCAAAACTTTATCAAGGTATGTGCTTTGTGAAAGTCCAATTAAGCGTCTTGATCTATCTCTATAGATCTTGATGCCCAATATGTAAGCAACTTCACCGAGGTCTTTCATAGAAATTTTTTATTCAAGTATCCCTTTATGCTATCCAGAAATTCTATATCATTTCCAATCAACAATATGTCATCCACATATAACATTAGAAATGCTACAGAGCTCCCACTCACTTTCTTGTAAATAGAGGCTTCTCCAAAAGTCTGTATAAAACCATATGCTTTGATCACACTATCAAAACGTTTATTCCAACTCTGAGAGGCTTGCACCGGTCCATAAATGGTTCGTTGGAGCTTGCACACTTTGTTAGCACCCTTTGGATCGACAAAACCTTCTAGTTGCATCATATACAACTCTTCTTCCAGAAATCCATCCAGGAATGCAGTTTTGACATCCATTTGCCAAATTTCATAATCATAAAATGCGGCAATTGCTAACATGATTCGGACAGACTTAAGCATTGCTACGGGTGAGAAAGTCTCATCGTAGTCAACTCCTTGAACTTGTCGAAAACCTTTTGCAAAAAGTCGAGCTTTGTAGATAGTAACATTACCGTCAGCGTCGGTCTTCTTCTTGAAGATCCATTTATTTTCTATGGCTTGCCGATCATCGGGCAAATCCACCAAAGTCCACCCTTTGTTCTCATACATGGATCCCATCTCAGATTTCATGGCCTCGAGCCATTTCGCGGAATCCGGGCTCATCATCGCTTCCTCATAGTTCGCAGGTTCACCATGGTATAGTAACATGACTTCCAGAACAGGATTACCGTACCACTCTGGTGCGAACCGTATTCTGGAAGACCTACGTGGTTCTGTAGTAACTTGATCTGAAGTTTCATGATCATCATCATGAGCTTCCTCACTAATTGGTGTTGGAATCACTGGAACTGATTTCTGCAATAAACTACTTCCCAATTTAGGAGAAGGTACAATTACCTCATCAAGTTCTACTTCCCTCCCACTCACTTCTTTCGAGAGAAACTCCTCTAGAAAGGATCCATTCTTAGCAACGAATATTTTGCCTTCGGATCTGTGAAAGAAGGTGTTGAAGGAAATATGCCCTAGAGGCAATAATAAAGTTGTTATTTATATTTCCTTATATCAAGATAAATGTTTATTATTCATGCTAAAATTGTATTAACCGGAAACTTAGTACATGTGTGAATACATAGACAAAACAGAGTGTCCCTAGTATGCCTCTACTTGACTAACTTGTTAATCAAAGATGGTTATGTTTCCTAACCATAGACATGTGTTGTCATTTGATGAACGGGATCACATCATTAGAGAATGATGTGATGGACAATACCCATCCATTAGCTTAGCATAATGATCGTTAAGTTTTATTTCTATTGCTTTCTTCATGACTTATACATGTTCCTATGACTATGAGATTATGCAACTCCCGAATATCGGAGGAACACTTAATGTGCTATCAGACGTCACAACGTAACTGGGTGATTATAAAGATGCTCTACAGGTGTCTCCGATGGTGTTTGTTGAGTTGGCATAGATCGAGATTAGGATTTGTGATAACCAACAAGTATGGATACTAGGGACCAAACCCTAACAAAACTAACTCGATTACATGATAAATCTCATCCAACCCATCACCGTCCAGCAAGCCTATGATGGAATTACTCACGCACGGCGGTGAGCATCATGAAATTGGTGATGGAGGAAGGTTGATGATGACGACTGATACGTCTCCAACATATCTATAATTTTTGATTGTTCCATGCTATTATATTATCTGTTTTGGATGTTTATGGGCTTTATTTTACACTTTTATATTATTTTTGGGACTAACCTATTAACGTAGAGCCCAGTGCCAGTTCCTGTTTTTTCCCTTGTTTCAGTGTTTCGCAGAAAAGGAATATCAAACGGAGTCCAAACGGAATGAAACCTTCGGAAAAATTATTTTTGGAAAGAAAGCAATACGGGAGACTTGGAGTGCACATCAGGGGATCAACTAGGAGAGTACGAGGCAAGGGGGCGCGCCCACCCCCCTGGGCGTGCCCTCCACTCTCGTGGGCCCCTCGTGGCTCCCTTCACTGACTTCTTTCGCCTATATATTCCCATATACCCTAAAATATTCGGGGAACAGAATAGATCGGGAGTTCTGCCGCCGCAAGCCTCTATAGCCACCAAAACCCAATCGGGCCCTGTTCCGGCACCCTGCCGGAGGGGGGGAACCCTCACCGGTGGCCATCTTCATCATCCCGGCGCTCTCCATGACGAGGAGGGAGTAGTTCACCCTCGGGGCTGAGGGTATGTACCAGTAGCTATGTGTTTGATCTCTCTCTCTCTCTCGTGTTCTTGAGGTGATACGATCTTGATGTATCGCGAGCTTTGCTATTATAGTTGGATCTTATGATGTTTCTCCCCCTCTACTCTCTTGTAATGGATTGAGTTTTCCCTTTGAAGTTATCTTATCGGATTGAGTCTTTAATCATTTGAGAACACTTGATGTATGTCTTGCGTGGGATAACCGTGGTGACAATGGGTTATTCTATTGATTCCCTCGATGTATGTTTTGGTGATCAACTTGCGGGTTCCGCCCATGAACCTATGCATAGGGGTTGGCACACGTTTTCGTCTTGAGTCTCCGGTAGAAACTTTGGGGCACTCTTTGAAGTACTTTGTGTTGGTTTGAATAGATGAATCTGAGATTTTGTGATGCATATCGTCTAATCATACCCATGGATACTTGAGGTGACATTGGAGTATCTAGGTGACATTAGGGTTTTGGTTGATGTGTGTCTTAAGATGTTATTTTACTACGAACTCTAGGGCTGTTTGTGACACTTATAGGAATAGCCCAATGGATTGACCGGAAAGAATAACCTTGAGGTGGTTTCATACCCTACCATAATCTGTTCGTTTGTTCTCTGCTATTAGTGACTTTGGAGTGACTCTTTGTTGCATGTTGACGGATAGTTATATGATCCAATTATGTTATTATTGTTGAGAGAACTTGCACTAGCAAAAGTATGAACCCTAGGCCTTGTTTCCTAGCATTGCAATACCGTTTACGCTCACTTTTATCATTAGTTACCTTGTTGTTTTTATATTTTCAGATTACAAAAACCAATATCTACCATCCATGTTGCACTTGTATCATCATCTCTTCGCCGAACTAGTGCCCCTATACAATTTACCATTGTATTGGGTGGGTTGGGCACACAAGAGACTCTTTGTTATTTGGTTGCAGGGTTGCTTGAAAGAGACCATCTTCATCCTACGCCTCCCACCGATTGATAAACCTTCGGTCATCCACTTGAGGGAAATTTGCTACTGTCCTACAAACCTCTTCACTTGGAGGCCCAACAACGTCTACAAGGAGAAGGTTGCGTAGTAGACATCAAGCTCTTTTCTGGCGCCGTTGCCGGGGAGGTGAGTGCTTGAAGGTATATCTTTAGATCTTGCAATTGAATCTTTTTGTTTCTTGTTTTATCACTAGTTTAGTCTATAAAAGAAAACTACAAAAAAATGGAATTGAGGATGCCTCATATGCTTCATCTTTTTAATGTCTTTCGTGAAAATAAGGATTCCGATAATTGTGGTCAATTGCTAGAGGAAGAATGCATTAAAATGTTTGGCACTAAATCTTTGAATGATGAGCATGATTGCAATGTTGTTAGTATGAACTCCTTGAATATCCATAGTACTAATGATGATTGCACTAGTCATGATGAAAATGTCTCTTACAAGCATGTCAATTTTTGTGGAGTGTATTGGGTTTGCATGTACACACCAAATAGGGAAGATAGATATTGCAAGAGGCATAAGCATTTAGAAACTAAATTATTGCAAGAAAGGCTAGATGTTTGTGCTAAAAATTTAAATTTTCTTAGTCGTACTTGTGAACTTTGCAATGAACATGATCATTTCAGTAACCAATACAAATTGTTTCATGATCGTATCGTGTCCAAAAATTGTGATGACTTGATTTCCCTTGCACATCATAATGAACTTAGTTTGCTCTTGGGTTATAAAAAACGTATAACTAAGGTTATTCCAGAATTTGCCCTTGATAGAGTTCTTCATTTTGATCTAGAGGAAATTTATATGTATTGTGCGGTGAATTGTATCGAAAATCCTTATATTGCCAATTACATAAAGAAAAGAAAACAAATAGAAGATGAAGAGAATACTAATGAAAGGGAAGAGACTTCCCAATATCCTTCTATTATTTCTTATGATGAATCAGGTAACCAGGAGGAGCTTTCTATTCAACCAATCTCGTCAATAAGGAGCTCAAACAAGAGGGATAAACCTGCACATGATGTGAAGAAGAAAAAGAAAAAAGGGAGAAGCAAAGGTAAAAAGGTATCCCTCCCAAATGATGTTGCCCCTACTACTCATTGTGATGATGATAATTGCTATACTATTGGTGCTATCCATACTATTAATGATGAGAGTGATTATGCTTCTGATATGAAAAGGCCCAAGCTTGGGGATGCTATGTTTGATGAAGATGATGTTTTTGAGAATATATTTGCTGCAATTAATGTTTGTCCCAAGCTTGGGGATGCTACGTTTAATGAAGATGATATTATTAGCCTCCCAAGTTTTGATATGCAAAATTGTTATGATAGCATGCCTCCTACTTATGATGATTATATTGAAGAAAGTGGGTTTTGAAGAGTGTCAACTTTAGGAAGTAATGATCCCACTATTTTGGGGGATGTTGAATCTTATAATATTTATGAAAGTGGATTTGGAGAGGTCATTACTTAATTTAGTGATGATTCCACAGTCTTGGAAGAGGTTTCAATCGATTATGATGAGAACAAAGGTGCTACTTATGATGATTATTGTGATGAAACTTAAGCTATAAAAAGTAGTGATGATTATATTTATAAAACTTGTCATGATTATGACTACCCTTTTTATGAACATTACTCTTTTAATGTGGAAATAATTTATAGTATTCAAGTCTCTTATGATACTCCCACGATTCCGAGTGAGAAGAATTTTGCTTATGTGGAGAGTAATAAAATTTCTATGCTTGTAGATCATGAAAAGAATGCTTTACGTGCTGGTTATATTGTTGAATTCATTCATGATGCTACTCAAAATTATTATGAGGGAGGAACATACGCTTGTAGGAATTGCAATAATATCAAGTTTCCTCTCTATGTGCTTAAAGTTTTGAAGTTATGCTTGTTTTTCTTCCTGTGCTAGTTGATTATTGTTCCCATAAGTTGTTTGCTCACAAAATCCCTATGCATAGGGAGTGGGTTAGACTTAAATGTTCTAGTCATATTCTTCATAATGCTCTCTTTATGTTTCAATTCTTATCTTTTATGTGAGCATCATTGAAATCATCATGCCTAGCTAGGGGCGTTAAACGTTAGCGCTTGTTGGAGGCAACCCAATTTTATTTTAGTTTCTTGCTTTTTGGTTCTGTTTATTAATAAATAATCCATCTAGATTCTGTTTAGATGTGTTTTTGTGTTTTAATTAGTGTTTGTGCCAAGTAGAACCTTTGGGAAGACTTGGGTGAAGTCTTTATGATCATGCTGTAAAAAAACAGAAACTTTAGCGCTCACGAGATTAGCTAAAACTTTTGACTGGAGAGTGATATTTAGTTGATTCTTTTTGCAGATGATTACTAGACAAATTCCTCAGGTCCACCAATTTATTTTAGAATTTGTGGAGTTCCATAAGTATACGTTTGATACAGATTACTACAGACTGTTCTGTTTTTGACAGATTCTGTTTTCTATGTGTTGTTTGCTTATTTTGATGAATCTATGGTTAGTAAAATAGTTTATAAACCATAGAGAAATTGGAATACAGTAGATATTACACCAATATGAATTTAGAATGAGTTCACAACAGTACCTAAGTGGTGATTTATTTTCTTATACTAACGGAGCTTACGAGTTTTCTGTTGAGTTTTGTGTTGTGAAGTTTTCAAGTTTTGGGTGAAGATTCGATGGACTATGGAATAAGGAGTGGCAAGATCCTAAGCTTGGGGATGCCCAAGGCACCCCAAGGTAATATTAAAGGACAACCAAGAGCCTAAGCCTGGGAATGCCCCGGATGGCATCCCCTCTTTCGTCTTCGTTCATCGGTAACTTTAGTTGGAGCTATATTTTTATTCACCACATGATATGTGTTTTGCTTGGAGCGTCATTTTATTTTCTTTAGCTTTGCTTGCTGTTTGAATAAAGTATCATGATCTGAAATTATTAAATGGGAGAGTCTTCACATAGTTACATAATTATTCGACTACTCATCGATCTTCACTTATATCTTTCGGAGTAGTTAGTTGTTTGCTCTAGTGCTTCACTTATATCTTTTAGAGCACGGCGGTGGATTTATTTTGAAGATATATATGAACTCTCATGCTTCACTTATATTATTTTTAGAGTCCTAAACAGCATGGTAATTTGCCTTGGTTATGAATTTAGTCCTAATATGATGGGCATCCAAGAGGGATATAAAAAAAACTTTCATATAAAGTGCATTGAATACTATGTGAAGTTTGGTTCCTTATGATTGTTTTGAGATATGAAGATGGTGATATTAGAGTCATGCTAGCTGAGTAGTTGTGAATTTGAGAGATACTAGTGTTAAAGTTTGTGATTCCCGTAGCATGCACGTATGGTGAACCGTTATGTGATGAAGTCGGAGCATGATTTATTTATTGATTCTCTTCCTTATGAGTGGCGGTCGGGGACGAGCGATGGTCTTTTCCTACCAATCTATCCCCCTAGGAGCATGCGCGTAGTACTCTGTTTCGATAACTAATAGATTTTTGCAATAAGTATGTGAGTTCTTTATGACTAAGGTTGAGTCCATGGATTATACGCACTCTCACCTTTCCACCATTGCTAGCCTCTCTAATACCGCACACCTTTCGCCGGTATCATACACCCACCATATATCTTCCTCAAAACAGCCACCATACCTACCTATCATGGCTTTTCCATAGCCATTCCGAGATATATTGCCATGCAACTTACCACCGTTCCGTTTATTATGACACGCTTCATCATTGTCATATTGCTTTGCATGATCATGTAGTTGACATCGTATTTGTGGCAAAGCCACCATTCACAATTCTTTCATACGTGCCAGTCTTGATTCATTGCACATCCCGGTACCCCGCCGGAGGCATTCATATAGAGTCATATTTTGTTCTAAGAATCGAGTTGTAATTCTTGAGTTGTAAGTAAATAAAAGTGTGATGATCATCCTTATTAGAGCATTGTCCCAGTGAGGAAAGGATGATGGAGACTATGATTCCCCCACAAGTCGGAATGAGACTCCGGACAAAAAAGAAAAAAAAAGAAAAAAGAGGCCATAAAAAAGAGAAAAAGGCCCAAACAAAACAATAAAAATAAAAATAAAAAAAGAGAGAAAAAGAGAGAAGGGACAATGCTACTATCCTTTTACCACACTTGTGCTTCAAAGTAGCACCATGATCTTCATGATAGAGAGTCTCCTATGATATCACTTTCATATACTAGTGGGAATTTTTCATTATAGAACTTGGCTTGTATATTCCAATGATGGGCTTCCTCAAAATGCCCTAGGTCTTCCTGAGCAAGCGAGTTGGATGCACACCCACTTAGTTTCTTTTGTTGAGCTTTCATACACTTATAGCTCTAGTGCATCCGTTGCATGGCAATCCCTACTCACTCACATTGATATCTGTTGATGGGCATCTCCATAGCCCGTTGATACGCCTAGTTGATGTGAGACTATCTTCTCCTTTTTGTCTTCTCCACAACCACCATTCTATTCCACATATAGTGTTATGTCCATGGCTCACACTCATGTATTGCGTGAAGATTGAAAAATTTTGAGAACATCAAAAGTATGAAACAATTGCTTGGCTTGTCATCGGGGTTGTGCATGATTTAAATATTTTGTGTGATGAAGATGGAGCATAGCCAGACTATATGATTTTGTAGGGATAGCTTTCTTTGGCCATGTTATTTTGAGAAGACATGATTGCTTTGTTAGTATGCTTGAAGTATTATTATTTTCATGTCAATATTAAACTTTTTTCTTGAATCTTATGGATCTGAATATTCTTGCCACAATAAAGAGAATAACATGGATAAATATGTTAGGTAGCATTCCACACCAAAAATTCTGTTTTTATCATTCACCTACTCGAGGACGAGCAGGAATTAAGCTTGGGGATGCTGATGCGTCTCCAACGTATCTATAATTTTTTATTGTTCCATGCTATCATATTATCTGTTTTGGATGTTTATGGGCTTTATTTTACACTTTTATATTATTTTTGGGACTAACCTATTAACCCAGAGCCCAGTGCCGGTTCCTGTTTTTTCCCTTGTTTCAGTGTTCCGCAGAAAAGGAATATCAAACGGAGTCCAAACGGAATGAAACCTTCGGAAAAGTTATTTTTGGAAAGAAAGCAATACGGGAGACTTGGAGTGCACATGAGGGGATCAACGAGGAGAGCACGAGGCAGGGGGCGCGCCCACCCCCTGGGCGCGCCCTCCACCCTCGTGGGCCCCTCGTGGCTCCCCTTACCGACTTCTTTCGCCTATATATTCCCATATACCCTAAAAACTTCGGGGAACAGAATAGATCGGGAGTTCCGCCGCCGCAAGCCTCTGTAACCACCAAAACCCAATCGGGACCCTGTTCCGGCACCCTGCCGGAGGGGGAACCCTCACCGGTGGCCATCTTCATCATCCCGGCGCTCTCCATGACGAGGAGGGAGTAGTTCACCCTCGGGGCTAAGGGTATGTACCAGTAGCTATGTGTTTGATCTCTCTCTCTCTCGTGTTCTTGAGGTGATACGATCTTGATGTATCGCGAGCTTTGCTATTATAGTTGGATCTTATGATGTTTCTCCCCCTCTACACTACAAAAAAAGACACATCCGTGGTATTTTGGGCCGAACGAATTTTTTTTCTGTCATACATATGACACTTCTATGACGATTATTGTGACAAAACCCGGTATCATCATAGATGTGGTGGGCTCCTACTTTTATGACAAAAAATCATCACAGAAAATGGGTTTTTCGTCATGGGCGGGCCGGAGACGCACCTGCATGACATTCTTTAGGCCGTCCATGACGGAAAAAACCGTGGTAGAAGCGAGGGGGAGGAAAATTTCGGGGAGTTCCCGGTTACGGTGGTTGGTCGGGGGCCGAACGATGCGCGTTTCTCTCGTACACGTACGTGCGTGTGTGCGAGGCGTTGGCTCTAACTGAACCCGAGCGATTGCACTGCAGGCTACGCGTTCCTGAGCCCGAGCGATCGATCGATGACTGTTAACTGAACCCGATCGAGCGATTCCTTCGCTACTGCTGCTAACTGAAGCCGATCGATTGGATGAACAGTGAGCGTTGCGGGGGGTTGGATGAACAGTGAGCGGTGGCGTTGCCTCTGGATGAACAGGACCCCGTGGTGTGGACGGCTGGATGAACAGTAGACGGTGGAGGGGTGCCCGTGGAGGGGTGGTTGAACAGGACCCTGTGGTGTGGAGGGCTGGATGAACAGTAGACGGTGGAGGGGTGCCCGTGGAGGGGTGGTTGAACAGTAGCCGGTGGAGTAGCGCGCGGTGGAGGCTGGATGAACAGGAGCCCGTGGAGGCTGGAGGAGGTCGACGGTAGCCCGTGGAGGCTGGAGGAGGTCGACGGTGGAGATGAACAGTATCCCCTGGAGTCCCGTTTTGCGGTACACCACACCCCTCTCGATGAACAGGACCCCTGTTTCGACCGTAGGAGGTCCATTTCGTCCGTTTTGCGGTACGCCACACCCCTCCCGATCAACAGGACCCCCGTTTCGACCGTAGGAGGTCCGTTTCGTCCGTTTTGCGATACGTTTCGACCGTAGGAGGTCTGTTTCCTTCGGTTTGCGGTACGCCACACCCCTCCCGATCAACAGGACCCCGTTCCGAACGTAAGAGGTCCGTTTCCTCCGTTTTGCGGTACGCCAGGCCTTGTTTCCATCGCCTGTTCCATCCAAGCCCTCCCAATGAACACGACCACGCATTCCGTTCCGACCCAGCCGGTTGGCTCCCACGCGTTCCGTTGCCTCCCGATGAACACGACGCATTCCGTTGCCTCCCCATGAACACGATGCATTCCGTTGCCTCCCCATGAACACGACGCATTCCGTTGCCTCCCCATGAACACGACGACGACGCTATTTCTCCGTTCCGACCCAGCCATGTACAAGAGCCCTGGCCGTACGTATGCGCGAGTAGGCGTTCGAGACCTCGCCCGTATGTACACATACGTGGCCGTATTTTCTTTCTTGCACCCTGGCCACTATACGTACGTGTACATGCTACGTGCGCGCCTCTACTACGACACGTGCGCGCCTCTACTTCCACCAGTATATTTGTACGTACACGTTCGCGACCAGACTGACAACGCTACGTACGCTTCGACCAGGTGGGTCCCGACTGTCAGGCACTTCCTTGTGTGCGAAGATGTAGCTGGTGGGTCCCAACAGTCAGGGGGAAACATTTTTTTCGCGAAATACGGTGGCCCGTCCGGTGGGTCCCCACTGTCAGGTGGAGGAATAATTATTTTGCACGTAATAAGGAGGCACTTCCTTGCTGCGGACGTGGACCCAACTGTCAGCCTCTCCACGTATAGTCCACGTCCGATGGAAGCCGTTCCTTGACCACGTTGACCACGCCGCGGCGAGAGCACTAGGACGGTGGACGACGGAAAGGCCTAGGAAGGGGACGATGCGGAGCCGGGGAAGACGCGGCAGTGGATGCCCACGCGTAGAGGAGTACGAGGGTTCACTGGTTTGCTGCGGTGTGAGGCTGCCGTCGCCGCAGAATAACAGGGGGTGTGGGTGAGTAGAGGGATGGCCTGGCCAGCGGTGGGAGTAGTAGGGGGCGGTGAGGCCTCCGCCGCATCACAGTCGGCCACGGGAGGCAGGAGCACGAGGCACGACCGGCGCTGGTTTGGGCGGCTGGAACAAGAAGACCAGAGGTTGAAGAAGCACTACGGCCGTTGGATGGACATCGTACGGTCACTGGAGCTTGAATCGTGCATATTGACTAAGTTGACAAAGCCCTCCGTCCCCGTCAACTTAGTAGGCCCACAAGTCAGCCTGCCACTATACTGGGTCCCAGCTAACAGGGGGAGTATTCATTTTTTTTGTGCGTAATAAGGAGGCACTTCCTTGCGTGCGAAGATATAGCTGGTGGGTCCGAGCTGTCAGTGGCGGTAACGTTTTTTCGCAAAATACAGAGGCCCTTTCGGTGGGTCCCTGATGTCAGGTGGAGGAATCATTATTTTGCGCGTAATAAGGAGGCATTTCCTTGCATGCGGCCGTGGACCCAGCTGTCGGCCTCTCCACGTACAGTCCACTTCAGATGCATGTCGGTCGTTGACCACGTTGACCAGGCCGCGCCGAGAGCACCAGGGCGGTGGACGACGGCAAGGCCTAGGAAGGGAACGACACGGAGGCACGGAAGACTCGGCAGTTGTTTCCCTCGCGGAGGGGAGTACGACTGTACGAGGGTTTACTAGTTCGTCTGACATCGCCGGAGAATAACAGCAGGTGTGGGTGAGTAGAGGGATGGCTAGGCCAGCGATGGGAGTACGGTGGGGCGGTGGGGCCTGCACGGCAGCAGAGCCGGCCACGGGGAGGATGGAGCAGGCAGTCCCGCCGGCGCTTGTTTGAGCGGCTGGAGCAGGAAGAGCAGAGATTGAAGAAGCACGACGGCTGTTGGATGGCCATCCAACAGTCACTGCTTGTGCGTCAACCTTTTTTTAGGAAAGCCTCAAATCTGTGGAAAACAGCATACAGCCCATCTGCCATTATTTCTAATAATTTACAGCCTATTTGCTAATTATTATGGTTTTTTTGGAGCCCATATTCTTTTTGTTAGCATTACAGCCCATATTGTGGCCACGGTTAAAAAATTATACGAGATTTTGCATATTTCGGTGCGGTCCGAACTGTTTTTAATCCCGAAATTTCGATTCACATTCAAACTAATTTTAAGAATAAATGCATATCAATATAAAATCCAACAAATTCTCCACGCATAAAAATTAATGTAATTTAAAATCTCAAAATGAAAAAAAGATATTTGAAACTAATTGTCGGTTTGATGTGTTTCAAAAATGTACAGCCCATTTCTCATTACTAATGGGCCATTTTCTCGGCCAGCCGAATGAAAGCTCTCCTTGTCTTGAAAGATTTGCAGCCCAACAGGCCTGACAAAGTGACTTACTTGGCAAATCACAAAAAAACTGGGCTGTGGCCGTGGACCCAGCTGTCAGCCTCTCCACGTACAGTACTCTTGTGATGGAATGTCGTTGACCATGTTGACCACGCCGCGCCGAGAGCACCAAGGTGGTGGACGACGGCGAGGCCTAGGAAGGGGACGACGCGGAGCCGGGGAAGACGCGGCAGTGGATGCCCACGCGGAGAGGAGTACGAGGGTTCACTGGTTCGGCTGCAGTGTGAGGCTGTCGTCGCCGCAGGGCCTGGCTAGCGGTGGGAGTAGTAGGGGACAATGAGGCCTCAACGGCAGCACAGCCGGCCACTGGAGGCAGGAGCAGGCGGTCCCCCCGGCGCTGGTTTGGGCGGCTGGTGCAAGAAGAGCAGCGATTGAAGAAGCAGCAGGACAGTTCGATTCAAATCCAACGGTTACTGCTGCTAGAATCGTTTCTTGACTAAGTTGACAAGCCCTGCGTACGCGTCAACTTAGTAGGCCCACAGGTCAGCCTCCCAACCGGTGCGCCCCAGATGTCAGTGGGAGGAATCATTTTTTTCGCGTAATAAGGAGGCAGTTGATTGCGTGCGGCCAGGCCAGCGGAGGGAGTAGGGTGGGCCGGGGAAGTCTGCGCGGGATCACAGCGGGCCACAAGAGGAGGGAGCAGGCAGTCCCGCCGGCGCTAGTTTAGGCGGCTGGAGCAGGAAGAGCAGAGATTGAAGAAGCACGACGGCCGTTGGATGGCCATCCAACAGTCACTGCTTGTGCGTCAACCTTTTTTAGGAAAGCCTCAAATCTGTGGAAAACAGCATACAGCCCATCTGCCATTATTTCTAATAATTTACAGCCCATTTGCTAATTATTAAGGTTTTTTTGGAGCCTATATTCTTTTTGTTAGCATTACAGCCCATATTGTGGCCACAGTTAAAAAATTATACGAGATTTTGCATATTTCGGTGCGGTCCGAACTGTTTTTAATCCCGAAATTTCGACTCACATTCAAACTGATTTTAAAAATAAATGTATATCAATATAAAATCCAACAAATTCTCCACGCATAAAAATTAATGTAATTTAAAATCACAAAATGAAAAAAAAGATATTTGAAACTAATTGCCGGTTTGATGTGTTTTAAAAATGTACAGCCCATTTCTCGTTACTAATGGGCCATTTTCTCGGCCAGCCGAATGAAAGCTCTCCTCGTCTTGAAAGATTTGCAGCCCAACAGGCCTGACAAAGTGACTTACTTGGCAAATCACAAAAAAAACTGGGCTGTGGCCGTGGACCCAGCTGTCAGCCTCTCCACGTACAGTACTCTTGTGATGGAATGTCGTTGACCATGTTGACCACGCCGCGCTGAGAGCACCAAGGTGGTGGACGACGGCGAGGCCTAAGAAGGGGACGACGCGGAGCCGGGGAAGACGCGGCAGTGGATGCCCACGCGGAGAGGAGTACGAGGGTTCACTGGTTCGGCTGCAATGTGAGGCTGCCGTCGCCGCAGGGCCTGGCTAGCGGTGGGAGTAGTAGGGGACGATGAGGCCTCAACGGCAGCACAGCCGGCCACTGGAGGCAGGAGCAGGCGGTCTCCCCGGCGCTGGTTTGGGCGGCTGGTGCAAGAAGAGCAGCGATTGAAGAAGCATCAGGACCGTTCAGTTCAAATCCAACGATTACTGCTGCTAGAATCGTTTCTTGACTAAGTTGACAAGCCCTGCGTACGCGTCAACTTAGTAGGCCCACAGGTCAGCCTCCCAACCGGTGCGCCCCAGATGTCAGTGGGAGGAATCATTTTTTTCGCGTAATAAGGAGGCAGTTGATTGCGTGCGGCCAGGCCAGCGGAGGGAGTAGGGTGGGCCGGGGAAGTCTGCGCGGGATCACAGCGGGCCACAAGAGGAGGGAGCAGGCAGTCCCGCCGGCGCTAGTTTAGGCAGCTGGAGCAAGAAGATCAGAGATTGAAGAAGCACGTCGGCCGTTGGATGGACATCCAACAGTCACTGCTGCTAGAATCGTGTGTTCACTGACAAAGCCTTGCGTAAACAAGTCAGCCTCAAAATCTGTGGCGTGTACAGCCCATTTTCTATTATTTTTATAATTTTTACTCATTTTCTAATTCATATGGAATTTATTGCAGCCTGTTTTCCATTTTTAGAATTGCTGGCCATTTTCTGGTCAGTACCAGGGTCAAAAAATTAACTAAATATGTGGGAAATTTTGAAAATTCGCAAATTTTTGCTGGGGAACGAAATATTCTTAATCCAAAAATTAATAGCGATACTAAAACAAATTTAAAAATAAATTAGTACTATGTCATGTTAAATCCAATGAAATACGTATAAGATATCAGTGAAGAACAAAAACAAAAAAAGAAACTTATATCCCATTTGCTATAATTTTTTTGGAATTTTCAACCCCTTTTGATATTACTTTTAACAGACATTGACCATACTCTTAAGCCAGGCCGGAATGCATCCCTCCTCGTCTTGAAAGATTTGCAGCCCAGTAATTCGGAGAAAACAAATAGGCCTAGCTTGGGTATTCTTCAAAAAGAAATACTGGGCTACCTATTCTCCCAAAGAACTGGTGCATGAGCATTTAGCTTTATTTATTTATTTATTTACTTATTTATGTTTAGGGGACCATGAGCATGTACCTGGGCCGGATTCATGTGAGAGCCTCCCTCCAGTTAATTATGGGCTTCTCTATTGGGCCTTCATCAGTGGGCTGCATGTTATCAACAAGTGGAAAATGTGTTCCGTACGAAAAATAGTATGCGCTACGTATGGTACGGGGCACTAAAGGATCGAACCATGCAACGACTTCCAAAACATTGTGTTTGTCGTTCTAACAACACATTTATGCACCCAACAGACGAAATATACTACTGATTGTACATCGAAAACAGCAGCAGCGGCAACCAGGGCTGGGGGTGCAACAGAAGCAGTAAGCAGGCCAGAAGAGTGAAGACGCAGCTCTCTCTTCCAAACCAAACATCAGCCATCATTACAAAAGGGCTACCAAAAAAGAACAAGTGTATGCATCAAACTAAATAAAGATCCTACTACACCAAGTGTACGCATCTAACTAACTGGCTCAGTTAGACGTTACTATTTATTAAGCTGTGGAGATTGGCTGACGGATTGAACCAGATGGGTGCCTGACGGGGGAAACTCCAGCCAGCAGGTCGAAGTCTGATACTTGCGACCCTCTCTCCTACTTTGGGCAGCAGAGCGTGGCGGCACATATCAGGGTATGGTGCATGCAGAGACGCATGGTACGCTGTGTACACACAGTTTTGCCTGATGAACGAAACCGCGCTGCCATCATGATCCTTGCCGTCGGTTATCTCCTGGTTAATCGGATAATTCAGTCCGACAAACAGAGAGCGTGTACCAAGGCTACTTACCAGCCTCCAGTCAAAAATTCCTGAAGGCCCAGAGAAGCTGGGATCCTGCTCAAAGACCTTGCAGTGACTGTGATTGTATTCCGCGAAACAACACGTCCGGTACGTGCGAACGATCATCAATCTTTCGCCATCGTCTGATCGAGCCAGGAACCACCTGCAACTACCATGCCGCTTTTCTTTGAAAGGTTCTGGGATTAGATAGGGTAGGGACACCAGGCGGCCTACAACATCATATCAAGTTGGAATCAAATAAAAAAGGGCTCTTGATTTAGTCAATCTTAAGAACAGCATGTTATGAGCATGAATATTTTTCAGCAAATGTTGACAGTAATATAAGCAAGCCATCATGATATCATAGGAAAGTAACATACTGCTGTAACAGCCCTTTGTAGCGATGACTGGAGTAGGCCAGCAATACGTCCAGCCATAGAAGGAGTCGACAGCGTAAATGAAGCCCTTGTGTTCAATGGCATCAGAGAACCATGGAGGATGCATGATCCTGCGATGGACGTGCAGATTTATCCACTTACCGCAGTGACCTGTCAGATAGGCGAGACCGCGGTTGAAGAACACAATTAGCCTGAAGTCTTTATAATTCGCAGATCTTGTGGGCACTTGGCAGATTACAACCTTGAGCAAATCAAACTTGGTATCATGTTGGCTACTGTAAGATTCTGAGTATTCTGGGCTGCGGTGCCAAAGCAGTGCAGTGTTAATCGAAGGAAGGGGGATCAATCGCCGGGTGTAGACCTCCACGAGCATCCAGCTGCCGCGACCGTCGACGAGCACCATCCAAGACGTGTTCATGCCGACCCAGTACATACCGTTAATGTAGTTGAGGCTGACGGGGATCGGATCGCAGTCAAGGGGGTTGATGCTCGCCACCCTACGATCGTTATGCTGCGTGACACGCTGTTTCTGAAGATCAGGCGGCATCAGCAAGCAAGGAGCTGGCTTAAAAAGCTCCGGCCTAAGGGCTTTGAGTAAACGGTACAGCCCCGACGAGCACGCGGCGAGCGGCATGGTACTGAGATTGTCCACACACAAAACAATGAGCTTGATTACCTCTGTGGTGAGCGAATTCTAGCCACTCTTTCGGCGGACGCTGCTCGGTTCTACCATTGTTAGTGCTTGGGTTTCGGACGAGGGGGGGAGGCGCCTTAGCGGGGATGGAAGATTGGACGAGATTATGTGCGGACAAAGATGGAGAAGCTAATATGTGCTGCGGGAAGTGGACAGGTGATGATGACTACAACACACCGCTTGACTTACGAGACACATACCAGCAGCGTAGGGTCATGTCGATGCCAGACAACTTGCTTGAGTGATCACAGTACTGGTACTCCCTACAGTGCTATGCGCTAACTTTCTTGAGTAGAGTAGTAGAGTAGGACTCTGCTCTGCTACTAGCACCGGAGGAGTAGTATATTCTAATCTAAAATAGTTACAAACTTCAATGCCCGAGCGTGGAACGACTAAGAACCGTGCTCAAAGAGCGTGTCTACGTGGTGTTTGGACATGGGCGACAACCTCAACGCCAACGGTGCTGCTCCCGTTGCACCGTATGTGTTTCTGTCCTTCCTGTTCGAAATCGTGGTAGAATTCATGTTTCTACTCTGTATCCTACTACTATGCTAGTCCACATGATTAGTTTCATATCTGTTATAGCCGTCATGATTTATTTTGTGCTTATTCGGATTAAATCGCGTAGTAACTTGCTCATATATTCAACTGGCGCAACGTCCCCTACAGCCACTCCCATTTCATGGACGGCCTGGTCGATGCCTCCAAGGAGCCCTTCGTCCACTGCTATGAGTGCCCGATGTCGTTTTGTGGCTCGCCGGCGGACATGGTGCATCACCTCACGGATGCGTGCAGCGGTCATTGCCGGCCCTTGGCGGAGAACATCAAGTACGAGACGTGCTACCCGTTCACCATGCCGGAGTCGCTGGAGGATCACCGCCGCCTGCTAGTCTCGGAGGAGGACGGCAGCGTCTTCCTCTTGATCGTGGGCACCGGCGAGGCCCGCGCAGGCCGCCGCCCCGTCTCTGTGATGTGCGTCAGGGGCGACGCCGCTGACGCTGACACTGACACGAGGCCGATGTACGGGTGCGTGGTCAGTGTTACTACCCCTCCGGGTCGCGTGGGCGGCGACACCGGCCTCATCGAACGGACTTGGACTCTGGGGAGCTGGGACTATCCCGCCAATGTGGACTTGGAAAACCCATGGCATCCTTTACCCGCCGACGTGGTGCACGGGGACTGCAAGAAGGTTCACCTGGACATACGCATTATCAAGTTAAATGTTGATCATTAGTCTTCGCTCAATGTAATCCGCTGTCTAAGCATGTGGAGACTTCCATGCAGGATCTTGCTCTATTGGAGTATCGCGCATGAATAAAAGTGTATCCGTTTATGGTTTAGTCTAGAATCTTCCATGTATGAATTTTTACTACAGTACTGGTGAAAGACTTACGAGGAACCATTTCTTACATCTCCTCTGTTGCAAGTCATCCTGATTTAATCCCTCCGTCTAGGTGTATAAGGGCATTGTTAATATTACTTAATAGTATAGCCAACTGTTCACTATAAGAAAGTGCCATGTCATCTGTAGCCAACATGTATAACAATCGATACTCAAAAACTAATTCTTAAAGATCATTTCTTGCAAAGCACAATAAGTGTTATTTCTTCACAAGTTTTGGATGCAGGTTGAACAGTTGAATGCTTTTGTTTGCAAAAGATACCTTTTTATCTATTTAACCCGGATGTTTGTGAGCTCTAGAGATGAAATAATATCCGAAGAAACCTATCGATACCCGTTACACATGAGATGACCCCCACATCCTTTGTCAAAATAAACAACTCCCCGATCAATGCATTTCACTCTTCGGTGCAACGCACGGGCACCTTACTACTATAGATTAGTACGAGCAAAAATTGAACTAACATTATATATAGTACGATAAATGCTGATGCATGTCACCTAAAATTATATCATTCAAAACTATGTTCAAATACGAATCCAACGATATAGTTTTTGTTGACATGCACTAACATTTTGTCAGTTAAATCTTCAGTCAAATTCAATGGGGGACTAATAAACCACGACCGATGTAGTACAAGTGTAGAGGGCGGCGCTGCACGGGAGTCTCACCTCTCACCCCGCTCGTGGCGCGGCAGTAAAGCCGTCATATCACAAAACCCAACCACTCCCAGTAATAAGTGGCCTGGTAAAATAAACGGACAAGCAACCATCACATCCCTCCGTCTTTTTTGCATTTCATCTCTCTGCATTTACTTTCTCCGGTTCATCTCGCACACTCGATCCCTAGCTACTACTCATAGGGCCAGTTCTTTTGGCGGCTTCCCCAGCTTTTCCCACAAGACTAGTCACAGTGGAGAGTAACAATAAGGCGCCTCACTCATTTATTTGGGCTTCTAAACTACTACTCCGTCCTGGTTTATTCCTCACCATTGTAATTTGTGCTAAATTTTGGCCAAAGGTTTAACTTGTTTATTCCTCACCATTGTAATCCCTCCGTCTAGGTGTGTAAGTCCTCTTACGAAAACCAAATAATCCCAAAACACTTAGGCGTGGTGCATTAACTTCTACTCCGTACCTCGTTTCTTGTTTCTTGACATATCAACCAATAAGTGATAAAGAGTGTGCATGCTTTTAATGACTTGAGATATCAAACACGACATGCAGTGGTTAGTTCATTGCATGCAATACTATTAATTAGCAAATAAACATTAACGTTTCTCGTTTTCTCCTCCTCCTTGGTCACGGTGCACAGCCTAAGATGACTTACTCACCTAGACGGATGGAGTAGTGCATGTGACATGCACTAACATTTCATTAGTTAAATTTATGATCAAAATATGACACAGATTACAATGGGGACCAATAAACCAGGACGGAGGTAGTAGTTATGGGATTACTAATCTAGAAGCCTGAAAGAAATGGCCCCTGGTACTCCTACTAGTAGTAGTACTCAAGTTGGAATTCCAATTGCACGGCACAACTTGTTAGGCAAAAAAATCGATACAGGGTGTAGGAAGCGGTTTGGGAATTTGCATGCCTTTCCAACCAGTGAGATACTCCGTACAAAGTACGACAGAGAAATAACCACAGAGAAGGAAGCTAAAAGTAAACAATGAAACGAGCATTTTTGCATTTGTTTTGCATTGAATCGTTTCACAAGCTTGACTAGTGCTGTTTTTCTACTTTTACAAAAACCGCATCGTAATGTTAAAACATGCATTTTGCACATACGTACATAAGTAATAGTAGTACTCCCTCGGTCTAGGTGTATAAGTCTTCCCTCCTTCTTGGTCACGGTGCACAACCAAAGATGACTTATTGACCTAGACGGAGGGAGTAGCACAGTCTGCAAGCATATATCGAGAGAGACGTGTAGTGCGATAGTATATTGTAAAGTTTGTGCTATATGCACGTACTTGCAAAATGCATACGAATACACAAGGTTTCCAAACTTTCCCTTTTACATACTTAATTAAGGACGCTAAAAATTCCTGAACGTTCGGGATTTATCATTTGCGTCCCAAAACTAATGAGATCGCCTTACGAAACAAAAATTATACTCCTCCTAAAAGCCACGTCGCTCGCAGGAGCGCTTGCGGCGCGCCACGAGTGCCCTGGTGTGCGGCCGTTTCCCAGCGCGCCGACACAACGCCTCTTCCTTAGCCTCGCAACTCGCGAGGTGCTGATTGGCGGCTTGCCGGCGGGCGAGCGCGATCTCACCGGTGTGGTGATCCGGCGCCAACAGGTACTCCTGCTCGCTGGAAGCATGCACCCAGTCCACGTACCGCCAAGCGTAGATGAGGCGCTTGGGCCCGACTGCACTCAGGGCGTCGGCACGGGCATCCTCCGCCACCCTCACGGCCCTCGCACGAGCCATCTCCCAAAGAGCCAATTGCCTGACTCTCTCGAACGCGACATAGGCCTCCCAGGCAGCTTGTTCCGCGGTGCGCTTCTCTTCCTCGGCCTTCTTCTCCGCCTCTATTTTGGCGCGCTCTGCTGGAGACAAAGCCTCCCACAAGGCGACATCCATTTCTTTCCAAAGCTCCTCAAGGCTGGGGGGCTCGGCGGGCGGCGCGGCGTTCTCCTCGTAGCGGGGAGCCGACGCGTCCTCCGGCGCGCGTGCTGGCGAGATTGGGAACGCCAACGCATCCACCTCGATGCATCGCGGTGAGGAGCGGAAAGCCGACGCGTCCTCCTCGACTAGTGGCGGCGAGGAATGGTACGGCGACGCGTCGCGTCGCGGCGAGGAGCGAAACGCTGACGCGTCCTCCTTGACTAGTGGCGGCGAGGAACGGAACGGCGACGCGTCGCGTAGCAGCGAGGAGCAGAACACCGACGCGTCCTCCTCGACTAGTGGCGGCGAGGAACGGAACGGCGACGCGTGACCGTCCGCGTGGTGCAGCGAGGGGCTCCTAGGGCTTGGGAGGGGCGATGCCATGGTGGTCGACGTGAGAGGGAGGGGGAGGAGATAGCGATGAACGTGAACGTGAGGGGGAGGAGATAGCGATGTCGTTGGAGGCGCAGTATTTATAGCGAGCAATGGCACATCTACGTAAGATATGGACTGAGCTGCACTGACTAAACTGCTGGTCCAGTTGCGTCACTGACATGTGGGCAACACCCCTGTTGGGCCCACATGTCAGTGACCCAATGCACCTGCAGTTAAGTAACAGCTACGTGGGCATATTTGTTGGAGTAAAGTACGGGGGAGCGAAGGGGTGGAAATATTGCTGGTCACAACGGATTGGACGAGCGTGGGGGAGGAGAGTCATGCATGCAGATTTTTTTCACACGGGGTGGAGTGGTGGGACCGCCGGAGGGAGAAGGAGAGTTTGGCAGGCATATTGTTTCCACACATGGAGAGGAAAAGATTTGGAGACGAACGGGCTTCCTGCAGGTATGGGGAACGGTGCATAATAAGTCATCTTGCATGTCGGGGTAGGTATAGTCTCAAGTCATTAAAAACATACACGCCCCACACATGTTCATATTTCAAGGTGTACTAAATTATTGCATGCGATGATTAAGGCTGGCCATAATGGTGGTATCTTAGCTGGTATCATGCACACAGGAATAGCAAACATGCTGATGTGGCAAAGAATTAAAGAAGAGAGGGGGGTTAGAGTAACTATTGTTCATGCATGCATTGGTAAACCCATTTTTTTGTGAAGAACGACAGCACTAGTTGAGTACTTTTGCAGACGTCAAAAACTATTCCACTGCCTCTACTATATTGCTAAGAGTAGGTGAAATTTTTGGATCGAGCCCTTTAAACTAGAAGGGAGGTAGTGGTACTCAAAGGCTGGTCATAGTGGGGAGTAACTTAGACTAGTAACATGCATATGTTACTAGTCTATGTTACTACCTCTATAGTGCATAGTATCATAGATTAGTATCATAGGTGATCTCATTTATTGCCATGCATGACACATAGTAGCATCACATTTATTATGTTACGGTATCTACCTATGTTACTATAACCATCTCTCTCTTCTTTAATTGCCTACCACATTAGCATGTTTGCGAGTCCCAAGTGCATGATACTACTTATGTTACCCCCACTATGGCCAGCCTAATAGCTAACCTTGTTGTGATGACAAGATAGGACATGGCACGCACCTGGACGGAGGAACTAGTCTGCATTGTGCATTTAAGTTTTGTCTGAAGTCAATGTACCTCTACTTTCACCAGACTTATAGAAAAATGTGTCAACATTCACAATGTCAAATCAATATTTTTACACTCATTATAAAACGTAGTTCTTATACTCATTATAATCAGTATTGTAGATATTGATATTTTTAGTATAAATTTGGTCGTGGGATTTCATTGATGCCTGTCAAAGCGTGGAGGAAGCGGAGCTTAGGGCTTGCATTGCCGGTCTCTACATAGGCATCTCTCTTCATAATCCTGTAATTTTAGAGACCGATTGCGCTTTTGTGGTAGCGTCTCTTGCATCGGGGGACTATGACAGGTCTGCTATGCGTGACCTAAAGATGAAAGTGTTGAGCATCTCGAAGTTGATCAACAATCTTCAATTGTCAAAGATTAGTCGTTCGGCCAATAAGATGGCACACTTAATCGCTAAGTATACCTTTGACAATAGATTAGATGGTATTCTTGTAAATAACGTACCGCCCTGTGTGGTGAATATTGTATCGAATGAGTGCACTGGTGTGGCTGGTTAATTAATATAAGGTGGTGTTCAAAAAAGTATAAATTTGGTCAAACACTTTGCAAACGGTTGACGGGAGTAAAAAGGACCAGAGGGAGTATCATGCATGCGAAGTAGGCAAAAAATTGCTTGTCTAAAAAAAGGCAAAAAAATTGCTCATTTATAGCCGGTCGAAGTCTCAAAGGGCGTGACCGCGCGAGGGAGGCGCGACGTTTGATGGAATTAAGTGAAGTTACATCCACGCACCGGCATGGCGTGCGAACAGGCAGAAGCTATACCGTCAGGCCTACGATATGGGTCTAGTAGACATGACATCTAGTGGGTCCGGCATAGTTCTCGAGAACTCTTTGGGGGCTTGCAGCCGTTTATCCACCGGGCAAGCCAGCAACCCCACGCCATTCGCACGCCCTACTCGTCCCCGTCTTCTACCTTACAACAGTTCGCTCCTAGTTTTTTTTGCGGGGTACAACAGTTCAACTTCTCCTAACCCTCCTCCAAAATCCATGGCCTCCCAAATCTCCATGGTCGCCGCTGAGTACCAGGTTAGAGCCATCACCGGCGATCAGTTCATCGTCATCTACACACGTGGATCCGAGATGGTGAAAGCATGGCTTGCTCGCTTCCTACGCATGTTCAACAGTTCAACGGATGAGTGGGTCGCTGGGCTAGATGTTGAGTACACCATAGTCCTGGGATGAGAGAAGGATCTAAAGGACGAAGAGAGGAAGAAGCCCGCCGTGATCCAGGTTTGCGTACATAACGTTTGCTTGGTCTACCACATATGCCATGCCGATGTTGAGTGCCAGGATTTTAAGAACTTCCTCAAGGACAAAAGAGTGAAATTCGTTACTGTAGGCTTTAAGAACGACAGGGATGTCCTGCGTCGGATAGGTCTCGTTGTAGGCCAGCCCTTCGATCTCCAGAAGGCAAGCCTGGTGTCCTCCTCTCAACCTTCAATGATGACCCTGGCAGCAGCCATGATTGATCCTTCATACGCTAAGCTGAAGAAACCTCATCACGAGTTTCATCATGCATGGGAGTCGAAGACATTAGATGAAGATCACATCCTGTACGCAGCAATGGATGCCTACCTTTGTTTAAATATCTACAAGGGTTGGATGAAGAAGCAGAGCCCAGTGTCCGGTTCAAGCAAAGAAGTGTCGGCGAAGAGGAAGAGGAAGAGGGACGAGGACGAAGTCGAGGACGAAGTCGAGGACGTGGACTCGGACTCCGAGTAGGTGGCAGTGCCGTTGCTCATGATGGTTCTACTGCAGTGTCAAGCGGACTAGTTGCTTAGTTTATTTTCAAGGGTGTGTTGTGCTGAGGCCCCAGCAGAACTATGTTTATGTTCTTTCTCGTTATTTGAACTCTTTAGTACGTACAGTAGTACTAGTACTATATCTTACTACTGTTCTTCTTGTAGTTGGTACTACTGCTCGTATCTTCGTGTTCCTACTATACTTAATACGTTCGTACTAGTAGTATAATTTGGGTCAGTCGATTTCTGAAAGAAGTTCGACGGAGCTAAGGAAGAAGACGGCAGAAGAGGTGGAAGAAGCCCTTCTAGCCATCCATGTTGCATCAAATGGCTCACATGAGTCGACTGCCCCAAATTGCTCCTTCAGATTGCAGGATCCATGTGGCATTCAAGGTCTCGAAGGTAGATTCCACGTCCGCACCCGGTTTGCGGGCTCGACGCGCGCGCGACCGGCTTCCGCCGCGACAGCCACCATGCGCGCCTCCTCCGCGCGGGCGGAGACGACAATGACACACTAGTTCCTCCTCGCCGGCATGCTGGAGCACGCGCTCGTCCTCCTCTTTGTACGCTGCGTGCATAGACGCGGCTCCACCAGCTGCTCACGTGCTTGGCAGCGCGGCGGCATCACGAGGAGGGACTGCAGACGACGTGAGCGGGCGAGCCTTTGGCTTCATGGCACAGGGATGGCGGCGACACGGCGGTGATGGGCGAGAAATTGTTGGCCGGAGCAGGCGGGCGCCGGCATGCGCAACGGCGGCGGCGGCATATTGATGAGTGCGCGTGTGGGAGCTTACTTTAGTTTTATATATAAGGTTGGTCAAACTTAAAAGAAAACCGTACTAGTACACGTAAACATTAGACTTAGGCAGCGCTTTTATTAGTTAGTACCATAGCCATGATATGGAATCCTGTGCAAGCGCGTGAACCGCGGCCGCGCGGTCGATCGAATGGTGCGTCACCGTGTCGCGCTCGAAGGACATCCACCGAACCTTTTTGTGTGTGTGAAAACAATCCTCGAATATTACTCAACTTTTTTTCCTGTGAAAGTTCTTGACGATGCAATATTTCCATATATTTGAATTTAGCTCCAGTTCGTGTTTATTTGGATTTGGATGTTTTAGGTGTGCCCTAGTTTTTTTTAATATTGATTTTGTGTGTGTGACTGAGAGAGAACGTGTGTATGTGTCCATATGTGTGTTGTGGCGGAAGGGCAATGTGGAGACGGTGTGCGTGTGATACAGACATAGAGAGGTGTGAATGTGCAAATGATCATGCATGAGTGAGACATAGACAGATGCCGATACATTGTGTATACATGAGAGAACGGTCTTCTAGTTTACTTGTGTGTGTGTGTGTGTGTGAGAGAGAGAGAGGGAGACAGAGAGAGACAGAGAGAGAGGAGCATCCGTAACACAACAACCATATCTCTCGATTCGTCCGTCCCTCGCACGGTCGCATGCAACACATGCATCGACGCGCACATTTTGACACCCTCACCCGGCCCCTGCCCACCTCAAGGCCCGCACAATCTCTTCGTGAATACCCATTTCTCTCCTTAGGTTTCTTTTCTCTCAATATGTGACACACACACACACACACATAGACACACGCAGCACAACACACACACACACTCCCCCGAGCACACAATTCATCCCCATCCAAGGTTATACAGCGACCACTCTCGCTTGTGCTTCTTTGCACCCCAACATGCACAACACCTCAATCTTCAAAGAGGGCATCGAGCAGATCGAAGACGGCGACAACAACAAGTCAAGACCGTGTGTAAATTAATTATATTTTAGTCATTTTTTGTGTTCTAAAATGCCTGCCGGCTCGCGCAAGGACGTGTTGCCGGCACACGCGCGGATTCAATGAAGGCAGGCGGGGCAGTCTTAAGCTTGTTGCACGCGGCGAGGAGGCGTGCTCAGCCGGGCCTGCAGCGAGTGCGGCCCTCTTGGCCGGCGCGCCGGTACAATGCCTGCGCTATGAGAGGTCACGTCCGTGTCAGAGCAATCACTCCCTCCAGTCCTTTTTTGTTTGGGTATAACAAAATCTCGTTTTCCTTTCACTTTTTACAAGTAAAATTCGTGGACAAACTTTAACCCAAAGTACGATGGGGACTAGTAAACCAGAATGGAGGTAGTAGTTTTTTTTAATCAAAGAAGGGTTTCCCCTTCCGATTTTCATTACTGAAAACCAGCATCTAAATCTAAACCATAGTATTTGCCCTAGAACTACCAGGTTCAACATCTCGCAACATAAACCCATACAACCTCAATCGCAAAAAAGAAAAAACCATACAACCATACGCCAAGGAGGTACGTAGTACTATGAATTCCATTTTCCAACGTTCTAAAAACTACTTACTACTTATAACGCGCCATTGAAAATCGGAACTCTTAACCCCGCTAAAAAACGATATTTTAAATGTGGCTACCCGATCTGTGGCAACTGGCGAGCCACCGCGCTCCAAGTCGTTCACCTGTGGTCCCGGCCATCAACTCCTACAGATCAAATTATCACAGGAGCTGACTATTCCTACAAAGGTGGTCCACCACATACCCGGTACCCGCGAATGCAGCAATCGTGCACCTAGGGTTTTAGGGTTTATTTGTTAACATCGCCTTTACGTAACACTCATGTGTGCGAGACAGCGAGAGGCCGACTGCGTGCGTGCGCCTCTTCTCTTCGTATATGTACTCCACCGTTTGTCTGGTGTCCAAAAAATTATAATAACTACTAGCAATGTGCCAATGCGTTGCCACACGATCAAAGTATATTAATACATATTCACCAATTTGATAGAAAAAAAGTCTAGTTTTGAAATACGTATATCACTAAACATATGTTATGTTTCACTCAAAATATATTCCTTTGGCGGTTTTGATGAGATAAGGGAGGAATGTTGTTGGTTTCAAGATTCGAGAAGTGGTATATGTCTAATTTCTACGCTTACTAGCAAGATGCCCGTGCGTTGCACGGAACATCAAGATCTTGTGGGAGAAAAGGATGAACGAGGGAAGGCCTTATCTGCAAATGTGGTGAAGAGTGCGGGTAAATTGCCATATTTTCCTTCCTATCCGTCAGATATAAATCGGACGACCTACATTGCAGGATGGCAGGCCCACCATCATTACCAACTCTATTTTTGATCCCTACTCTTATAAAAAGCATTGTCGGTGATGATCGTGTGCCTGCCATCCTGCAATATAGGCCGTCCGATCTATATCTGACGGATAGGAAGGAAACTATGGCAATTTTGTAAAAAGATACCCACACCCCTCTCCACATTTGCAAATAAGGCCTTCCCTCGTTCATCCTTTTCCTCCACAAGATAAACTACTCATACAAATGCATCTTGATGTTCCGTGCAACGCATGGGCATCTTGCTAGTTGCTGCAAAAAGCCCATGTGTGTGTGAGAGAGAGGGAGAGTGGAGGAGGACGGAGTGCTTGTGTGACAAAGAGACAAGGAGTGTGTGTGCGATAGGTATCAGCTTAAAATGAGGCGATAGTGTGTGTGTGCACGATCGAGAGGGCGTGTCTCAAGAAGGGAAGAAAAATCTACATAGATACAAGGAGCGGGAGAGAGACATGTATGCGATGGTGGAAGCACGAGTGTGCGGGTGTATAAACCTATCTAGAGGCTAGCTAGTCGATAAATGTTTGTGAGAGAAATACGAGTCGGGGTGTGAAAGCGAGAGTTTTGTGTGTGAGAGAGAGACGGTAGTCGGGAAGGGGAGTGGAAGCAGGAGTTGTGTGTGTGTGTGTCTGTGTGTGAGAGAGAGGAGACGGTAGTCGGGGTTGTCTGATCGGTAAACAAATGAATAATGTCAGTCTGGGATGGGGACGAAAAGGAGACCGCAACAAATGTTGTGTCTACAGCAGAGAGAGAGAGAGAGAGAGAGAGAGAGAGAGAGAGTAATTTTAGTGGTATGAGTCATATGTAGACACATATAGGGTGTGTGAGAGAATCCCATAGAGAGAAAGACAAAGTGAAAGATGAGTGGAGACTGTGTGTGTGGCGGTGAAAAAGAAAGCTTAGATACCGAGTGATACCAGAGAACAGTAGAGACGTGAGAGATAATGAAAACCGTGTAATGTATAATGATAGGGAGAGTGTGACACTTCTCAAGGGAGACGTCGAGAGACCATGTTTGCGAGGATAGGAGAAACATGAAGTGAGCGCGCGGGTGAGCTCGAGAAAAGAGAGTGATAGCTACCTGAAGGAGCATGCATGCGAGAGAGATGGGCGTGAAAGGAGTGAACAAAAAAGGGATTCAAATATTTGAATTCGAGATGATGATACATGTAATCCATACTCGAACCAAAATTGATCTATCAAACATGCATACTCATATGAATTCACGCACATCTATGTTATTTAATATGTAGATATTACTGATCCATACATTTTAGTAGAACATAATTTGGTTAAATTTTTTCGAATTCAACCATAAGATTTCGAGATCGTTGTATTTGTAAATCATATTATACATATAAAGGAGCAGAATTCTTTGTTGTGCTTTTGAAAGTATATATAAAAAAATGATGTATATAGAATGTAATTTCAATTGAAAATGGATCCCGCCTGAAAAAAATAGAATACAAACGGGATTCGAATTGAGTTGGCACAGTAAATGTGCACTCTGCAAAATTTGAACGAAGCGGGGAAAGTCGCAGTAGCCGCCCGAAACCAAAATCTGCGAGATGGAAATCACTACTGCCTATCCCTGCCACGCAAAGCCTATCTGCTGGATTTCTATAGGTTTCGATAGGGGTAGGTTTGTAATTTCACCCAAACGTGACGTAACCGCCTCTCACCCAGATTCATACACGGTGGGCGCCAAAACACAGTGTGTCCTCGGCCGAAATCGACTCCCTCCCCGATTCATATTTATACACGGTGGGCGCCAAAAACAAACTCTCGTCGGCAAATATTCGGTGTATGCGAGATTACCGTCCTATCCCCAACCGACTAATGTTGTTGTGATGTAGTAGAAATTTGAAACTGGGGCTAAGTTTGTAAATTTCCTCGCATTTGAGACAAGTGTGCCCTAAATACATGGTTCCCCCCTTCCTCTCTACCTCCCTTTTCCCCATTCGTACTCCGTGGGCGCCAAAACACCCTCTCCACCCCACCCTTCTCCGTTCGCCGCCGTCCACCACACCATCCACCGGCGTCCTCCTCCACCGTGCCGGAGCTGATACCCCGACGCCGCCGTCGATTACAAGAGATCGACCTCTCTCATCCACGGCTTCGGACCGGGATCCTTGCATCCCGTCCTCTCGCTTCATCCCCGCCGTCGTCCACCTTGCCGGCGTCGCTCCTACGACCGTCTCGTCCACCGCACCCCACCGCCACCGTCTACCCTCCTAGATCTGCTTCCACGCCGCCGACAGCCATCGCTACCGCAGCACCGTCAAATTCTCAGCAGATGCGTACACGGCGCCGCACCAGAGGCAGTACTCTTTCGTATCTGCTCAACTTATTTATCACAGCAAGAAAATAGATCGCCACTGCTTTACTCTGATTTCTTGTCTTGGTTGCAAAGTTGCCTTTGTCCGGTTTGCACCTTCAGATCCGCCATGGCACGCTCAACACTATACTCCCAATGCTTATGGTTTCCCCCTTTTATATTCCACACTAGTTAAATCACAGTAGACTAAATTTCAAAATTGGGTCAGTCAATTTTTCAGAGCTCGCCGGAGTTCGCCGGTGCGATCGAAGGGGCTCGGGTGGTTGTGGGGCCTCGCCGAACAAAGAAAACTCGACGTGGGTGGGGGTTGGGGCGGGGGTGGGGGGTGGGGGTGGGGGAGGAACACAGGCGATGGGGGCCGGTGGTCCGGCCGGCGGCCCGTGCGGTGTTCTGTATGGGAAGAATCAGAGACGAGGAAGGAGAAGGGTTAGGAGACGTAGGATCTTCATCCAACCGCCTGAAATGGTCGAGAGACAGCTGGGAGTTGCATTCTTAATGCGCTCTAGTTCATCATGTGTCGGCACTGCGCAACCAACATTTTATTATCCAAAATCTGCTTGCTCTTCTTTACCATGTTCCTCTTCCGTTCTTCTTTAATATGTACTCTCTCCGTTCCTAAATACAAGTCTTTGTATAGATTCCACCATGGACTACATATGGAGCAAAATGAGTGAATCTACACTCTAAAATGTATCTGGATACATCTGTATGTGATCCATAGTGGAAATCTCTACCAAGACTTATATTGTGGAACGGAGGGAGCACTACTAGGAAAAGGGCTATAGATAATATGGACACTAATGGCGCACCACACATGTGGTGCGCCACTACTATATACTAATGGCGCACCATGTGTTGGTACGCCATTAGTGTCCAAATACTAATGGCGCACCACATCCACGGTGCGCCACTACTAACAAATTTTTTTTTTCAAAACTAGTAATGGCGCACCAGAGAATAGTGCGCTATTACTAGTTTAACTAGTAATGGCGCACCACACCCTCGGTGCGCCACTACTAACAATTTTTTTTTATTTTTTTGTCAAAACTAGTAATGGCGCACCACACCCTCGGTGCGCCACTACTACCAATTTTTTTTATTTTTTTTCAAAGTTAGTAATGGCGCACCGTGGGTGTGGTGCACCGGGAAGTTTGAAATATTCTTTCAAAATTTCATCACACTCATGAACATGAACAAAGTCCTAGACATCAACAAGGTTTAATAGGATTGATATGCTAGATATATCAACAAGTGCCTGTTAAGTGAGCTGGTGCTAGGGTTGGATAGAACTCTGAAGTTAAACGTGCTTGGGCTGGAGTAGTGTGAGGATGGGTGACCTTTTGGGAAGTTTGACCACGGAGTGCGATTTGACTTGAGATTAAGCATATTGACCCGAGATTAAGCCATAGTGACCCGAGATTAAGAAAAAAACGAAAAAAAAATTCTGAATTTTTTTTGAAAAATAATTGTTAGTAATGGCGCACTTCTATGTGGTGCGCCATTACTAAGTCAGATAGTAATGGCGCACCGTGTGATGTACTAATGGCGCACTGCCTGGTGCGCCATTAGTAAAAATTCTAATGGCGTGATGCTAGTGGCGCACCTGTAGTGCGCCATTAGTAGGCAAAACAGGTGCGCCACTAGCAGGCCTTTTCCTAGTAGTGGAGTATGATATAGTACAATATGTTCCTTGTACTGAAGATGAGCAGGGACATTTGCAGTGTAGAGGTCTATACGGTCGGTTGTGATGGACACTTTGAGCCTCTTTGATTTGTAGGATCTTGTAAACATAGGAATAGGATTTGTAGTGGCCTGCCCACTTGAATCCTATAAGAATAGCAAGGAAATGCGGGGAGTTGTGTCGCCTTTTAGAGTTACACTGATATTAATAGTACCGCACCTTCACTTGAAGAGAGCTGGTATCCGAAGCCTTTCTAGCCGTACCGGCAATACTAGCACATATATTCCAACAAGTTCCACTTTGCTGATTTTACTCTGATGCTTAAGGTTTTCCCGTTATATCTACACTATGATCTGTGTAGCTGCTTTGTGTCGCACTAGCAGCAGTCCACTCTTGAAGCTAAACACTGCAATGACTTTGTGATGTACTAATGGCGCACTGCCTGGTGCGCCATTAGTAAAAATTCTAATGGCGTGATGCTAGTGGCGCACCTGTAGTGCGCCATTAGTAGGCAAAACAGGTGCGCCACTAGCAGGCCTTTTCCTAGTAGTGGAGTATGATATAGTACAATATGTTCCTTGTACTGAAGATGAGCAGGGACATTTGCAGTGTAGAGGTCTATACGGTCGGTTGTGATGGACACTTTGAGCCTCTTTGATTTGTAGGATCTTGTAAACATAGGAATAGGATTTGTAGTGGCCTGCCCACTTGAATCCTATAAGAATAGCAAGGAAATGCGGGGAGTTGTGTCGCCTTTCAGAGTTACACTGATATTAATAGTACCGCACCTTCACTTGAAGAGAGCTGGTATCCGAAGCCTTTCTAGCCGTACCGGCAATACTAGCACATATATTCCAACAAGTTCCACTTTGCTGATTTTACTCTGATGCTTAAGGTTTTCCCGTTATATCTACACTATGATCTGTGTAGCTGCTTTGTGTCGCACTAGCAGCAGTCCACTCTTGAAGCTAAACACTGCAATGACTTACAAAATTGGCACCAAGGCATTGAGTGCCATTCTGGATGCAATGAAACTCATACGCTCCCCACCTGTTGATTCTTGTTCAGAATATGATCCTAATGACTATTCTAACCTCGAGGAGTCAAAGGCAGATGGCCTGTCCTTTTCACCCATCAAGGTGCCTGTTCTAATTTCGCAATGTTTTATTGATTGCGGGTATCTTGCATATGTTGTCTTGCATTTCTTCTACTTTGTTGCACCGCCATCTGCTTAGTTTACTCATCATATATGTCGAGATGCCTTGCCCATCCATTATCAATACATATTCCATCTGCCATCATACCATGTTTTTTCACTCAAATGCTGTTCTTGTGCATCAGACATCAAAAAGGAAGAGGGTGATTGCCGAACCTGAAGGAGCACCAGCAAAGTCCTTGAAAAACGTGGTGGTGCCGGAGAAATCAGACAGCACCCCACTTATACTGGCTGTACAACCAGTGACACAAAACGTAGGACCGACTCCAGCAGACTGTACCCATACTTCACTGGCCACACCACTAGCCCCACCACACAGGACCTGCAGTCCAGCAAAAGGTATACCGATTTCATTTGCCATAGTACTAGCTGTACCATAGAAAAATCCCACTCCAGCAAAAAGTATAGAAGGGCCACCGGCCGAAGACCTATCCCAACTGCAGAGACGGCCAATTCCTGCAGATTGGAACCCCATTCCATTTATTCCCAGTTTAAAAGACAATGCTTTCAATGTTGTTAGGGACTACGTGCATATATTCCCATCATGGGAAAATTATTGTGAAGACAAACACCATTTTCACATCTTCCTGTCCAAACGTGTAAGTGCTATTATTCATGGTTATTGTTTTCCTATTTTCTGCTGATTGAACACATCAATGATTTACATTACATTGTTGTAACTAGGCGAGGGTCAATCTGGATAGTCATGACGAGCAAAGCTTGCTTGTGCTTTTCAAGGAAGCATTGCAGCAGTATCGGTGTTACCTGAGGAAATCACACTTTGATGGCAAGTCTATAAACGAATTTCCGGTGAAGTCTCCTATGCTAAATTTAGAAGACATTGAATGGAAAAACCTTGTTATGCACTGGTCTCGTTCCCAAGATGAGGTACTGTCTATGAAATCACATGACAATTTGAACTTCTACTTTTCCACATGTGCCTTACGGATCTTTTTTGCACGAAATCTGCTCGAAGAAGAATTCCGGTTTGACAAGAACGACAGGATATCGCAAATATGCTGCCCGCTGCTTTGCTCTTGTTAGTACCTGTTGTCCTGTATCACTGTACTTGCATACATACCTGGTTCATTATGTGACAGCAGTATGCATGATAGCTTGCTTATCAATTGTTCGCTCCAAATTATCTGATATGTATGAATGGTTACATTAGTGTAGAATATATCCAATGCCAATGTTTTTTTAGCTCTGCATTGTTCTTGTAAGTACATGCTGTCCTTTATCAGTGTACTTAGAATGATAGGTAGTTGTTCATGTACCATCACTCTGCAGCTTATTTTCTTTTGCCCTCCATTTTCTACACATCAGATCTATATTTACTCTTACCATAAGGTTGGTACTGAAGAAGTTTAGTTGTGCATTGCTCTTGGCTATACCTTTTGCCTGTATCGCTGCACTTACATTTATAGCTACTTGGTTATGTAGCATCACTCTTCATCTTATCTTAAATATTCTCCATTTTTTCGTATATTATCACATCTATATTTACTCTTAACAAAATGTAGAATAAAGGCAATGCTTTTGAAGAAGATTCTGTGGTAAACTTCTTGAATTGCCTCCCCATCAGCATGGACAAGCCTTTATAGAGCTCGTCTTCACCAATAATGTAAGTTTGTCCATCTCAAGCCTTCAAACTTTGTTGTATATATTTGGTTAGGCATGACTGCAACAGCTGTTTATTTTTGGTGTTTGCATCAAATTGCTTGTTTAAAGTTTATTATGTAGTTCATAAACAAATGTTTGTCCTTTCTCAATTTAAGTTTTCAGTTTCACAACCAAGTTCCTTCTTCATACCATGTAAATTAAACTATACAGAGCAAGTGATCTTCTTTTGCACTGCATGTATGCTTCTGTTCTTCATCCGTAATCTATGGTGTGGTGAACCTACCCACTACAGCACAATGTCATATTCTGCAATGTCTTAACTATGAACAATGTCATATCATTCTACTATTATTTAAACCGTCTCTTTATTTGCCAATCTGAAATGGTATAAATTGACAGCACACTAACCATTGATACTTATGAGTTCTTGATCTGTAATCCAATGGTGTCGTGAAGCTGCCAACTCCTTCACAATGTCATTTCCTGCCATGTCTTGACCTGAACAATACCATATTGTGTTAATGCAATTTTAAACCGTGTCACTTTATTCGTCAGTAAGAAATGTGATGGATTTTCAGCACTGATACTTTTATGTGCAAAACCTGTCATCTGTCTGCTTGTTTATCTTTCAGAGTGAGGAAGATATAAGTGTTGAACAAGTGCAGTCTCATCATCTTGCTCAGCTGCTTGCGCTGCAGCTCCCCAGCAGGGCTAACCTTTCTTGAACTCTATTGAAGTGATGTCGGTTTTGTATATTATTTTGTCGGCGTGTTTATTTGCACTGGTGGCGATCTTTGATGCCCAGTGTATGTAATCTGCTGTCTGCTTGTGCTTTATTATCATAGTGGCGAACTTTGATAGCCAGTGCATGTAATATGTCGTAATTTCTTTATTGTATAGTCTAGGTTTTTTCTTATTCACGATGCTGTAGTTATTTTACTGTATATATATCCTGTCTTCCCAGTAAACCGGCCAAACCTTAAAATTACGGTACATAATTGGGCCGTCATGCAATCACGATGTAGGTTGGGCCTGAAACGTGCCGAACAGCTCACGGGCCGGCAGCAGCCCGAAATGAACCCCGGCCCATGATTGTGCGAATCAAATCACGGGCTTTTAACAGGCCAAAATTGTCTCGGTCCTTGTTTGGCCCAATCAGATATCGGCTGCGAGCAGGCCGGATGCAAACCGGGACGTAGTTAGGCCCAACTATATGACGGGCTTTAAACAGGCCGAAATTAATATAGGGCCGAAATGTTAAACGGGCCCTTAACAGGCCAAAACTAATATCAGGCCGAATTACTAAGTGGGCCTTTAGCAAGTGGGCCCAAAAGCATAGTGTCCAGTTGACGGGCCGAATCTGATATGGGCCATAATTGAGCCCAAAGCCTCTTAAAGGGCCAGACCTGATCTGGGCCATAATTTGGCCCAGAACGTGGTAGGCTTTTAACGGGCCAGATCTCATATGGGCCACTATTAGGCCTGGAGCGTGGCAGGCCATTAATGGACCGGATCAAATATGGGCCGGCATTTGGCCCAAAACATGGCAGCCAGTTAATGGGCCGGCCTACTAGGGTCCTCAAAATCTTGTGGGCCTACAGCTGGGCCGGCCCATTAATATCGACGAAATCTCGTGGGCCTTTAGCTGGGCCGGCCCATTATGATCCGCAAGAATCTTGTGCGCCTTTACCTGGGCCGGCCCATTATGGCACACAAAAATCATGTGGGCCTTTACCTGGGCCGGCCCATTATGGCCCGCAAAATCTTGTGGGCCTTTAGCTGGGGCAGCCCATTATGGTCCGCAAAATCTCGTGGGCCTTTAGCTGGGCCGGCCCATTATGGTCCGCAAAATCTTGTGGGCCTTCAGTTGGGCCGGCCCATTTAAACTTGATGGGCCGGTCCACGTGTCAACGCGGACCTGACACGTGTCTCCTCCTGCCAATGATGATTTTACACGTGGAAAATCCCCATTGGTCGGGGCTGTTAACGGGTTATCGGATCCAAAACACGACCCGATAGCTTAACGGCGTTCCGTTACGGTGGATGCCACGTGTCGGTCACCCTTGACGAAAGCACTTCTGTGACGCGCGATTTATCGTCATGGAAGTGGACACTTCCGTGATGATAATTTTGGTAATGTCATGGAATACTTCTACGACAGCACAGGTATGACTATCTTGATTCTGTCATAAATTTGTCATGGATGTACATGCATGACAAAAAACGCGACCTACTGTGACAAACACGTATCATCACGGAAGTGTATGTTTTTGTAGTGCTACTCTCTTGTAATGGATTTAGTTTTCCCTTTGAAGTTATCTTATTGGATTGAGTCTTTAATGATTTGAGAACACTTGATGTATGTCTTGCGTGGGATAACCGTGGTGACAATGGGTTATTCTATTGATTCACTTGATGTATGTTTTGGTGATCAACTTGCGGGTTCCGCCCATGAACCTATGCATAGTGGTTGGCACACGTTTTCGTCTTGACTCTCCGGTAGAAACTTTGGGGCACTCTTTGAAGTACTTTGTGTTGGTTTGAATAGATGAATCTGAGATTGTGTGATGCATATCGTATAATCATACCCACGGATACTTGAGGTGACATTGGAGTATCTAGGTGACATTAGGGTTTTCGTTGATGTGTGTCTTAAGGTGTTGTTTTACTACGAATTATAGGGCTGTTTGTGACACTTATAGTAATAGCCCAATGGATTGATCGGAAAGAATAACTTTGAGGTGGTTTCGTACCCTACCATAATCTCTTTGTTTGTTCTCCGCTATTAGTGACTTTGAGTGACTCTTTGTTGCATGTTGAGGGATAGTTATATGATCCAGTTATGTTATTATTGTTGAGAGAACTTGCACTAGCGAAAGTATGAACCCTAGGCCTTGTTTCCTAGCATTGAAATACCGTTTACGCTCACTTTTGTCATTAGTTACCTTGCTGTTTTTATATTTTCAGATTACAAAAACCAATATCTACCATCCATATTGCACTTGTATCATCATCTCTTCGCCGAACTAGTGCACCTATACAATTTACCATTGTATTGGGTGTGTTGGGGACACAAGAGACTCTTTGTTATTTGGTTGCAGGGTTGCTTGAGAGAGACCATCTTCATCCTACGCCTCCCACGGATTGATAAACCTTAGGTCATCCACTTGAGGGAAATTTGCTACTGTCCTACAAACCTCTGCACTTGGAGGCCCAACAACTTCTACAAGGAGAAGGTTGCGTAGTAGACATCAACGAAGGTGACGGATTCCCCTCTCCGGAGCCCCGAACGGACTCCAGATCAGCCCTCTCGATAGAGATTAGGGCTTGGTGATACGTCTCCAACGTATTTATAATTTTTGATTGCTCCATGCTATATTATATTCTGTTTTGGACATTATTGGGCTTTATTATACACTTATATATTATTTTTGGGACTAACCAATTAACCGGAGGACCAGCCCAGAATTGCTGTTTTTTGCCTATTTCAGAGTTTCGCAGAAAAAGAATATCAAACGGAGTCCAAACGGAATCAAACCTTCGGGAACGTGATTTTCGAAAGAACGTGGTCCAGAGGACTTGGACCCTACGTCAAGACATCAACCAGGAGGGCACGAGGTAGGGGGGCGCGCCTACCTCCCCCCCGGGCGCGCCCTCCACCCTCGTGGGCCCCATGTTGCTCCACCGACGTACTTCTTCCTCCTATATATACCTACGTACCCCCAAACTACCAGATACGGAGCCAAAAACCTAATTCCACCGCCACAACCTTCTGTACCTGTGAGATCCCATCTTGGGGCCTTTTCCGGAGCTCCGCCGGAGGGGGCATCGATCACGGAGGGCTTCTACATCAACACAATAGCCTCTCCGATGATGTGTGAGTAGTTTACCTCACACCTTCGGGTCCATAGTTATTAGCTAGATGGCTTCTTCTCTCTTTTTGGATCTCAATACAATGTTCTCCCCCTCTCTCGTGGAGATCTATTCGATGTAATCTTCTTTTGCGGTGTGTTTGTTGAGACTGATGAATTGTGGGTTTATGATCAAGTTTATCTATGAACAATATTTGAATCTTCTCTGAATTCTTTTATGTATGATTGGTTATCTTTGCAAGTCTCTTCGAATTATTAGTTTGGTTTGGCCTACTAGATTGATCTTTCTTGCAATGGGAGAAGTGCTTAGCTTTGGGTTCAATCCTTCGGTGTCCTTTCCCTGTGACAGTAGGGGCAGCAAGGCACGTATTGTATTGTTGCCATCGAGGATAACAATATGGGGTTTATATCATATTGCATGAGTTTATCCCTCTACATCATGTCATCTTGCATAAAGTGTTACTCTGTTCTTATGAACTTAATACTCTAGATGCATGATGGATAGCCGTCGATGTGTGGAGTAATAGTAGTAGATGCAGGCAGGAGTCGGTCTACTTGTCTCGGACGTGATGCCTTTATACATGATCATACCTAGATATTCTCATAACTATGCTCAATTTTGTCAATTGCTCAACGGTAATTTGTTCACCCACCGTAATACTTACGCTCTTGAGAGAAGCCACTAGTGAAACCTATGGCCCCCGGGTCTATTTTCTATCATATTAATCTCCCGACAACAAGCTATTTCTGGCGCCGTTTTTATTTTACTTTCTTTACTTTGCATCTTTACCATAAAAATACCAAAAATATTATCTTATCATATCTATCAGATCTCACTCTCGTAAGTGACCGTGTAGGGATTGACAACCCCTTATCGCGTTGGTTGCGAGGATTTATTTGTTTGTGTAGGTGTGAGGGACTCGTGCGTGGCCTCCTACTAGATTGGTACCTTGGTTCTCAAAAACTGAGGGAAATACTTACGCTACTTTGCTGCAGCACTTGGCGGCGGCTCCGTATCGTAAAACGTGATGAATCCTTCTCTCTGATTTTTTCTCCCCGAACGTTAATATATAGAGTTGGAGTTGAGGTCGGTGGAGCACCAGGGGGCCCACGAGGCAGGCGGCGCGCCCCCCACCCTCGTGGACAGAGTGTGGGCCCCCTGTTCTTGATTCTTTCCCCAGTATTTTTTATAAATTCCAAAAATATTCTCCGTGAAGTTTCAGGTCATTCGGAGAACTTTTATTTCTGCACAAAAATAACACCATGGCAATTCTGTTGAAAACAGCGTCAGTCCGGGTTAGTTCCATTCAAATCATGCAAGTTAGAGTCCAAAACAAGGGCAAAAGTGTTCGGAAAAGTAGATACGATGGGGATGTATCAATTTGTCACTCTGTGTATCGAAGAGGTATCTCTGGGCCCTCTCGGTAATGCTCATCACTATAAGCCTTCCAAGCAATGTGACTAATGAGTTAGTTGCGGGATGATGCATTACGGAACGAGTAAAGAGACTTGCCGGTAACGAGATTGAACTAGGTATAGTGATACCGACGATCGAATCTCGGGCAAGTAACGTACCGATGACAAAGGGAACAACGTATGTTGTTATGCGGTTTGACCGATAAAGATCTTCGTAGAATATGTGGGAGCCAATATGAGCATCCAGATTCCGTTATTGATTATTAACCGGAGATGAGTCTCGGTCATGTCTACATAGTTCTCGAACCCGTAGGGTCCGCACGCTTAACGTTCGATGACGATCGGTATTATGAGTTTATGTGTTTTGATGTAACGAAGGTAGTTCAGAGTCCCGGATGAGTTCACGGACATGACGAGGAGTCTTGAAATGGTCGAGACATGAAGATTGTTATATTGGAAGGTTATATTCGGATACCGGAATAGTTCCGAGGTGTATCGGGTAAATTCCAGAGAACCGGGCGGTTACCGGAACCCCCCGGGGGGTTATTGGGCCTCATGGGCCTAGTAGTGGAAGAGAGGAGGAAGGCCAAGAGGTGGCGCCCCCCCCCCTAGCCCAAACTGAATTGGACTAGGGGGGCTAGCCCCCCTTTCCTTCTCTTCTCCCTCTCCTTCCCCTTCTCCTTGTTGGAATAGGAAAGGGGGGTCGAATCCTACTTGGAGTAGGATTGCCCCCCCTTGGCGCGCCTCCTCCACTTGGTCGGCCTCCTCCTCCCTCCCCGCTTTATATACTGGGAGGTGGGCAACCCAAAGACACACCAAAGTTTCTCTTAGCCGTGTGCGGTGCCCCCCTCCACAGAAACACACCTCGGTCATATAGTCGTAGTGCTCAGGCGAAGCCCTGTGCCGGTAACTTCATCATCACCGTCACCATGCTGTCATGCTGACGAAACTCTCCCTCGGCCTCAGCTGGATCAAGAGTTCGAGGGACGTCACCTAGCTGTACGTGTGCAGATTGCGGATGTGCCGTGTGTTTGGTACTTGATCGGTTGGATCGCGAGGATGTTCGACTACATCAACCACGTTACTAAACGCTTCCGCTTTTGGTCTATGAGGGTACGTGGACACACTCTCCCCGCTCGTTGATATGCTTCTCCTAGATAGATCTTGCATGATCGTAGGCAAAAAAATTTGAAATACTACGTTCCCCAACAGTGGCATCCGAGCCAGATCTATGCGTAGATGTTATATGCACGAGTAGAACACAAAGAGTTGTGGGCGATAATAGTCATACTGCTTACCAGCATGTCATACTTTGATTTGGCGGTATTGTTGGGTCAAGCGGCCCAGACCGACATTACATGACCGCGTTCACGAGACTGATTCTACCGCCGTGCTTTGCACACAGGTGGCTAGTGGGTGTATGTTTCTCCAACTTTAGTTAAATCGAGTGTGACTACGCCCAGTCCTTGTTGAAGGTTAAAACAGCACACCTGACGAAAAGTCGTTGTGATTTTGATGCGTAGGTAAGAATGGTTCTTGCTAAGCCCATAGCAGCCACATAAAACTTGCAACAACAAAGTAGAGGACGTCTAACTTGTTTTTGCAGGGCTTGCTGTGATGTGATATGGTCAAGACGTGATGATATATAAATTGTTGTATGAGATGATCATGTTTTGTAACAGTTATCGGCAACTGGAAGGAGCCATATGGTTGTCGCTTTATTGTATGAAATTCAATCGCCATGTAATTGCTTCACTTTATCACTAAGCGGTAGCGATAGTCGTAGAAGCAATAGTTGGCGAGACGACAACGATGCTTCAATGGAGATCAAGGTGTCAAGCCGGTGACGATAGTGATCACGACGGTGCTTTGGAGATGGAGATCAAAGGCACAAGATGATGATGGCCATATCATATCACTTATATTGATTGCATGTGATGTTTATCCTTTATGCATCTTATTTTGCTTAGTACGGCGGTAGCATTATAAGAAGATCCCTCACTAAATTTCAAGGTATAAGTGTTCTCCCTGAGTATGCACCGTTGCGACAGTTCTTCGTGCTGAGACACCACGTGATGATCGAGTGTGATAAGCTCTATGTTCACATACAACGGGTGCAAGCCAGTTTTGCACACGCAGACTACTCGGGTTAAACTTGACGAGCCTAGCATATGCAGATATGGCCTCGGAACACTGAGACCGAAAGGTCGAGCGTGAATCATATAGTAGATATGATCAACATAGTGATGTTCACCATTCAAAACTTGTCCATCTCACGTGATGATCGGACATGGTTTAGTTGATATGGATCACGTGATCATTTAGATGACTAGAGGGATGTCTATCTAAGTGGGAGTTCTTAAGTAATATGATTAATTGAACTTTAATTTATCATGAACTTAGTCCTGATAGTATTTGCATAACTATGTTGTAGATCAATAGCTCGCGATGTAGCTCCCTGTTTATTTTTGATATGTTCCTAGAGAAAAACTATGTTGAAAGATGATAGTAGCAATGATACGGACTAGGTCCGTGATCTGAAGATTATCCTCATTGCTGCACAGAAGAATTATGTCCTTGATGCACTGCTAGGTGACGGACCTATTGCAGGAGCAAATGCAGACGTTATGAACGTTTGGCAAGCTCGGTATGATAACTACTTGATAGTTTAGTGCACCATGCTTTACGGCTTAGAACCGGGACTTCAAAAACATTTTGAACGCCACGGAGCATATAAGATGCTCCAAGAGCTGAAATTGGTATTTCAGACTCATGCCCGAGTCGAGAGGTCTGAGACCTCTGACAAGTACTTTGCCTACAAGATGGAGGAGAATAGCTCAACCAGTGAGCATGTGCTCAAAATTTCTGAGTACTACAATCGCTTGAATCAAGTGGGAGTTAATCTTCCAGATAAAATAGTGATTGACAGAGTTCTCTAGTCACTATCACCAAGTTACTAGAACTTCGTGATGAACTATAATATGCAAGGGATGACGAAAACGATTCCTGAGCTCTTCGTGATACTGAAATCGACGAAGGTAGAATCAAGAAAAGCATCAAATGTTGGTGGTTGACAAGACCACTAGTTTCAAGAAAAAGGGCAAGGGAATGAAAGGGAACTTCAAGAAGAATGGCAAGCAAGTTGCCACTCCCATGAAAAAGCCCAAAGCTACACCCAAGCCTGAAACTGAGTCCTTCTACTGCGAAGAAAATGGTCACTGGAAGCGGAACTGCCCCAAATACTTGGCGGATAAGAAGGATGGCAAAGTGAATAAAAGTATATATGATATACTTGTTATTGATGTGTACTTTACTAGTGTTTATAGTAGCCCCTGGGTATTTGATACCGGTTCAGTTGCTATGATTAGTAACTCGAAACAGGAGTTACAAAAATGAACAAAGACTAGTTAAGGACAAGGTGACGATCTGTGTTGGAAATAATTCCAAGGTTGATAAGATCACCATAGCACACTCCTTTTACCTTCGGGATTAGTGTTGAACCTAAAATAAATGTTATTTGGTGTTTGCGTTGAGCATGAATATGATTGGATCATGTTTATTGCAATACGGTTATTCATTTAAGTCAAAGAATAATTGTTGTTTTGTTTACATGAATAAAACCTTCTATGGTCATACACTTAATATAAATGGTTTATTGAATCTTGATCGTCATGATACACATAATATTAATGTCAAAAGATGCAAAGCTGGTAATGATAGTGCAACATACTTGTGGCACTGCCATTTAGGTCATATTGGTGTAAAGTGCATGAAGAAACTCCATGCGGATGGACTTTTGGAATCACTTGATTATGAATCATTTGATGCTTGCGAACCATGCCTCATGGGCAAGATGACTAGGACTCCGTCCTTCGGAACAATGGAGCAAGCCACTGACTTATTGGAAATAATACATAACGATGTATGTGGTCCGATGAGTGTTAGGCACAGGGCGGGTATCATTGTTTTCTGACCTTCACAGATGATTTGAGCAGATATGGTATATCTACTTGTTGAAACACAAGTCTGAAACATTTGAAAGGTTCAAAGAATTTCAGAGTGGAGTAGAGAATCATCGTAACAAGAAAATAAAGTTTCTATGATCTGATCGTAGAGGCGAATATTTGAGTTACGAGTTTGGCCTTCAATTAAAACAATGTGGAATAGTTTCACAAACTCATGCCACCTGGAACACCACAGCATAATGGAGTGTCCGAACGTCATAACCGTAGTTTATTGGATATAGTGCAATCTATGATGTCTCTTACCGATTTACCACTATCATTTTTGGGTTATGCATTAGAGACAGCTACATTCACGTTAAATAGGGCACCGTCTAAATCCGTTGAGACGACACTGTATGAACTATGGTTTGGCAAGAAACCTAAGCTGTCATTTCTTAAAGTTTGGGGCTGTGATGCTTATGTGAAAAAGCTTCAACCTGATAAGCTCGAACCCAAATCGGAGAAATGTGTCTTCATAGGATACCCAAAGGAGACTCTTGGGTACACCTTCTATCACAGATCCGAAGGCAAGATATTCGTTGCTAAGAATGGATCCTTTCTAGAGAAGGAGTTTCTCTCGAAAGAAGTGAGTGGGAGGAAAGTAGAACTTGATGAGGTAATTGTACCTGCTCCCTTTATTGGAAAGTAGTTCATCACAGAAAATCAGTTCCAGTGATTCCTACACCAATTAGTGAGGAAGCTAATGATGATGATCATAAAACTTCTGATCAAGTTACTACCGAACCTCGTAGGTCAACCAGAGTAAGATCCACACCAGAGTGGTACGGTAATCCTGTTCTGAAAGTCATGTTACTTGACCATGACGAACCTACGAACTATGAGGAAGCGATGATGAGCCCAGATTCTGCGAAATGGCTTCAGGCCATGAAATCTGAGATGGGATCCATGTATGAGAACAAAGTGTGGACTTTGGTTGACTTTCCCGATGATCGACAAGCCATAGAGAATAAAATGGATCTTCAAGAGGAAGACGGACGCTGATAGTAGTGCTACTATCTAAAAAGCTCGACTTGTCAAAAAGGGTTTTTGACAAGTTCAAGATGTTGACTACGATGAGATTTTCTCACTCGTATCGATGCTTAAAGTCTGTCCAAATCATGTTAGCAATTGCCACATTTTATGAAATCTGACAAATGGATATCAAAACTGCATTCCTTGATGGATTTATTAAAGAAGAGTTGTATATGATACAACCAGAAGGTTTTGTCATCCTAAAAGTGCTAACAAAATGTGCAAGCTCCAGCGATCCATCTATATGGACTAGTGCAAGCATCTTGGAGTTGGAATATATGCTTTGATAAGTTGATCAAAGCATATAGTTTTATACACACTTGCGGTGAAGCCTGTATTTACAAGAAAGTGAGTGGGAGCACTACAGCCTTTCTGATAAGTATCTGTGAATGACATATTGTTGATCGGAAATGATGTAGAATGTTTTGGAAACCATAAAGGAGTGTTTGAAAGGAGTTATTCAAAGAAAGACCTCGGTGAAGCTGCTTACATATTGGGCATCAAGATCTACAGAGATAGATCAAGACGCTTGATAAGATTTGTTTCAATGAGTACATACCTTGACATGATTTTTTGAAGTAGTTCAAAATGGAACAGTCAAAGAAGGAGTTCTTGCCTGTATTAGAAGGTGTAAAGTTGAGTAAGACTCAAAACACGACCACGGCAGAAAATAGAAAGAGAATGAAAGTCATTCCCTATGCCTCAGCCATAGGTTCAATAAAGTATGCTATGTTGTGTACCAAACCTATTGTGTACCTTGCCATGAGTTTGGCAAGGGGGTACGATATTGATCCAGGAGTAGATCACTTAACAGTGGTAAAAATTATCCTTAGAAGACTAAGGAGATATTTCTCGGTTATGGAGGTGATAAAGAGTTCATCGTAAAGAGTTACGCCGATGCAAGCTTTTACACCGATCCGGATGACTTTGAGTCTCAATCTGGATACATATTGAAAGTGGGAGCAATTATCTAGAGTAGCTCCATGCAGAGCATTGTAGACATAGAAAATTTGCAAAATACATACGGCTCTGAATGTGACAGACCCATTGACTAGGCTTCTCTCACAAGCAAAACATGATCACACCTTAGTACTCTTTTGGTGTTAATCACATGGCGATGTGAACCAGATTATTGACTCTAGTAAACCCTTTGGGTATTGGTCACATGGCGATGTGAACTATAGAGTGTTAAATCACATGACGATGTGAACTATTGGTGTTAAATCGCATGGCGATGTGAACTAGATTATTGACTCTAGTGCAAGTGGGAGACTGAGGAAATATGCCCTAGAGGCAATAATAAAGTTGTTATTTATATTTCCTTATATCATGATAAATGTTTATTATTCATGCTAGAATTGTATTAACCGGAAACTTAGTACATGTGTGAATACATAGACAAAACAGAGTGTCCCTAGTATGCCTCTACTTGACTAGCTCGTTAATCAAAGATGGTTATGTTTCCTAACCATAGACATGTGTTGTCATTTGATGAATGGGATCACATCATTAGAGAATGATGCACTACTAGGAAAAGGGCTATAGACAATATGCACACTAATGGCGCACCACATGCGGTGCGCCACTCCTATATAGCAGTGGCGCACCGTGTGCTGGTGCGCCATTAGTGTGATAGACACTAATGGCGCACCACAACTATGGTGCGCCACTACTAACATTTTTTTTCTTTTTTCCAAAAATACTAATGGCGCACCGTGTGCGGGTGCGCCATTAGTGTCTATCGCACTAATGGCGCACCACAACCATGGTGCGCCACTACTAACAATTTTTTTTCTTTTTTCCAAAAATACTAATGGCGCACCGGGGCGCAGTGCGCCATTACTAGTCACCAGTCACCCCGTGCGCCACTACTATCATTTTTTGTTTTTTTTTTGCAAAACTACCAATCGCGCACCGCCAGATGGTGCGCCATTAGTAACCAGGGTTACTAATGGCGCATTTGTTGGTGGTGCGCCATTAGTAACCTGGGACCAGCTAGATATTTTGGACAGCCACCTACACACTTACTTTCCCCACTTCATTCTCTCCACCTCCTCCTCCAAGCTTGTCTCGGGTGCCTCCTCCTCCTCACCTCATTTGCACCATAGATTCATCCAAATTAAGTGGTTAAATTACCTTTTTTGATAGGTAAGTAAGGGGAAAGCTTTCTTTATGTTGTAGATCTACTTTTTTCTCCCTCCAACAACGGGCACATGCACTTTTTATGGCCTAGCTAGATATATGTATGTTTGTGGTGTTGCATATGTTTGTGGTGTTGCATATATGTTTGTGTTTGCAGGTACCGGTATCTGAAACGCGATAGTTGCCAATATTTTGCCGGGATGTTGATTCATTTCCGTTTCGGCGAGAATTTTGGCACTATGCATTCTTTTTGGTCCTATTTTTAGGCAAAGTCATGCCAAATTTTTTCTTGGTTCTAAAATATCATTTTGCTCTACCCCGCAGGCGACCATGGTCCGCACGATGACCCAAGGCATCGTGAATAGGTTTTTGAGCTCCGCGAAGGCCGAGATGCTTCAAAATAACGAGACGGAGATAAGATGTCTGTGTCGAAGATGCAAGCTGAGGAGCCTTATGGACCTGGATTCCGTACAGGTGCGGGACCACCTGCTCTTGCGTGGTTTCATGGATGGCTATCGGTGGCAAGGTGATGAAGATGATTATGAAGTCGTCCATGGGGGCCGGCCGGCAAGAAATGAGGAAGGGCAGCAAGACAACCGCGGCGAGGGCGGGCGAGAAGATGAAGAATCTCAAGGACATGATCACGAAGTAGATGCAGTACATAGTCATCATGTAGAAGACGTCGGACATGATGATGAGGAAGATGCCGGAGCAGACGAAGGGCATGATCATGAAGATGAAGATGCCAGAGCAGACGACGATGGACCATCGATGGGCTGGGTGCAGAACCCTCATATTCAAGAGCTGCTTCTCAAGAACACGGATAACGCAAGAGCTGCCGCCCGAGAGAAAGCCAAGCTGGATCAACTGGAGATAGACGCGGTTACTCCATTGTATGAAGGATGCAGGCCCGAGGATACCCGCCTGAAAGTAACGCTCATGGCTCTGGAGATGAAGGTAAAACACAAAATGACCGACGCATGCTTCGACGACAACATGTCATTCTGGCACGAACGTCTTCCCAAGGGGAACAAGTGCCCGACCAGTTTCGAGGAGGCAAAGAAAATCGTGTGTCCTCTGGATTTACCGCACGTGAAATACCATGTGTGCATGAACAATTGCATCATTTATCGGGACGAGCACGCGGAGTCTACCATATGTCCGGTGTGCGGCGTCACTCGATACAAGAAGAGGAAGAAAGCTCTTCGAAAAGTGGTGTGGTACTTTCCGATCACTCCTCGTCTGCAGCGGTATTTCTTGGACCCTAAGGTAGCAAAGCTCTTGCGTTGGCACACGGATAGGGAGGATAAGAAGCGAGAAGATGACGCAAATGATCTGGAGATAAATAAAAAAGACAAGATGCTGAGTCACCCTAAGGATGGGAGCCAGTGGCAAGCGTTGAACTTCGAACACCCAGAATTTGGGAACGATCCAAGGAACATCGTGATGGGCGCGAGCACCGATGGAGTCAATCCGTTTGGCAGCCAGAGAAGCACACATAGCACCTGGCCTGTGTTTGTGTGGATGTACAACCTTCCCCCCTGGTTGTGCATGAAGAGAAAGTAGATTCACATGAGTATGCTAATTGAAGGGCCGAAACAACCAAGGAACGACATCAATCTGTATCTGGGGCTGCTGAAAGAGGAGCTAGACACGCTGTGGAAAACGCCAGCCAATACGTGGGACGCCGCAGAGAAAGAATATTTCCCTATGAGATCTGCACTGCTCACGACGGTGCACGACTATCTCGGTTACGGATATCTCGCGGGGCAGGTGGTCCACGGATTTTCTGGATGCGTCAGGTGCATGGATGACACAACGTATCGCCAGCTAGATAGAGATCCCGGGTCTTCGAAAACCATGTTCATGGGACATCGAAGGTGGCTTCGCGACGATGACCCATGGTGAAACCAAACCCCGAAGACGCCCGCGTACGAGGAGCGGCGAGGAAATAGACAAGCTGTTGAAAAGTTGGAAAGATTGCCCGCTGCCGGGAAAGAAGCAAAAGGCGCCAGAGCCGGGAAAGAAGCGAAAGGCGCAAGAGCCGCTGCTGAAGGTATGGAAAACGAGGTCTGTTTTCTGGGACTTGCCGTACTGGAAGATCCACCGTGTGCCTCACAGCCTTGATGTCATGCATATCACGAAGAACGTGTGTGAGAGTCTGCTTGGTACCCTGCTCAACATGCCGGAGAGGACCAAAGATGGGCCGAAAGCAAGGGCAGACTTGAAATCAATGGGCATCAGGGAGGAGCTTCACGTTAATGATGATGATGATGAGGCGAAGCAGGACACGGAAAGTCGTCGCAAAGGCAAAAAGGCCAAGAAGACCGGAAATGACTTCCCTCCCGCATGCTTCACTCTAAGTCAAGAGGAGATCGATCAGTTTTTCACCTGCCTCGTAGGAGTAAAACTTCCTTACGGTTACGCGTGGAAGATAAGCAGATACCTAGACTCAGCGAAGCAGAAGTTCAGCGGGATGAAGTCTCACGACTGTCACATGCTGATGACGCAGATACTTCCAGTTGCAATCCGTGGGATCATGGACGCGCACGTCCGTGAAATGCTATTTGGCCTATGCAACTTTTTCGACGTCATCTCTCGGAAGTCGGTTGGCGTGAGGCAACTCAGAAGGCTACAGGAAGAGATCGTGGTGATACTATGCGAGCTTGAGATGTACTTCCCGCCCGCATTCTTCGACGTTATGGTGCATCTGCTGGTCCATATCGTGGAGGATATCATCCAACTCGGGCCGACGTTCCTGCACAGCATGATGCCATTCAAAAGGATGAATGGTGTCATCAAAGGATACGTTCGCAACATGTCACGTCCAGAGGGAAGCATAGCCAGGGGCTTTCTGACCGAAGAGTGCATCTCCTACTGCACGAATTATCTAGGCATCGAGAACCCCGTTGGTCTGCCCGTCAACAGGCACCTCGGCAGGCTCGCTGGATGGGGTCACCATGAGGGTTGCCGCGAAATGCATGTCAACTTCGAGGGTCGACTCGCCGACTTTGAAAGAGCAAACCTAGTCGCGCTACAACACATAGACATGGTCGATCCTTGGGTAGTAGCGCACAAAACCTTTATTGAGAAGACGTACAATGACCGAGGCCAACAGAGGACGGATAGAGATATAATCAAAGAGCACAACTCATGTTTCACGTGTTGGTTCAAGCAGAAGCTTCTGTCGTACCCTTTACATGAGGATTCTTCCACGGAAGAAAAACTCATATTCGCCTTGTCACAGGGCGCCGAGCACAACCTGATGACGTATGAGGCGTACGATATCAACGGCTACACATTCTACACCGAGGGAAAGGACATGAAGAGCGATGGTTATCAGAACTCCGGGGTATCGATGGAATCCTACACCGGTAACGACAAGGACAGATACTACGGAAGGATCGAGGAGATCTGGCAGCTGAGCTACGCTGGAGAGAAGGTCCCGATGTTCCGTGTCAGATGGGCCAAGACCGTCCTAAAAGAAGACCGGTATTTCGCCACCATGGTTATACCCGAAGCCAAATCCAAGACCGCGGGCGCAAACGTCACCGCAAAAAATGAGCCATGGGTACTGGCTTCCCAAGTGGACCAATGCTTCTTCATTACCGACCCGTCAAAGCCCATTCGTGTTGTCGTGAGGAGAGGCAAAAGGAAGATCATCGGAATGGATGGAGTCGCCAATGAGCAAGACTTCGACAAGTACGGCGACCCGAAGATGGAACATGACGACGACGATGAAGTACCAGCATACACCACAAGAAGAAGCAGGACCACCGTACCTAAAGGACGTCCGTTCAAGAGAAGAACTCCATTTACTAAAAATAAGGGCAAGAAGATTGTGAACAGATAGCTAGCTAAGATCGATTGTATTTAAATTGTAGCCTTCATTTCCCGAATGTATTTCATGGGCACTTTTTGAACTCATGAATATTTTTAAATTTCATGGGCACTTTTTGAATTCATGAATATTTTTTCAAATTTTATGATATTTTTTCATATTCAATATGAAAAAATATTGAATATTCATGAGGACACTCGATCTCGATCCCCCTCCATCTCGATCTCGATCCCCATCCATCTCGATCGCTCTCCCCTCCATCTCGATCTCGATCCCCCCCCGCACCCTCCCCCGCTCCGCCGCCGCCGCCGACCACCCGCACCCTCCCCGGCCCGCTCCACCGCCGCCGAGCACCCCCCGCACCCTCCCCCGCTCCACCGCCGCCGACGACCCCCCGCACCCCTCCCCGGCCCGCTCCACCGCCGCCGAGCACCCCCCATACCCTCCCCCGCTCCACCGCCGCCGACGACCCCCCGCACCCTCCCCAGTCCGCTCCATCACCGCCAAGCACCCCCCGCACCCTCCCCCGCTCCACCGCCGCTTCGACCCCCAGCACCCCTCCCCGGCCCGCTCCAAATTTGATGAGATTTTCAAATAAAAAATTTGATGATATTTTCAAATAACAAATTTGATGATATTTTTTCATATTCATAAATATTTTCAAATAACAAATTTGATGATATTTTTTAAAAAATTATTACTATTTTTATAAAAAATTGTTACTGTTTCATATTCATATTCATTTTCTAAAAAATTATTAGATGCATTTACTTATGGCGCACCGCTGGGTGGTGCGCCATTTCTATGCAAAAAAAAGTTACTTATGGCGCACCGCTGGGTGGTGCGCCATTGCTACGCAAAAAAAGTTACTTATGGCGCACCGCTGGGTGGTGCGCCATTGCTATCTAAAAAAACTTACTTATGGCGCACCGCTAGGTGGTGCGCCATTGCTATACCTCCCCCGAATAAAATATCGGCCCCAATCCCAGGCCGATCCCATCTCACATCTCTCAGCCCCTGTGCGCCACTGCCCCGACGACCCACGACGCCGCCGCCCTACGTGCGCCGCCGCCCCCGCGCCCCCACCACTGCAGCTCCTCCGCCGCCCACCGGACAGCAAGCCGCCGCGGCCCCCAACCATCCCGCCGCGGCCCCCAACCATCCCACCGCTGACGACCGCACGGGGTGCAGGACGACGACGCCGCCGACCCGCAACCGTCCCGCCGCCGCCCGTAAGCCCCCCTCCTCCTCCGCCCGTCCTCCTCCGCCCGTAAGCCCCCTCCCCCTGACTGACTCGACTCCCCTGGCCTCCGCGCGCAGTTCACCGTCCTGGATCTCCGACTGCATCGCCTCCCACGGCGGCAACATCCACAGCGTCGACGTCTTCGTCCCCGACGACGCCCCCGTCTTCTACGCCCGCGGGTACCCCATCCAACTCACCCCCGCCTCCATTTCCCACCTCTCCCTCTCTGCTCCTCCCTCCTTAACCTCTCCCTCTCTGCTCCTCCCTCCTTAACCTCTCCCTCTCTAATTCTTCCTAGGGTTTATCTTGGGTTTATAAAGTTGGTAGTTCTGTCATAAGATTTCATTGACGATCGCCATGAGAAATAATTGAAACTGAATGTATTGACAGTGTGTTAACTGAATTTTCGCACTGCATTTTTGTAACTAGGGTTTATCTTGGGTAGGACCAGGAGATGTCTAGGGACAATATTTTGGCCATATGGTTAGCAATGTGAAGGGAATATGACAGATTAATTCAAACTGAATGTATGTTTGTAACTGAATTTTTTTGACAGTGTGTTAACTGAATTTTCGCACAACAGTGATCTGAATGTCACTGCATTTTCAACGCATGGACTGTAGATAGTTCCGCTTAACAAAGATTGACAGAATAACCTATGGTAAGGGACAATCCGACCATGGACTTCTTTGCACATTTTTACACAATATTCTTGAAGTTTTGTGCCAGCTCGAATGAAAACTGTGAAACCTAGGTAAAATTGGGAACAGTAGTGCAACTTGGCATATCGTTGTCATCCCGTGTGATTCTGGTCAGTTTCGCATGTTCCTTCACTCAATGGGTTTTGAAAGAATTGGCAATAACTGGCCACTTATCTTCATTTCAAAGCCCAAGTTGCAGCCCTTTAGATTGACAGCTGGACAGAAGGTATCTTCTAGTAACTTTAGAGTGGAAGGCAGCTTCACTCTGTAGCTATATAGACAACTTCAAATTGGATGACATGGAATATATTGTTGGGGTTTTCACCTTTTCTACTTCGCTTGGTATTTTTTTAAATGTTAGACACAATAACATAGTTCATATGCGATATGTGAATTTTCCTTTTCTGCATGTCACATCAACCTGTATTACTCTCACAGTCACATTGCGAGGCATTGTCTTGCTGCCTCATGAAATAAATAAAAAAGACCAACACAGGCTCATGCCCAGTGCAACCTAAAATTAGCACCTTCTGTTTAGATGTTTATATTTACAACTTATTTTGTTAACATAGTAACAGCTAGACTTACCAATCCAGCTGATATATTGAATATGACTACGTGGACTTCACTTTGTCACTTGTCAGACTTCTGCATCCAATGAATTGGGGCTTTCTGATATTATTTTTTTATAAAATGACATTCTTTTTAGAGTTTCAGCTTTTATGTACATACATTAAACTAAAAAGGTATCTCTACCACTACATGAAGTATAAGCATGCATTCTAACAGAACTATGTCTCTACGTAAAAGCATTCATTCTAAAGAAGATACCTTTGGTAAAATGTGTTTAACTTGTAGCTTCTAGCTTCAGTTAGTAGCCAGTACTATAGTGAGTAGCTTAACTTGTTTAAGTACTGCCAGTTAGTAGTACTGCTAGTGAGTAGATGAACTCCATTTAACTAGCTTAATTGAGTTTCAATTGTGTAGTGAAGTTCTTCTATTTTGTATGATGCGGTTCACGCTTAAACTGTCCTGCTATGTAGTTTGTTGGATCATCTATGTACTATGTATGCTGTGGCATGTGGTGTGGTCGATGCTGAGGTGTCAACTCTATGTACTATGTATGCTGTGGCATAGGTGAAGCTACTGACTACACTTCAGGTTCTACTCCTGGAACACTTCAGGAGTTTTACTTCATAACTGGAGTATTTTGATGATATTGGGGGGTTTTGTCTCCGACCATCATGTCGTGATGATATTGTGGGGTGTTGTGGGGTTGCAGCTGGGCGGGGGTGGGGTAATGATTTTGCAGGTACCCCAAGAGACCCTTGAGTTTGCTGGAATGTCGATTAACTTCCGTTCCGGCAAATTCGGGTACTCCATATGTCCTATTTTCAGCAAAGGTCATGCTGAAATTTTCCGTGAATTTTAGCATGACTTTGCTAAAAATAGGACATATGGGGTACTTGCGACTAATGCATGGGCCGAGGTATCTTAGTACTTAATTAAGTAGGATCAACTGCCCCTTTATTCTTGCTGCATTATACCATAGGTGGCAATAGAGCCAAGTGATTAGGCCCAACTTAGAGTCGACAAACCCTAAATTATAAAACCTTGGCTTTTAGGGTGCCTCGGTGTCTATAAAAACCTAAATGATGAAAGCTTAGGCTTTTAGGGTGCCTCGGTGTCGACAAACCCTAAATGATAAAAGCTTAGCTTTTAGAATGCCTCGGTGTCGACAAACCCTAAATGATGAGACCATGATCTTGTTCCTTGAAAATAACCAACTTTTTGACCAAACTTTTTTCCTATTTAGAGCGAAACATGGCCCACAACGATGAGGCCGGCGGTTCGGGCGGCAAGGCATTCTGGGAGCTCTCCCAGGAGATGGAGGAAGAACCTCACCGCTATGAGGACGCCGCGGAAGACACCGATCCTGACTACACAACCCCCAGTGGCATCGGGGATGACACCACAGATGGTGCCGCCGAGGATGCCACCACTGATGATGGCAGCGCACGCACAGATGGCAGCCAACTGAAGAGGCAACGGAAGGACCGGCGCTCGAACGTGCTCGGTACCGTCAAGGAGGAATTTACTGAAGTGAACTGTGATGGGGATCCAACGGCGCCCAAAGAATTAGTCAAGGGGTACTCGGTTCAGCTCGGGTGCATTCTCCGGAGCACCGTCTCGATCAACACTGAGAACCTAAGGCATAAGGACCGAGGGAATTTGCGCAACCTCCTCTTCACGAAGCTGCACGAACGATACAAGTTCCCCGCTGAGTTTGCAAACACACACCTCTCAGGGAATAAAGTGAACAGTGCCGCCCTCATGAAGATGAGCACGGCCCTGTCTACTTGGAGAAGCGCGGTGAAGAGAATGATTAACAAAGGTGAAAGTTATGAGAAGATCAAGGCGAAAAATCCTTCGATCAGCGAAGATGACTACAAGGAGTTCAAGATCAAGTGCGAGAGCGGCGCATCCGAGGAATCAAGTCAGTGGGGGAAAGAGATGCGGGACATGAACTTAGGGGTCCACAAACTCGGTCCCGGCGGTTACAGAGTGGCGGAACCTATATGGGACAAGGAGGACGCGGAGTGTGCCGAGCAAGGCCTACCGCCCTGCTTCGAGAAATACCATGAGAAGCAGACCAGGAACTATGTCAGGGCCCGGTACAAGGAGGACCCGGTAACAAAGGAGCTTACCACGGATCCGAAGACCAAGGCGCTTGAGTGTGTTCTGGTAAGGAATACACCCCCGCGTAATTAGCTCCATATGGTTGCATTCTAATTAATGAAGCCAAATTTCTAAATGGTTCACATTCCTTCCGCAGGAGACTAAAAGCAGTAGCGCGGGGTCGTCTCAGAGCTCCCTAGCTTGGGACAACACTCTAAATAGGGCGTTGAACATAATGAAAAACAAGGATAAGCTCAGTAAGCCGTTGTCAGCTGGTCGTGTGGCCGGCAAAGGCTTGTCCACAAAATGGTCGTCATACTATAACGCTGGTGGGCGAAAGGAGAAAAAGACCAGCTCGGAAAGCCAGTCGCACGAGGTTCAAGAACTCAAGGCACAAGTGGCGCAGATTCCGGAGATTGTCCAAGAGCAAGTGCAACAACAACTGGGAACGAGGCTCACCGCCATTGTGCCTAGCTTGATTGAGGGGCTGCAGGCGTGGATTGCGGGCGGCCAACAGGGGCCGCCCCCGGTTCCCAGCTTCACGGCCAGCAACTCGCACAACGCGCAGGCGGCACCATTGGTGTCACCGGCGGAGGCGGTATTGGTGTCTCCGGCGCCGGCACGGGCTTTGGAGCTTAATGCACCCGGGTGTACGCCGGTCGGCACCTCGGCAGCAAGCGGCCCCTCCGTCAGTTGCACGCCCGCCGTTGGCGGTGCCTCGACATTAGCCGAGCTCGACGCCATCACGGTAACTAAGCCTCTCGGCCGATGACTTCATCTCCTTGCCTTTGACTGGGCATCCCTGACGCCCTACATGTTTTCGCAGGGCGCCGCCGACGTTCCATGTACTCTCCTGCACTTCGTGGGCGGCGAGTTGATCGATGTTGCCAAGGGCAGAATCGTTCAACTAGGCAACCCCGTGTTCCACGGTAATCCGATGCCACCCACCGTGTATAGGGTTGAACTGGTTTGGGTGCTGCCAGGCTGCGACGAGTTGTTACCTCCGATTCGACCCACTTGGGCCGACGAAGATGATGTGATGACCCTCAGCACCTGCGTAAGCTGGCCCCTGCTTTGGCCGAAGAGCCAGATTCGTTTGGGGCGGGGGACACCACCCCACAGACAACACCGCCAGTCGTGCCGGCGCCAAGCCATGGCAAGACCGCCGCAACGCTACCGGACATGCCGGACATCCCTATGGCACAGGATCCGGACATGCATATGGCACAGGATCCGGACGACAACGACGACGGTACATTTACCAACGTCGATAAGTACTTTGCCGAACATGGGTATGGTGACGAATTCTTCGGGCCTCCTTCTCAAGAACCCAACCCTGAAAAAGACGACCACGATCGAGCTGGTACCGCGGAGAAACCCAATTGCAACAGGCGTCGTCTGGCGTTCAGTTCTCAGGAGACGCCTCCAGCTGCCGCCTTCACCGAGCCTCAGATAGCCGAGGTGCGGAATATTATCAGCGCCAACACACTCAAGAAGGCGGTCTCTGAGCAGAACTCGATCCCATTATAGGAGATGAGGAAGAAGGGACGAAAACGAAAGAATAACAAGGGCGGTGTGAGCCAGCCGGCACCGAGTACGATCCGTGCTCAGGACGGGCCACCTTCACCTAAGGATATCTCGAGGAGGGTGCATGTGGCGGGTAGGCCGATGCTACCGACTAATCTGCTCAATGCTGCAACCGGTGCTATGCGGAGTCTGCATGACAGTGTTCTTTCTTTGGAGAAGCGGTGTCTCTCCGAGAATGATGTGGCATACCCGGTTTTCATGGCCAAGGTGCCAGAGGGCAAGGGCTTTGTGGATAGCGCCATCGGGGGTACGACCGTCCTGCGGTTTGATGACATCTTCGCTATGTTTAACCTTCATCCGCTGCACTACACCTTCGTTCGGCTATTTTCGCTGAGTATGGAGATGCGGATCATTAGAGACAAGACCCCGGACATCGTGATAGTCGACCCCTTCTACATGCGTGCCAAGATCTTGGGCAGCGCTGGGGACCGGCAAGTCGCGAGTTCATACCTCGAAGGCGTCATTCTGGCAAACCCAGATAAGGATAACTTCCTCGTGCCTTACTTTCCTGAGTAAGTCATCCCCTCACCGCCCCGTAACATATGATTTCTTACATTTCGATCGTTCTTTTTTTCTAACATTCCGTGTTTTGTGCAGTGACACACATCACACACTCATCCTCTTAAGCCCGAAATAGTCCATGGCCACGTATTTCGACCCGGACCGTCAGTCGAAGATAGACTACACAAATATCAAGAAAGTTCTTGATGATGTTCTCTCCGGCTACGCCAGATCTGGAGGCACCTTCAGCAGGCCAGTTCGTAAGTACGGCAAGCACATCTTCAGCCACAATACGATGTTCTCCTACGTCAAGCAGCCGCCTGGCGGTCAGAAGGATGCCTACTACGCCCTCCATCACATGCGGGCGATCGTACGAGACCATAATCACCTTCTGCTACCAAATAATCTCAAAGAATGGGCCGCACGCTTGTCGGCAATCCAGGACGCGGACATCAGACAAGAATTCTTTCGCATCCAGTCGGAGTTTGTGGAAATCATCCATCAAGATGTCCTTCGTACCTCGGGGCAGTTCTATCTCAGACATCAACCATCCAACAGTGAGATAGAAACAACGCTACAAATGCAGGCTGACAACGCCCGCGATTTCATGACCATCACGAAAGACGACAGTTTCATCCACGCTCCGGTCCCTGAGTCGAGTCGAAAGTAGTGATGCTATGTAGTTCTGAAATGTTGATTGGCTCATGTTGTAATATTAAACTTTAATGAACTTGTATGTCTCTTTGGTTTGGACAGTCGTTCAACTTATATGTAATCGATGCTATTTATTAGTAGGACCATGAATCATGCTATTAATGTGTTGCTTTTCTCTTCCGACCCTTTTGTTGCATACTTATATATTGCTTATGTATTGTCTGTGAATTGCAACTAACGTTTTGTTTGGCTAGTGCATATATAGAGATGCCGTCGTATGTCGTGTACAAGGGTAAGGTTCCCGGAGTCTACGACGACTCAGAGGAGTGTCGGAGATAGGTTCACCGTTTCAGCGGTAACAGTTACAAAGGGTACACCACTAGGGTGGAGGCGGAAGTTAGATACGCGCGCTATCTAGCGGCAGAGAGGAGGGAGCAGAGGAGGAACCGGATGAAGACCAGTTTCATCGCGATGATGCTAATCGTGATGACCGCAGCTCTCTTCTATGTGATGGTAGTTTAGATGATCGATATCGACTTGTAATGTGAAGACAAACTCGCTACTCGCGGTTTCGAGACTTGTAATGTTATAACTTTGTTCGGTATTTGAAATTCGGAGACTAATATGATGAATTGTATTCGGAGACTAATCTTCTATTGTATTCGATAAATCTGCTATTTATATGTTGTGCTCTCTATATTATGTGCAGTAATATGTTTTGTAACCTGTGAAAATATCAGAAAAGAAAAAAATCCCTAATATTCATACTAATGGCGCACCACTCAGCACACTAATGGCGCACTGCAGAAAGGACACTAATGGCGCATCACCCCCTAGTGCGCCATTAGTATGCCAAGGCACATGGGTAAATATGGCCCCTGGGAGGCATACTAATGGCGCACAGTGGGCTATACTAATGGCGCACTCCGTGGTGCACCATTAGTATACCAGGTACTAATGGCGCACCAGGGGTGCGCCATTAGTATTTAATTCTAATGGCGTGGTGCTAGTGGCGCACCAGTAGTGCGCCATTAGTAGGCAAAACTAGTGCGCCACTAGCAGGCCTTTTCCTAGTAGTGATGTGATGGACAAGACCCATTTGTTAGGGTAGCATAATGATCGTTAAGTTTTATTGCTATTTCTTTCTTCACGACTTATACATGTTCCTATGACTATGAGATTATGCAACTCCCGAATACCGGAGGAACACTTAGTGTGTTATCAAACGTCACAACGTAACTGACTGATTATAAAGATGATCTACAGGTGTCTCCGATGTTGTTTGTTGAGTTGTCATAGATCAAGATTAGGATTTGTCACTCCGTGTATCGGAGAGGTATCTCTGGGCCCTCTCGGTAATGCTCATCACTATAAGCCTTGCAACCAATGTGACTAATGAGTTAGTTGCGGGATGATGCATTACGGAACGAGTAAAGAGACTTGCCGGTAACGAGATTGAACTAGGTATAGTGATACCGACGATCGAATCTCGGGCAAGTAACATACCGATGACAAAGGGAACAACGTATGTTGTTATGCGGTTTGACCGATAAAGATCTTCGTAGAATATGTGGGAGCCAATATGAGCATCCAAGTTCCGCTATTAGTTATTGACCAGAGATGAGTCTCGGTCATGTCTACATAGTTCTCGAACCCATAGGGTCTGCACGCTTAACGTTCGATGACAATCAGTATTATGAGTTTATGTGTTTTGATGTACCGAAGGTAGTTCGGAGCCTCGGATGAGATCACGGACATGACGAGGAGTCTCGAAATGGTCTAGACATGAAGATTAATATATTGGACGGTTATATTCGGACACCAGAATAGTTTCGAGGTGTAACGGGTATTTTCCGGAGTACCGGGGGGTTACCGGAACCCCCCGGGGGGTTATTGGGCCTGATGGGCCTAGTAGTGGAAGAGAGGAGGAAGGCCAAGAGGTGGCGCGCGCCCCCCTAGCCCAAACCGAATTGGACTAGGGGGTCGGCCCCCCTTTCCTTGTCTTCTCGCTCTCCTTCCCCCTTCTCCTTGTTGGAATAGGAAAGGGGTGCCGAATCCTACTTGGAGTAGGATTGCCCCCCCCCCCCCCTTGGCGCGCCTCCTCCCCTTGGCCGGCCTCCTCCTCCCTCCCCCCTTTATATACGTGGGAGGGGGCACCCCAAAGACACACCAAAGTTTCTCTTAGTCGTGTGCGGTGCCCCCCTCCATAGAAACACACCTCGGTCATATCGTCGTTGTGCTTAGGCGAAGCCCTGCGCCGGTAAATTCATCATCACCGTCACCACGCCGTCGTGCTAACGAAACTCTCCCTCGGCCTCAGCTGGATCAAGAGTTCGAGGGACGTCACCGACCTGTACGTGTGCAGATCGCGGAGGTGTCGTGCTTTCGGTACTTGATCGGTTTGATCGCGAAGACGTTCGACTACATCAACCGCGTTACTAAACGCTTCCGCTTTCGGTCTATGAGGGTACGTGGACACACTCTCCCCGCTCATTGCTATGCTTCTCCTAGGTAGATCTTGCGTGATCGTAGGCAAAAAAAATTTTGAAATACTACGTTCCCCAACAGGTGTACCCAACAGTTTCCTTTGGGTATCCTATGAAGACGCACTTCTCCGATTTGGGTTCGAGCTTATCAGGTTGAAGCTTTTTCACATAAATATCGCAGCCCCAGACTTTAAGAAACGACAACTTTGGTTTCTTGCCAAACCACAGTTCATAAGGCGTCGTCTCAATGGATTTTGATGGTGCCCTAATTAAAGTGAATGCAGCCATCTCTAAAGCATAACCCCAAAACAATAGCGGTAAATCAGTAAGAGACATCATATATCACACCATATCCAATAAAGTACGGTTACGACGTTCGGACACACCATTTCGCTGTGGTGTTCCAGGTGGCGTAAGTTGTGAAACTATTCCACATTGTTTCGAATGAAGACCAAACTCGTAACTCAAATATTCACCTCCACGATCAGATCGTAGAAACTTTATTTTCTTGTTACGGTGATTTTCCACTTCACTCTGAAATTCTTTGAACTTTTCAAATGTTTCAGACTTATGCTTCATTAAGTAGATATAACCATATCTGCTCAAATCATCTGTGAACGTAAGAAAATAACGATACCCGCCACGAGCCTCAACACTCATTGGACCACATCCATCGGTATGTATTATTTCCAATGAGTCAGTGGCTCGTTCCATTGTTCCGGAGAACGGAGATTTAGTCATCTTGCCCATGAGGCACGGTTCGCAAGCACCACGTGATTCATAATCAAGTGATTCCAAAAGCTCATCTGCATGGAGTTTCTTCATGCGCTTTATACCGATATGATCTAAACGCCAGTGCCACAAATAAGTTGCACTATCATTATCAACTTTACATCTTTTGGTTTCAATATTATGAACATGTGTATCATCACGATCAAGATTCAACAAGAATAGACCACTCATCAAGGGTGCATGACCATAAAACATATTACTCATATAAATAGAACAACCATTATTCTCTGATTTAAATGAATAACCATTTCGCATCAAACAAGATCCAGATATAATGTTCATGCTCAACGCTAGCACCAAATAACAATTATTTAGGTCTAAAACTAATCCCGACGGTAGATGTAGAGGTAGCGTGCCGACGGCGATCACATCGACTTTGGAACCATTTCCCATGCGCATCGTCACCTCGTTCTTAGCCAATCTTAGTTTAATCCGTAGCCCCTGTTTCGAGTTGCAAATATGAGAAATAGAACCAGTATCAAATACCCAAGCGCTACTACGAGCATTAGTAAGGTACACATCAATAACATGTATATGAAATATACCTTTCACTTTGCCATCCTTCTTATCCGCCAAATATTTGGGGCAGTTCCGCTTCCAGTGACCAGTCCCTTTGCAGTAGAAGCACTCAGTTTCAGGCTTAGGTCCAGACTTGGGTTTCTTCTCCTGAGCAGCAACTTTCTTGCCGTTCTTCTTGAAGTTCCCCTTCTTTCCTTTGCCCTTTTTCTTGAAACTAGTGGTCTTGTTGACCATCAACACTTGATGCTCCTTTTTGATTTCTACCTCCGCAGCCTTTAGCATTGCGAAGAGGTCGAGAATTGTCTTGTTCATCCCTTGCATATTATAGTTCATCACGAAGCCTTTATAGCTTGGTGGCAGTGATTGAAGAACTCTGTCAATGACACTATCATCAAGAAGATTAATTCCTAGCTGAGTCAAGTGGTTATGGTACCCAGACATTCTGAGTATGTGTTCACTGACAGAACTATTCTCCTCCATTTCGCAACTATAGAACTTGTTGGAGACTTCATATCTCTCAACTCAGGCATTTGCTTGACATATTAACTTCAACTCTTGGAACATCTCATATGCTCCATGACGTTCAAAACGTCTTTGAAGTCCCGATTCTAAGCCGTAAAGCATGGCACACTAAACTATCGAGTAGTCATCAGCTTTGCTCTGCCAGACATTCTTAACGTCATCAGTAGCGTCTGCAGCAGGCCTATCACCTAGCGGTGCTTCCAGGACGTAATTCTTCTGTGCAGCAATGAGGATAATCCTCAAGTTACGGACCCAATCCGTGTAGTTTCTGCCATCATCTTTCAACTTAGCTCTCTCTAGGAACGCATTAAAATTCAAAGGAACGGTAGCACGGGCCATTGATCTACAATAACATAGACATGCAAAATAACTATCAGGACTAAGATCATGATAAATTTAAGTTCAATTAATCATATTACTTAAAAACTCCCACTCAGATAGACATCGCTCTAGTCATCTAAGCGATCACGTGATCCATCTCAACTAAACCATGTCCGATCATCACGTGAGATGGAGTACTTTTCAATGGTGAACATCACTATGTTGATTATATCTACTATATGATTCACGCTCGACCAATCGGTCTCAGTGTTCCGAGGCCATATCTGCATATGCTAGGCTCGTCAAGTTTAACCCGAGTATTCTGCGTGTGCAAAACTGGCTTGCACCCGTTGTATGTGAACGTAGAGCTTATCACACCCGATGATCATGTGGTGTCTCGGCACGACGAACTGTAGCAACGGTGCATCCTCAGGGAGAACACTTATACCTTGAAATTTAGTAAGGGATCATCTTATAATGCTACCGTCGTACTAAGCAAAATAAGATGCATAAAAGATAAACATCACATGCAATCAAAATATGTGACATGATATGGCCATCATCATCTTGTGCTCATGATCTCCACATCACCGAAGCATCGTCATGATCTCCATCGTCACCGGCGCGACACCTTGATCTCCATCGTAGCATCGTTGTCGTTTCGCCAACTATTGCTTCTACGACTATCGCTACCGCTTAGTGATAAAGTAAAACAATTACATGGCGATTGCATTGCATACAATAAAGCGACAACCATATGGCTCCTGCCAGTTGCCGATAACTGTGTTACAAAACATGATCATCTCATACAAAAATTTATATCACATCATGTCTTGACCATATCACATCACAGCAAGCCCTGCAAAAACAAGTTAGACGTCCTCTACTTTGTTGTTGCAAGTTTTACATGGCTGCTACGGGCTTCTAGCAAGAACCGTTCTTTCCTACGCATCGAAACCACAACGATTTTTCGTCAAGTGTGATGTTTTAACCATCAACAAGGACCGGGCGTAGTCAAACTCGATTCAACTAAAATTGGAGAAACAGACACCTGCTAGCCACCTGTGTGCGAAGCACGTCGGTAGAACCGGTCTCCTGAGAACCAGTCTCATCCAACAATACCGCCGAATCAAAGTAAGACGTTGCTGGTACGCAGTATTACTACTATCGCCCACAACTCTTTGTGTGCTACTCGTGCATATAACATTTACGCATAGACCTGGCTCGGATGCCACTGTTGGGGAACGCAGTAATTTCAAAAAAAATCCTACGGTCACGCAAGATCTATCTAGGAGATGCATAGCAACAAGAGGGGAGAGTGTGTCCACGTACCCTCGTAGACCGAAAGCGGAAGTGTTTAGTAACGCGATTGATGTAGTCGAACTTCTTCGCGATCCAACCGATCCAAGTACCGAACGTACGGCACCTCCGCGTTCAGCACACGTTCAGCTCGATGATGTCCCTCATGCTCTTGATACAGTTGAGGACGAGGGTGAGTTCCGTCAGCACGGTGGCGTGGCGACGGTGATGATGATGTTACCGGCGCACGGCTTCACCTAAGCACTACGGTGATATGATCGAGGTGTGTAACTTTGGAGGGGGGCACCGCACACGGCTAAAAGATCTACTTGTGTGTTCTAGGGTGCCCCCTTTCCCCCGTATATAAAGGAGGGAGGAGGAGGCCAGCCGGCCCTAGGGGCGCGCCCAAGGAGAGGGAGTCCTACTAGGACTCCAAGTCCTATTAGGATTCCACTTGGTGGAAGGGGGAAGGAAGGGAGAGGGAGAGGGAGAGGGAAAGGGGGGCCGCGCCCCCTCCCCTAGTCCTATTCGGACTCCCCATGGGGAGGGCGCCTCCCCAATGTGGGCTGTCCTCTCTCTCCCCCTATGGCCCATGATGGCCCATTGCTTCCCCGGGGGGGTTCCGGTAACCCCTCCGGCACTCCGTTTTTACCCGAAACCATCCGAAACACTTCCGGTGTCCGAACAACATGGTCCAATATATCAATATTTATGTCTCAACTATTTTGAGACTCCTCGTCACGTCCGTGATCTCATCCGGGACTCTGAACAAACTTCGGTCATCAAAACCCATAACTCATAATACAAATCGTCATCGAACGTTAAGCGTGCGGACCCTACGGGTTCAAGAACTATGTAGACATGACCGAGACACATCTCCGGTCAATAACCAATAGCGGAACCTCGATGCTCATATTGGCTCCTACATATTCTACAAAGATCTTTATCGGTCAAACCACATAACAACATACGTTGTTCCCTTTGTCATCGGTATGTTACTTGCCCGAGATTCGATCGTCGGTATCATCATACCTAGTTCAATCTCGTTACCGGCAAGTTTCTTTACTCATTCCGTAATACTTCATCCCGCAACTAACTCATTAGTCACATTGCTTGCAAGGCTTATAGTGATGAGCATTACCGAGAGGGCCCAGAGATACCTCTCCGAAACACGGAGTGACAAATCCTAATCTCGATCAATGCCAACTGAACAAATACCTTTGGAGACACCTGTAGAGCATCTTTATAATCACCCATTTACATTGTGACGTTTGATAGCACACAAAGTGTTCCTCCGGTATTCGGGAGTTGCATAATCTCATAGTTTGAGGAACATGTATAAGTCATGAAGAAAGCAGTAGCAATGAAACTGTAACGATCATAATGCTAAGCTAACAAATGGGTCTTGTCCATCACATCATTCTCCTAATGTTGTGATCTCGTTCATCAAATGACAACACATGTCTATGGTTAGGAAACATAACCATCTTTGATAAACGAGCTAGTCAAGTAGAGGCATAGTAGGGACACTTTGTTTTGTCTATGTATTCACACATGTACTAAGTTTCCGGTTAATACAATTCTAGCATGAATAATAAACATTTATCATGAAATAAGGAAATAAATAATAACTTTATCATTGCGTCTAGGGCGTATTTCCTTCAATTCAGACACCGGAAAGGTTTCGGGATGTTTGGGATATTTATCAGGGAACCGAGGGGTTACCGGAACCCCCTGAGGAAGTTATGGGCCATAAGGGAGTAGGAGAGGGAAGCCCACAGGGTGGCGCCCCCCCCAAGGGAGTCCGAATTGGACTAAGTGGAGGGAGCGCGGCCCCCTCTTTCCTCTCCCTGTCCCTCTCCTTCCCTCCTTCCCACTCTTGGAATAGGAAAGGGAATCCAACTAGGATTGGGAATCCTAGTTGGACTCCCCCTTGGCGCTCCCCCTCATGGCCGCCGGCCTCCTCCCTCTCCTCCTTTATATACAGGGGCGGGGGGCACCCCAAAGGCACATCAATTGTTTCTTAGCCATGTGCCGTGCCCCCCTACATAGTTTACCACCTCGGCCATATTGTCGTAGTGCTTAGGCGAAGCCCTGCGCAGAACACATCATCAACACCGTCACCACGCCGTCGTGTTGAGGAAACTCTCCCTCGACCCTCTACTGGATCAAGAGCTCGAGGGACGTCATCGAGCTGAACGTGTGCTGAACACGGAGGTGCCGTATGTTCGGTACTTGGATCAGTTGGATCATGAACACGTTCGAATACATCAACCGCGTTAACATAATGCTTCTGCTTTCGGTCTACGAAGGTACGTGGACACACTCTCCCCTCTCGTTGCTATGCATCTCCTAGATAGATCTTGTGTGATCGTAGGAAATTTTTTGAATTACTACGTTCCCCAACAGAAGCAGCTGACCGGCCCTTCGCATGGCCTGGTCGTGGCTATTTAAGATGCGCGTTGACGCCTTCCACATCGCATCCTCCTCCTTCTCCTCCTCCTCCTGGTCGCACCCCCCTCCACATCTCCGGCGATAGGCGAGTACTGGGCATCGGCGCCGGCAAGCACTTCTGGTTCGGGATCTGGCAGCTAGTGGCGACGCCGCTCTCGGACTATGGGGCTGTCGTCCTCGTCGGCTGGCAGCAAATCAACGCGGGTAGAGATCGCCATCTTCTCCGGCGACGAGGAGGACCCGCATCTGTCGCCGCCGCATTCCGCTCCCGCAGTGTCTGGCCAAGTCTACGCCGACACCGATGTGAAGTTTGAAGAGCAGATGGAGCTGATGGTCCGTCGCTCCGTCGTCCACACCAACGGCCCGGCTACGCCACCGGGGTGCTCCTCCCCATGAAGCTGGAGCCGGCATCCCCTCCATGCTCTCCGTCACCGTGCAGCAATGGCGTCCAAACCGGACACCGCGTAATGGAAGAGCGGCTCTCGCCGCCGCCCTAGCACGCCGCTCGCCACGCCCCCGTGCCCAAGGCGCGCGGGCGCTTTCTGCACTACCTCCGTGGCGGCTCATCGTCGTCATCATCGTCCCGGAGCACCATGAAGGTGCAGGAGTACATCGACCGGGAGCAGCGCCAGCAGGAATACGACGTACCGCACGCCGATCCCAATTCGCGGACTCTGACGTCCCGCCGCGACACATTGCGGCGAACCCAGACCTGGCGTACGTCTGGGCACTGGACCGCTCTGTGACAACGTCGGAGATGGCCAAGCACCGTCTCCACCGCCTCGGCGGGGAGATGGCCAGGTACGGCGAGGAATGGTCCATTGCTGATACCAATGCCCCCTCTGATGACCGACGCCCCCTACCCCAGCCCGTGTCCTCGGTAGCCGCGGCCGCACTACGCAGGACGAGGCGGAGAGGATCATCCACGAGCATCACGCGGCCGTCAGAAAGCCATGCTGCGACACCACCACCTTCCGCCGCCCCAAGCCCGACGACGACGAATCCTACGACGGGTCAGGTGACAATGACGAAGAAGGAGCAGCTAGCCAGCCCGGCATTGTCTACACGGTTACCGTGAAGTATAGGATAGTCTACAGTTTTAGTTTTAGGTTTTTAGTTCACGGGACGAAATATCGTCATGTTTTATGTACAAATTATCCTACTTTCAATGAAATCTGTTGTGTTTATATCAAAATTCGTCGTGTTTGCACGGATTCCGTTCGGTTTGTTTGAATTGTTGTGAAAATTTATGCGGCTAGCTTTGGATGTCGACCTCCCACATTCGTGTCCGTGGACTGGTTCCCCCTGTCCCCGGATGGATGCGGGAGTTTCTTTGCGGGTTGCCGTTGGAGATGCTCTTAGAGCATCTACAACTGGGCATCACTAATTTGGCCCCTTGCCCATGGACACGCGCGGTCCAATTTTAACTCCTTATATCTTGGGCCAAATAAATTCACCTCTTAAATTATCCTCCCCATCTTTTTCAGGCATTTCAGCGAGTACCTTGTGTGCGACCTCCTAGGGCCAAATTTCCGATTTTGACCCTTTTGTTAAACTAAATCAAGATCTGACCCTAGTCTGATTTTTTTCGAGATCTGACCCTTTTGCTGCCACCAGGGTCCATGGCGGTAGGGTGTAATAGCCTATCGCCAGGGACCTTGGCGGTAGGAAACAATCCTACCACCAAACAGGTTGGCGGTAGCTGTACAACCCTACTGCCAAGGTGCTCGGTGGTAGGCACGAGCACGCGCTGTGTTCAATACTTAAAGCTCTACCGTCAGGGAACTTGGCGGTAGGCTGTTACACCCTACCGCCATGGACCCTGGCGGTAGCAAAAGGTCAGATCTTGAATTTTTCAAATTAGGGTCAGATCTCGATTTAGTTTCAGAAAATGGTCAAAACACAAAATTTTGGCACCTCCTAGTGCACGCACGCAGCCAGCGGCACGCTGGCACGAGGCTAGCTCTAACCTCCCAGAGCCCGCACGCAGCCAGCGGCACGCCCGCACGAGGCTAGCTAGCACGCGGCGGCCAGCAGCCAGTGGCATGCCCGCAAGCGGCTGTCTGGCAAGCGAAGTCTGAAGCATGCCCGCACGCAGCTGTGGCTGCAGTTGCATGGCTGCGTGGGCACACGAACACGTCGGCCAGCGCAAGCATGGGGGAGGGCGATATGTAATGGCGTGAGAACTATATTTCGCTTATAGCAAGATGGAAGGATTGAATGATTTCCCGTGTCCCCTGGTGAAACATATTGAATATTCAAATAGTTGATGCCCTCAACTTTTTAAAAATATTCATCGTATATTTGGGAATGTAGTTTTTATTTTTGGTTTATTCTGGTTAGGTAGCTTTTACTTTACTTTTCTTTTTCCGATTCCTTTTGTTTTTTTTTCTGGTTTTCATTCTTTTGCATTTCTCCTTTTTTATAGTTCCCTATATAATAAACATTTTCTCAACAGACGGTGATCATTTTTAATATACTATGAACATTTTTAATATTAAATGAACATTTTTGTAATACATGGTAAACTTTTTTAAATATATGCTGAACATTTTAAAACTATACACTGAAATATATGATGCATTATTTTCATATACATGATGATGTTTTTGTAATATACAAGGCCACATAGTTTTTCAAAAACCATGGTAATTGAAAACCACAGTATTCTGATGTGTGGGCATGGAAAACTGCAGTTTCTTGAAACCATGTTTTTCTCAGTTTTACCAAAACTGCCCATGTGTTTGGCAGATGCAATTTTACTATAGTTTTGACGATAGTTACCCCTGAATGAAAGCTGAAACTAACCTAGCTACACGGCAGGGCTAATTAGCGTCTACCAATGCCCAACTAAATGCTATGATCTGTGTCAGACTGACTTATCATTTGCCTGTCTATCCCTGCCTCCTGCACTTCTGGGAAGTATATGAACGTCACCTAATCTAGCAAATATTAACAGAGTGATCAGCCAGCCTTAAATCGCTTGATTAATTTAACCAGAAGGCACACGAGAATTGATCAAGATCGTGTCGCAACTTATGTTCATTAAATCAACCGCATGCATATGATCCTATCTGACGTAGACAGCAACCTCAACTGCGTCTCTTGGATGCGCTCTCTCTGTTCTGTTTAGAAAAAAGAGGTCCGGGCCTCTTTTTTAGAAACAGAAAAAAAAAACCATAGTTCTTGGAATACTCCGTTTTACAAAACCTCTGTTTTTGCTTCATCCAAACATCTCAAAGTATTTAATACCAACGTTTTTTCAGAAACCATGGTATTATAAAAAACCGCAAAAATACTTTGCAAACAAATGCACCCTGAATATTTTGTAAATACACACTGACCTTTTTTAATATCAAATAAACATGTAAAAATATAATTCTATTATTTAGTAGCGTTTTCTGCACTGGTGTCTGTGGTAATAATGGCTGCTAGTCTTCCAATGGTCTGACCTCCCATGTTTGTTGGTGTTGCCAGCTCGGTTGGAGCCAGCACGTGCGTCTTTGCTAGTCCAACCTCCTGCTTGTAAAGGCTGCCCATAATTGTAGTATCATATCTAGTATCATGAATGCCAACTAGACAATTTTGATAAGGTGACATAAAATTAAATAAATAAAAAAGAGGATTGAGTATCATATCACTACACCGTATCATAAGAAATTTTGTACTAATGTATGTCTTGTATGGGAGTAAATAAGGTCATCTAAGATACTAATTTATAATACTATCTCCATCCATATATCGGGTCTAATGTGTTTTTTGGGATTGCCTTTAACTATTGATAAGATTAATAGTATATAAGATGTATGATGTAAAAATTATATCACTGAAAGCTTCTTTCACGTACGAATTTGATGGTATACTTTGTGTAATTTGCATGTCATATATTATTGCTCTAACATGTGGTCAAACTTAGACTCGAAAAACGCATTAGCCCTATATATATACATGACCTTAACTTATGATACTAACCACTACCGGCAGCCTAATCCGTTCGTCGCCAGTCTTTATCGATCGATCAGTTAGTTCTGCTTTGAAGCTTGTCTAACTAATGTCAAAATAAGTGATCCATTCACAAAAAGTTGGTATTGATGTCAAGCTGTTTTATAAAGTAGTTATGCTTCCAGAGTGTAATATATGAGTATCATCATCAAAGATAAACATTCTAGTCTCATCACTGTACAGTCGAACGAACTTCGCCAACTAGGCCAGCCGACAAGGCCTTTACATGTGACCTTTTGACTCGGACTATGGCACTACGCTCGCATGTATAGCTAACCATAAAAAATTTGTAAGGTTTAAACACGATCAGGTAGTATATATGCATTATTTTTCTCACTGGTCACTCACATGTGGTGCACTAGCCCCTTTGCACATCACTCACATGATATGCACATTACACTCTCCACCGGTAGGATCTGCGTCATGTGCTCTTTTTTGTTAGCAAGTGTGTCATGTGCCCATGTAGAAGGGCAATGATCAAAATTCGCTGGTCGATCGAGTCCGAGTCATTCACGGCATGATGTCTCTCGCCACGATCACCATGTAACTACTTATGCGAAGAAAGTGGACCAATGGTAGGGAACGGGGGAGAGAATTGCATTTGCAGACACATGAATGTAGGGACTGGTGGGTCATGCACGTACACGTACGTGGCGGGTCCAATCAAGACTTATTCACAGACTCTCCCTTTCAAAGTAGTCGCGCCCTGCGTTGGAGTCTGATTCAATTCGGGCGTGCAAATGCACATGGATGCCAGGATGGGTCATGACACGCTGCTTGCAAGGTGCAGATTTTCTCCATGGAGAGTGGAGATCGTGGGCGGTCACGCACACATAGTGGCTTGCATAAACTTTTCTACATAGAAAACCGGTCTGTGCACGCGGATCACGGAGGTGTCTAGCTAATAACCGTCCTTGTCGTTGATAGCTCGTTGCTTTATCGACTGCTTAGTGCTTCGGAATTCTTTTTCAAGAGTAACTGGTCACAAGAGTAGCTATAAAAAAACCCAGAAAATGACATAAAGGAGAAACATTGCTGTTCTATCAAAGATGAATTTGTTTATGGCTCTGCTTCGCTTTTGTCATTTCAGCCTTTATATGTTAGTGTGGATAGCCAACAACAACAACAAAAATGTTAGTGCAGACAGTGGCCTGCACGAGTGCACACAAATTAAAGGCTCACGGGGCACAGTTGGATCATCGCCAAACAGCCGACGGTGTCTTTATATCGATCCAAGGCAGCTGACGATGCAAGCATCGACCGATCTTTTGACATGGACTATAGCATTGTGCACATTTTTTCTGAGAAATATTATGCACACAAGCATGCAGCTCCATTCAACTTCAGATAACCAATTTTTTTTTTAATATTCCAACTAACAAAACACAATACATACCAGCACGACCAAGTACTGTACACGTTAGAGTATCTACAAACTGGACCCACATAGCCGCTCCCAACGCTCGGACGGCTGCCTGGTTAGTTCCCGGACGCAAAAACGCCACCCAACCAACATCCTCATAGCCAGCCCAAATGCCCGGGTTGACTGGCACTCCCCATATCCGGCCCAAATTTGGGATGGATATGGGGATTCCCGGACGCGCCCGAGCATGCTCGTCGCGTCCAACTGACGGATAGGGCCCATGCAGGGACACGGAGAGACCGCTGGTCTGACGGGCGCCTCCTCCGCTCCGCGCAGTGTGGCGTCGCTCCGACGTGCCGCCCGAGGGAGGAAGCCAGTTATTTAAGCCAGATGGTGGCGGCAGAACCCTAGCCCGCCCTTCTTCCCCTTTGTCCTCTCCGCCGCTGGCACTTCCACTTATGTCCGTCGCCTGTGATGCCGAGTCGCGGGATCACCACCTACGCCATGCTAACTCCGGAGTGCCGGGTGCAGCTGTTGGAGCCAATCCAGACGAGGCGGGTTGCTCTTTCCGCCGCTGGCCTTCCTCCGGATTCGTCGGAGCCGTCGGAGGATGAGGATGAGGAGCTAGAGCAGGCGGAGGAGGAGCCGGAGGCCGGAGCCCCCATATAGGAGGAGGCGGCGGAGCCGGACGAGCATGCGGGCTTCGCCATGGCGGACACAGAGGCGGAGTAGCGATGGAGATGGCGAAGCAGACCGCCATCCTCAAGTCCATCCGGAATGAGGCCTAAATCGAGGCCACCCAGTTCATCAGGCAATAACAGGCAGCGACGAATGCGTTGTTCGCCGAACTGGACACAGAGGCGGAGGTACAGGAGGAGGAGGAGGTGTCGGAGCTTCCACGAGTGCAGGAGCTTCCGCACTTGCCCATCTATCGGTGCCCGAAATGGAGATCGTCGAGATCTCTAACGAGGAGTAGAGCTTTTTCACAACTCGCTTGCGTCGCCTCTAGGGGGCCACTCGGGCGCCCTAGCCACCGCCGCACTCGACCTCCCTCCCCCCTGCTTCTCCGCCGCCGCTGGAGGAGGCCGGCGAGCGAAACTCACCCAGCGGACGGCAGGCGGTGGGCCCTCCTCCTTTCTTCACGAGGGAATCCTCTGGCTGAGATGTGATAGCGCCCCTAGGCGTACGGCACGGAGGCGGAGCTAGCGCGCTCGGGCGGCGGCCCGATGGGATCCCTACGGCGCTGTGGGGGCTGGCGGCACCCCAGATCAGTTCTCCTCTGAGTGGTCGGGCTCGGGCACCGTTCGGCAGCCCTAAGCGGTGGTGGGCGCGCGCGTTGGCTGTCCTCCTTCACCGATGTGATTGGGGGCGGCCGGAGGTGTTGGCGTGGTGTCGGATCTGAACACAGTGGTGGCGTTGTCCCCTTCGCCATGGATGATGGCTAGGTGGTGGGTCCTTGTGGCGGCGCCGGTGGTGGTAGATCTTGGGATCCCACTCCCGGGGACGTCGCAGGACGCGGTGGCCCGTGCTTGAGAGATGGAGTTTCTTCGAACAGATCTAGGTGAAAACTTGCTTTCGGCTACTACCAAGGCTGGCGGAGGTGGCGTTGTCTGTGTTGTTCCCTTCTTGAAGGCATCGCCGTGGAGAAGTTCAAGGCCACTCTCTGCTACATTCGGGGGAAACCATAGATCAGTAGATCGGATGATAGCAGCGCTCTGGTGTCGTTTCCCCATTGGGGACATCATTCATGGAGGTACAGACGGGCTCGAGGGAACAGAGGACGGCTTCTTTGGTGGAGCGGTGCTTCATCTTGCACATCGATGGCGGCGGATCTCACCGGCGTGCCGTTCTGGAGACTCGGAGTCCGATGCGCAGAGATGGACTCGCGCAGGAGAAGGATGTTGTCTGGCGTCATGGTGGCGTCGATGACAGAGAGACCTGCCACGGTTGGTGCATTAGTTTCTGCTCTGAAGATGGATTGGTGGAGGATGGCGGCAACAACACAGAGAATGCGTCGGACCAGTTTATGCCCCAAACCCAGTATGTGGCTTGGTTGGGGCCTTTATCTTTAGATGTTAGGCATTTGTGCGATGTCTATTTAGTATTAGGCTCGGGCTATCGGCACCCCTTCATCAGGTGGATAGGAGTAACGACAGTTGTTACTAAGATGGTGACTTCAGACTACCTAACGTACTACTTTGTAAGGTCTTTATGAATAATTAATAAAATGGCTGCATGCACTGTCCAGATGCAGAGGCTGGGGGTAATTCTCCTTTTCTAAAAAAAAACATAGTACATAGGTTCTTATTTGCATGTGTATTATCGATTTGTGGTATAAAGTTGAGTTTTATGGTTGTGGAGGAGTTATTTTGCTTGTTGGTGTTCGCGGACACATCCACGGATGTTTCGTAGACGCTCTTAATCCCACTGGGTTCTCACATGCATGCACCGCTTTGTGCTTACCTGCTCAGTAGGGTCTTCCTCATGTACAAGTGCGTAGCATGGCCATAAGTCTGGTCGATCGAGTCCGAGTCGTTGACGGCCTGATGTCCCTCTCACTCTACACTACATTTGTGAAGAAAAAGGACCAAAGCTTATGGAAAGAAGAAGGAAGGAGAAAAATGCATGGAGACACACAAACATTCGCACGTACGGGGCGGGTCAAGCACGATATGAAGCAGCCTCGAATTAGCTTGCTTGCATACGCCAAGACAAAAACTATAATTGATGTACGATATATACATTTCCTCGTCTGGAGATAACATAAGAGTAGTCGCTCCTATTTCAACGCTTGATTCAATTCCGGCGTGCTGCTGGCTTTTCTACAAATATTTTGTTAGCACTCGGAGATAGTTAGTGTGCTTTTTTTCTTCTTTTATACAGGGAAGACATAGTGTGCATTCACACATGCTTGTGCGACCTTTTTCCACGCTGAAGTTCGGCATGGATTTATCTTTTCCACAAAAGCCAATAGTACTAATAAGTATACGTACATGATGTACGTCCATTGGTGTTAGTTTTGAAGCATCATACAGATCATGCATGACACCTGGAATCCTGGATGCATCTGCATTCGACTTCACAAAGTCAGAAAAAAAAAACACAATACACACCAGCATGCATCTCCACGACCAAGTAGTATATACATTATCCTTCCCTCGAAGAAAAAGTATATACATTAGCCCACTGATCTCTCGCATGCATGCACCGTTGTGTGTCTACGTGCATGCTCTTGTTTGTACGTACGTCACTCACCTCTGCTATGCTCTCGATGATCAGTAGGAATAAATTTTTCCTCTTGTATAGGCATGCACGATGATCAAAAGTCTCCCGTGGATGGAGTTCTCCGGGTCATTCACGGCATGATGCGTCGCTCTAGTCTCTACCGCATAGTAGTACGAATATATGAAGAAAAATGAAGGACTGGTAGTTAGGGAAAGAAGGAGAAAAATGCATGCAGACACACAAACATTCGCACGTACTGGGCTGGTCATGCATGCACATACGAAGCGGCGTCAACTTAGCTGGAACCCGGCTTGCTTGCATGGGCCAAAACAAAAATTATAATTAATGTACTCTATGGGGAGATAAAAGTAGTCGCTCATGCTTCAAAGCTTGATTCAATTCCGGCGTGCAGCTGGTTTTTTTCAACACCAATTTTATTCGGCATTCACACCTGCATGCTTGTGTGGTAACCCTTTTCCACCCTTAAGTTCGGCAATGGATTTATCTTTTCCACACAAGCTAATAGTACCAAGTACGTACATGATGTAACGTCCACAGGTGTTACTTGACGTGCATTCACACATGCTTGTGTAACCGTTTTCCACCCATAAGTCAAGTTCGGCATTGATTTACCTTTTCCACAAAAGCTCTAGTACAAAGTACATGCTTGATGTACGCCCACTGGTGTTAGCATTGAAATTGCTGGCTCTGCACGTACATGGACGTCATTATAGTACACATGAATGTGCAACAAACTTATTCGAAAAAAAAAGAATGTGTAACAAACTCACGAACACGGAGAGGGAGGCAGAGATCAAAACGACCGGGCAAGATCTATCATGTCGTGTCGCTCCCGTACGTGGGCGATCCAGGAGGAAACCCTATCCAGTGGCTTCGAGTTTCCTCAAGCCTCCCCTCTGCTACCGTTGGGGGGTGTCGCCGGGCAAAGCCCGTGCTGCGGTGGCGGGGCTGGTTATCTCTCTTCCTCTCGCCTCGGATGGGCCGCGCGGGGCGCTAGATCCGCCGGAGGTTCGCGCGGCGGCATGGTGTGCACGCCGGTGTCAGGCGTGAGCTCAGGAGGGAGGTGTGGTGCATGCAGAAGTCCATTTGAAGGCAGTGGCCTCAACAGGGGCAGCAGCTATGTCTTGCCATGGTAACAACTAGAGGATTGGAGGTGGTTGCGACTTCAAGAAGATGGTGGAAGGTGGTAGGGTGGAGAGCGTTTGTCGGCGGGGCTTCCTACCGACATGCGACTCTGATGGCGGAGGTTGGCGGTGCTCCTCCCATAAGAGAGTCTCAACGCATCGTATGCATCCCGGTGCATGCAAGTGGGCCTCTTTGGTCCGTACGCGTGCCATGACACTTGTCTGCCCACCCAGCTCTCCGCTTGGCGGAACGACCAGCCAGCTGTGGCTACTCTCGGTAAGCTCGTAGCTTTTGGATGCAGTTGGAGTGGTTGCATAGATCTGGGTGAAAACTCAACAACGACTTTGGTGCCGGTGGTAACAATATTGATTCATAAGCCAAATGTCGAAGCAAACAACCCCTATTTCAGGGCTTTTGTGGCTCTTTTGCCAAAGTGAAAAAGGTGTAACTGAAAGTGCTAGTTATCGACTAGAGGGGGGTGAATAGGCGATTTTCATGAAAGTCTTCAAAACATGAGAGTTTCGAAGACAAACAATAGGAATGAACCTATTGATATGCAGCGGAAGGTAGACTACACTAAGCAAGCCATAGTCAAGTATTCAATGAAGTGAAAGCACGAAGACTAATAGAAGCTAGGTAATAATGATCAGGATGGAAGATAGTATGAAGCCAAACAACGATAGTAGTCACACAGTGAAGTCAAACAGGTAGTGCAAGCAGGCAATGACTTCACGAAGACAAACTGTAAGTAAAGAGAGGGAGAGGATAGAACCAGTCACTTGGTGAGGACAAGGATTTGTTGGACCAGTTCCAGTTGCTGTGACAACTGTACGTCTGGTTAGGGAGGCTGAGATTTAACTCAGAAGACCGTGTCTTCACCTTATTCCCCTTGAGTTAAGGACACCCAGTCCTCGCCCAATCACTCTGGTAAGTTTTCAATGTAGACTTCCAAACCATCACAGACTTCATTCACCGGTGATCCACAATGACTCTTGGATGCTCAGAACGCGACGCCTAACCGGCTGAAGGATTCACAGTCCTCAAGTGTAACAAGTCTTCAGGTCACGTAGACAGAAAGACTTCAGTGATGCCTAACACTCTTTGGCTCTGGGTGTTTGGGCTTTGTCCTCGCAAGGATTTCTCTCATTCAAAATCTTCGGAGGTGGGTTGCTCTCAAACGACAAAAGCCGTGCACTAACTCTGAGCAGCCACCAATTTATTGTGTAGGGGGTGGGCTATTTATAGCCACCAGGCAACCCGACCTGATTTGTCCGAAATGACCCTGGGTTACTAAGGAACAGACATGTGTTCCAACGGTCAGATTTCAAACACACGCGGCAACTTGACTTGGGCTACAAGTCACTACTAGAAAAAGGCTTACTAGTGGCGCACCAGTTTTGCCTACTAATGGCGCACTACTGGTGCGCCACTAGCATCACGCCACTAGTAATTTTTACTAATGGCGCACCGCTGGTGCGCCATTAGTATCTGGTACTCTAATGGCGCACCGGGCAGTGCGCCATTAGTATAGGCCACGGTGCGCCATTAGTATGCCTCCCAGGGGGCCATATATACCCATGTGCTTTGCCATACTAATGGCGCACTGCTGGGTGAAGCGCCATTAGTATCCTTCGGCATACTAATGGCGCACTGCTGGGTGATGCGCCATTAGTACCCTCTAGCATACTAATGGCGCACTTCTCTGGGATGCGCCATTAGTATCCTTTGGCATACTAATGGCGCACGTTGGCGTGATGCGCCATTAGTATGTATATTAGGGATTATTATTTTTTTCTTTTCTGATTTTTGCACAGATTACAAAATATATTATTGGACAGAAAATAAGCAGCAGGACACAGCAACAGCAGATTCATCGAATACAATAGAAGATTAGTCTCCGAATACAATTCATCATATTAGTCTCCGAATTCAAAAGACCGAATGAAGATAGAACATTACAAGTCTCGAGACCGCGAGTAGCGAGTTTGTCTTCACATTACAAGTCGATATCGATCATCTAAACTACCATCACATAGAAGAGAGATGCGGTCATCACGATGAGCATCATCGCGATGAAACTGGTCTTCATCCGGTTCCTCCAACGCTCCCTCCTCTCTCCCGCTAGATAGCGCGCGTATCTAGATTCCGCCTTCGCCCTAGTGGTGTACCCTTTGTAACTCTTACCGCTGAAACGGTGAACCTGTCTCCGACACTCCTCCCAGTCGCCGTAGACTCCGGGAACCTTACCCTTGTACACGACATACGACGGCATCTCTATGCACTAGCCAAACAACAGACAATACATAAGCAATATATAAGTATGCAACAAAAGGATCAGAAGAGAAAAGCAAGACATTAATAGCACGATTCATGGTCCTACTAACAAATAGCATCGATTACATCTAAGTTGAACGACTGTCCAAACCAAAGAGACATACAAGTTCACTACAGTTTAATTACAACATGAGCTAATGAATGTTTCAGAACTACACATAGCATCACAACTTTCGACTCGACTCATGGGACCGGAGCGTGGATGAAGCCGCCGTCTGTCGTGATGGTCATGAAGTCGCGGGCGTTGTTAGCCTGCATTTGTAGCATTGTGTCTATCTCGCTGTTGGACGGTTGAAATTTGAGGTAGAACTGCCCCGAGGTACGAAGGACATCTTGATGGATGATTTCTGCAAACTCCGGCTGGATGCGAAAGAATTCTTGTCGGATGTCCGCGTCCTGGATTGCCCCCAAGCTTGCGGCCCAATCTTTGAGATTATTTGGTAGCAGAAGGTGATTATGGTCCCACACGATCGCCCGCATGTGATGGAGGGCGTAGTAGGCATCCTTCTGACTGCCAGGCGGCTGCTTGACGCAGGGGAACGTCGTATTGTGGGTGAACACGTGCCTGCCGTACCTACGAACTGGCCTCTTAAAGGTGCCTCCAGATGCGGCGTAGCCGGGGAGAGCATCATCAAGAACTTTCTTGATATTTGTGTAGTCTATCTTGGAGTTAGGGTCCGGGTCGAGATACGTGGCCATGGAATATTTCGGGCTTAAGAGGATGAGTGTGCAATGTGTGTCACTGCACAGAACACGGAATGTTAGAAAAAAAAAAGAACGATCGAAATCTAAGAAATCATATGTTACGGGGCGGTTAGGAGATGACTTACTCGGGAAAGTAAGGCACGAGGAAGTTATCCTTATCTGGGTTTGCCAGAATGACGCCTTCGAGGTGTGAACTCGCGACTTGCCGGTCCCCAGCGCTGCCCAAGATCTTGGCACGCGTGTAGAAGGGGTCGACTATCACAATGTCCGGGGTCTTGTCTCTAATGATCCGCATCTCCATACTCAGCGAAAACAGCCGAACGAAGGTGTAGTGCAGCGGATGAAGGTTAAGCATAGCAAAGATGTCATCAAATCGCAGGACGATCGTACCCCCGACGGCGCTATCCACAAAGCCCTTGCCCTCTGGCACCTTGGCCACGAAAACCGGGTATGCCACATCATTCTCTCTGAGACGCCGCTTCTCCAAAGAAAGAACACTGTCATGCAGACTCCGCATAGCACCGATTGCAGCATTGAGCATATTTGTCGGTAGCATCGGCCTACCCGCCACATGCACCCTCCTCGAGATATCCTTAGGTGAAGGTGGTCCGTCCTGAGCACGGATCGTACTCGGTGCCGGTTGGCTCGCACTGGCGCCCTTGTTAGTCTTTCGTTTCCGTCCCTTCTTCTTGATCTGCTGTAATGGGATCGAGTTCTGCTCACAGACCGCCTTCTTGAGCGTGTTGGGGCTGATAATATTTGGCACCTCAGCTATCTGAGGCTCGGTGAAGGCGGCAGCTGGAGGCGTCTCCTGAGAACTGAACGCCAGACGACCCCTGTTGCAATTGGGTTTCTCCGCCGTACCAGCTAGATCGCGGTCGTCTTTTTGAGGGTTGGGTTCTTGAGAAGGAGGCCCGCAGAACTCGTCACCGTACCCATGTTCGGCAAAGTACTTATCGACGTTGGTAAATGTACCGTCGTCGTTGTCGTCGTCGTCCGGATCCTGTGCCATATGCATGTTCGGATCCTGTGCCATAGGGATGTCCGGCAGGTTTGGTAGCGTTGCAGCGTTCTTGCCATGGCTTGGCGCTGGCACGACTGGCGGTCTTGTCTGTGGGGTGGTGTCCCCCGCCCCCAAACGAATCTGGCTCTTCGGCCAAAGCAGGGGCCAGCTTACACAGGCGCTGAGGGTCATCACATCATCTTCGTCGGCCCCAGCGGGTCGAATCGGAGGTAACAACTCATCGCAGCCTGGCAGTACCCGAACCAGTTCAACCCTATAGAAGGTGGGTGGCATCGGATTACCGTGGAACACGCGGTTGCCCGGTTGAACGATTCTGCCCTTGGCGACATCGACCAACTCGCCGCCCACGAAGTGCAGGAGAGTGCAAGGAACATCGGTGGCGCCCTGCGAAAACATGTAGGGCGTCAGGGATGCCCAGTCAAAGGCAAGGAGATGAAGTCATCGGCCGAGAGGCTTAGTTACCGTGATGCCGTCGAGCTCGGCTAATGTCGAGGCACCGCCAACGGCGGGCGTGCGCGTGCAACTGACGGAGGGGCCGCTTGCTGGCGAGGTGCCGGCCGGCGTACACCCAGGTGCATTAAGCTCCAATGCCCGTGCCGGCGCCGGAGACACGAATACCGCCTCCGCCGGAGACACCAATGGCGCCGCCTGCGCGTTGTGCGAGTTGCTGGCCGTGAAGCTGGGAACCGGGGGAGGCCCCTGTTGGCCGCCTGCAATCCACGTCGTCAGCCCCTGAATCAAGGTAGGCACAATGGCGGTGAGCGTCGTTCCCAGTTGTTGTTGCACTTGCTCTTGGACAATCTCCGGAATCCGCGCCACTTGTGCCTTGAGTTCTTGAACCTCGCGCGACTGGCTTTCCGAGCTGGTCTTTTTCTCCTTTCGCCCACCAGCGGTATAGTATGACGACCATTTTGTGGACAAGCCTTTGCCGGCCACACGACCAGCTGACGACGGCTTACTGAGCTTATCCTTGTTTTTCATTACGTTCAACGCCCTATTTAAAGGGGTGTCAAAAGGGGAGCTCTGAGATGACCCCGCGCTACTGCTTTCAGCCTCCTGCGGAAGGAATGTGAACCATTTAGAAATTTGGCTTCATTAACTAGAATGCAACCATATATGTAGCTAATTACGCGGGGGTGTATTCCTTACCAGAACTTTCTCAAGCGCCTTGGTCTTCGGATCCGTGGTAAGCTCCTTTGTTACCGGGTCCTCCTTGTACCGGGCCCTGACAAAGTTCCTGGTCTGCTTGTCAGGGAATTTCTCGAAGCGGGGCGGTAGGCCTTGCTCGGCACGCTCCGCGTCCTCCTTGTCCCATATAGGCTCCGCCACTCTATAACCGCCGGGACCGAGTTGGTGGACCCCTAAGTTCAACTGCCGCATTTCTTTCCCCCACTGACTTGATTCGGAGGTTGCGCTGCTCTCGCACTTGATCTTGAACTCCTTGTAGTCATCTTCGCTCATCAAAGGATATTTCGCCTTGATCTTCTCATAACTATCACCTTTTTCAATCATTGCCTTCACCGTGCTTCTCCATGTAGACAGGGTCGTGCTCATCCTCGTGAGGGCGGCACTGTTCACTTTATTCCCTGAGAGGCGTGTGTTTGCAAACTCATTGGGGAACTTGTATCGTTCGTGCAGCTTCGTGAAGAGGAGGCAGCGCAAATTCCCTCGGTCCTTATGCCTTAGGTTCTCGGTGTTGATCGAGACGGTGCTCCGGAGAATGCACCCGAGCTGAACCGAGTACCCCTTGACTACATGTTTGGGCGCCGTTGGATGCCCGTCGGAGTTCACTTCAGTAAATTCCTCCTTGACGGTGCCGAGCACGTTCGGGCGCCGGTCCTTCCGTTGCCTCTTCGGTTGGCTGCCATCTGTGCGTCCGCTGCCATCATCAGTGGTGGCATCCTCAGCGGCACCATCAGTGGTGTCATCCCCGACACCACTAGGGGTTGTGTAGTCAGGATCGGTGTCTTCCGCGGCGTCCTCATAGCGGTGAGGTTCTTCCTCCATCTTTTGGGACAGCTCCCAGAATTGCTTGCCGCCCGAACCGCCGGCCTCATCGTTGTGGGCCATGTTTCGCTCTAAATAGGAAAAAAGTTTGGTCAAAAAGTTGGTTATTGTCAAGGAACAAGATCTCTAAGTTGACCAAATAATCTAATTCTCGAGGAATGTCGCCAAAAAGATGGTTATTGTCAAGGAACAATTGAGAGATGTTTGTGATATTGCCTAGGTGTTTTGGGATGGAACCTGTTAGTGTGTTGTTGCTAGGTGTTGTGGGATGGAACCAGTAGCTTCCTTGCAACCCACAAAATAGAAAGGAAAAGGGGTGAAAAGGGGGAGATGGTTAGCTTTGATGAGCAGGCAACATCTTCCTAACCCCCTTCTTCTTGTCTCCTCTCACTATCTCTCTCACACACATGGCAAGCAAGGGTGTCTGAGTGTGTGAAAAAATACTAAACTAATCCAACCACTAAAGCACTAGATCACTACTATTGGTTGATGTCAAGATACATGCTGATTAATTTTTGTTTCGGTTGAGAATCGGGCACCTTCTAGGTCAAGAAAATTGGGCATGACCTTTGCTAATTTTCTTGACCTAGGAGTGCCCCATTCTCAACCTAAACGGAAATTAATCAACATTTCAGGAGAAAGGGGTCATTTCAGAAGATCACAAGTAGCAGCAGCATCACTTGACAAAATCACAAGTAGCAGCAGCATCACAAGTAGTACAGCAGCAGCATCATCACAAGTAGTACAACAGCAGCAGCATCATCACAAGTAATACACTTAATTGGCATAAAATATCAAAAAACAGCATAAATTGGAAAACAAGCAATACTTCTAAAACCAGTTGAAAGCAAATGTACAGTAAAATAAAATGATCCCATAGTGTACTTAATTCAGAACACATGGAAGAAACTTGACTAAATGTACAGATTTTAGAAAAAAAATCCAAGTTAACTAAATGACTGATTCAATTTCAGGCAACTTGGAGAAGAGATCACTTGATCATTGACTGTACTTAATTCAGAACACATGGAAGAAACTTGTTAGAAACTGAAACGGTTAATATTGAGAATTAAGTTACTCTAATGGAGTACCAAATTTTGAGAACAAGCCGTCTGAAAAGAGCACTAGCTAAGATCTAATCCTTATGTCTAGTTAACCACTAATTTACTGTAACCAATGTTCAGAGGCAAATCAGACTTGACAGTAAAGATCAAAATTTCAGACTTGACAGTAAATATAGTGGAAACTGAAGATTATTTAGGAACACACTTGTTCCTAAACTTGATGTCGATTTAGCAACACAGTCTTCAGTGAGAGTATAAAAAATAACTACTCCATCTACTTAAGTGATTCTACACTAAACCAGAACAAGTCGATGTTCAGTCAAGTTGATTTCAAACTTAACACGTTCTCCACCTAGCAGCTAGCTAGGATGGCCATGAAATCCTAACACATTTTCAGTGAACATACACTTCAGAAAATTCAGTAAACATGCACTCGAGAAAATTCAGTGACTGCAGAACATACACTCCAGAAAATTTTCAGTGATCTTGTACTCAATTTTACAGTGAACTTGCTAAAGAAGCTCCCAAGCTTCAAGATAGACTAAATTTGACAGCTAATATACTCCAAAGAAGCATTTTGGAGTACAAGAAGGGGAAAGCGGGAGGCAAGAAGAGGGGGGAGCCGCACCTTGGCAGGAGGGGGCGAGGGGACTGTGTTGGGCTATGGGCAGACGGAGGCGGGGGCGGGTGCCTTGGACCAGTCTGGGAATTGGCGGCGCTTCCCGGACTCGGCGGCGTACGTGACCTCGATGGCCCAAGTGGGGAGCCACACCTTGGCCCAGGTGGACGCGTTGCTGCTCCTCGGCGAGGTGGACGCGCTGCGCAGTGGGTCGGGGCGGCGCAGGTGGACGCGCTGCGCAGTGGGTCGGGGCGGCGCAGGTGGACGCGCTGCGCAGTGGGTCGGGGCGGCGCAGGTGGACGCGCTGCTACTCCTCGGGGAAGGCACCAAAGCATCAAACCCTAATCCCCAGCGTGGGCAGGGAAGAAATGGCTAGAGAGGAATTGGGGAAACAAAAGCGAACCTCCTTCTAGTCGTCGAACTGCGGCGGACGACGTGCAGGCGCGGCGGACGGAGGGGGCGGAGCAAGGGGCGGCGGCGTACGGTTGGGGTCGAGGAGTGGGGGATCTGGCGAGCGAGGGAGGGAGGGAGGCGACAGTGCGAGGGGAACAAGTAGGTCGATTCTAATGGCGCACCTCCCCCTGGTGCACCATAAGTACGTCGATTCTAATGGCGCACCTCCCCTGGTGCGCCATGAGAATTTTGTTTTACTTACTAGCCCGACTGGTTAGGTTATATTCCACCTAACCCTATCTCCATCAGAACACGCCCACTAGCTCGACTGGTCAGCACGCAGCACACACACTAGGAGGTCCTGGGTTCGATTCCCAGGCTTCCCAATTTTTGTTTTTATGCATTTAAAATGCTGTTTGATATTTATTTGTGTTTAAATATGTTCAAACTTGTTTAAATCATAACAGTAATATTTTTTTTATAAAAATAGTAATGATTTTTTAAAAAATATCATCAAATTTGTTATTTGAAAATATAATCAAATTTGCTTTTTTTTTGCAAATTTAGTTGCATTCATTTGTGACGGTGGAGCGGGCCGGGGAGGGTGCGGGGGGTCGTCGGCGACGGCCGGTGGAGCGGGGGAGGGTGCGGTGGGTCGCCGGCGGCGGTGGAGTGGGGGAGGGTGCGGGGGGTCGGCGGCGGCGGCCGGTGGAGCGGGGGAGATGGTGCCCATGAAATACAATCGAGAAATGAAGGCTACAATTTAAATACAATCGATCTTAGCTAGCTATCTGTTCACAATCTTCTTGCCCTTATTTTTCGTAAATGGAGTTCTTCTCTTGAACGGACGTCCTTTAGGTAGGGTGGTCCTGCTTCTTCTTGTGGTGTATGCTAATACTTCATCGTCGTCGTCATGTTCCATCTTCGGGTCGCCGTACTTGTCGAAGTCTTGCTCATTGGCGACTCCATCCATTCCGATGATCTTCCTTTTGCCTCTCCTCACGACAACACGACTGGGCTTTGATGGGTCGGTAATGAAGAAGCATTGGTCCACTTGGGAAGCCAGTACCCATGGCTCATTTTTCGCGGTGACGTTCGCGCCTGCGGTCTTGGATTTGGCTTCGGGTATAACCATGGTGGTGAGATACCGGTCTTCTTTTATGACGCTCTTGGCCCATCTGACACGGAACATCGGGACCTTCTCTCCAGCGTAGCTCAGCTCCCAGATCTCCTCGATCCTTCCGTAGTATCTATCCTTGTCGTTACCGGTGTAGGATTCCATCGTTACCCCGGAGTTCTGATAACCATCGCTCTTCATGTCCTTGTCCTCGGTGTAGAATGTGTAGCCGTTGATATCGTACGCCTCATACGTCATCAGGTTGTGCTCGGCGCTCTGTGACAAGGCGAATATGAGTTGTTCTTCCGCAGAAGAATCCTCATGTAAAGGGTACGACAGAAGCTTCTGCTTGAACCAACGCGTGAAACATGAGTTGTGCTCTTTGATTATATCTCCGTCTGTCCTCTGTTGGCCTCGGTCATTGTACGTCTTCTCAATAAACGTTTTGTGCTCTACCACCCAAGGATCGACCACGTCTATGTGTTGTAGCGCGACTAGGTTTGCTCTTTCAAAGTCGGCGAGTCGACCATCGAAGTCGACATGCATTTCGCGGCGACCCTCACGGTGACCCCATCCAGCGAGCCTGCCGAGGTGCCTGTTGACGGGCAGACCAATGGGGTTCTCGATGCCTAGATAATTCGTGCAGTAGGAGATGCACTCTTCGGTCAGAAAGCCCCTGGCTATGCTTCCCTCTGGACGTGACATGTTGCGAACGTATCCTTTGATGACACCATTCATCCTTTCGAACGGCATCATGCTGTGCAGGAACGTCGGCCCGAGTTGGATGATATCCTCCACGATATGGACCAGCAGATGCACCATAACGTCGAAGAATGCGGGAGGGAAGTACATCTCAAGCTCGCATAGTATCATCACGATCTCTTCCTGTAGCCTTCTGAGTTGCCTCACGCCAACCGACTTCCAAGAAATGACGTCGAAAAAATTTGCATAGGCCAAATAGCGTTTCACGGACGTGCGCGTCCATGATCCCACGGATTGCAACTGGAAGTATCTGCGTCATCAGCACGTGACAGTCGTGAGACTTCATCCCGCTGAACTTCTGCTTCACTGAGTCTAGGTATCTGCTTATCTTCCCCGCGTAACCGTAAGGAAGTTTTACTCCTACGAGGCAGGTGAAAAACTGATCGATCTCCTCCTGACTTAGAGTGAAGCACGCGGGAGGGAAGTCATTTCCGGTCTTCTTGGCCTTTTTGCCTTTGCGACGACTTTCCATGTCCTGCTTCGCCTCATCATCATCATCATCATTAGCGTGAAGCTCCTCCCTGATGCCCATTGATTTCAAGTCTGCCCTTGCTTTCGGCCCATCTTTGGTCCTCTCCGGCATGTTGAGCAGGGTACCAAGCAGACTCTCGCACACGTTCTTCGTGATATGCATGACATCAAGGCTGTGAGGCACACGGTGGATCTTCCAGTACGGCAAGTCCCAGAAAACAGACCTCGTTTTCCATACCTTCAGCAGTGGCTCTGGCGCCTTTCGCTTCTTTCCCGGCTCTGGCGCCTTTTGCTTCTTTCCCGACAGTGGGCAATCTTTCCAATTTTTCAACAGCTCGTCTATTTCCTCGCCGCTCCTCGTACGCGGGCGTCTTCGGGTTTCGGTTTCACCATCGAACAGATCCTTGCGTTTCCTCCACGGGTCATCGTCGCGAAGCCACCTTCGATGTCCCATGAACACGGTTTTCGAAGACCCGGGATCTCTATCTAGCTGGCGATACGTTGTGTCATCCATGCACCTGACACATCCAGAAAATCCGTGGACCACCTGCCCCGCGAGATATCCGAAACCGAGATAGTCGTGCACCGTCGTGAGCAGTGCGGCTCTCGTAGGGAAATATTCTTTCTCTGCGGCGTCCCACGTATTGGCTGGCGTTTTCCACAGCGTGTCTAGCTCCTCTTCCAGCAGCCCCAGATACAGATTGATGTCGTTCCCTGGTTGTTTCGGCCCTTCAATTAGCATACTCATGTGAATGTACTTCCTCTTCATGCACAACCAGGGGGGAAGGTTGTACATCCACACAAACACAGGCCAGGTGCGATGTGTGCTTCTCTGGCTGCCAAACGGATTGACTCCATCGGTGCTCGCGCCCAGCACGATGTTCCTTGGATCGTTCCCAAATTCTGGGTGTTCGAAGTTCAACACTTGCCACTGGCTCCCATCCTTAGGGTGACTCAGCATCTTGTCTTTTTTATTTATCTCCGGATCATTTGCGTCATCTTCTCGCTTCTCCTCCCTATCCGCGTGCCAACGCAGGAGCTTTGCTACCTTAGGGTCCGCAAAATACCGCTGCAGACGAGGCAGCCGAGACAAGCTTGGAGGAGGGAGGAGAGAATGAAGTGGGGAAAGTGAGTGGGTAGGTGTGGCTGTCCAAAATATCTAGCTCGTCCCAGGTTACTAATGGCGCACCACCACACAATGCGCCATTAGTAACCCTGGTTACTAATGGCGCACCTGCTGGTGGTGCGCCATTAGTAGTTTTGCAAAAAAACACTAATGGCGCACGGGGGAGCAGTGCGCCATTACTAGCTTAAAATAGTAATGGCGCACTGCCCCGGGTGCGCCATTAGTAGTTTTGCAAAAAAGTAAAAAATAAAAAAAATATTTTAGTGGCGCACTATGTTGCTGGTGCGCCATTACTAGTTACAACTAGTAATGACGCACTATGTCCTGGTGCGCCATTAGTATGTCTGGCAAAATAAAATAAAAAAATTTGTTACTAATGGCGCACCGTGTGTCTGGTGCGCCATTAGTGTATTTCACACTAATGGCGCACCAGCACACGGTGCGCCACTGCTACATAGCAATGGCGCACCACATGTCTGGTGCGCCATTAGTAGCCATTCCATCTATAGCCCTTTTTCTAGTAGTGAGTAAAGCTGGCTCATCCAGCTATGGATAAGATTTGCTCTCATTGTCTTCGCTCGAAGACATAGGATTTGGTTGAGCATCAGTTCAGTCACTCTGACTTTGTTCACTTGGACCCCACTTAACAGTTGGGTGGTTCCTATGACTCAACAAAGAAGAAAAGGAAACAACGAAACAACTATGTCTTCGCGCTCCATAGTCTTCACGCGATGTCTTCTCATGTCATAGTCTTCAATGTGAATATCTTCCCATACCACCATTGTCTTCAATGTCTTCATACATTTTTAGGGGTCATCTCCGGTAGGTAAACCGAATCAATGAGGGACTACTACCTGTGTTATCCTGCAATTCTCACAAACACATTAGTCCCTCAACCAGGTTTGTCGTCAATACTTCAAAACCAACAAGGGGTGGCACTAGATGCACTTACAGTAACAGTAGAAGCAAAAACCCAAATAAACAGGGCCCATGATGTACGTCGACTGGGAGAACAAGGTGTTAGCCTGTTGGCTAGGCCCGCAAGGAGTGAACTAGCCCACCCATGTTCGAGCCCTGAATGGCACGTGGTCTTTAGAGATTTTTTATAAAAATGTACCTTCAAAGGCTAGTTGTATATTGTCTCATTTTTTATGTACGTCCAATGGTGTTAGTATTGAAATTGCCGGCTCTGCGCGTACATGGGCGTCATTATAGTACACATGCATGTGCAACAAACTCACGGGCACACATAGAGGGAGGTAGAAATCAAAATTATCGGCCAACATTTATCATGCGGACGTACCCACGCACGCAAACAACCTGTCTACGCGCGCGCGCGCGGGGGGGGGGGGGGGGGGGGGGGGTTCCCCTCCTTCTCGCATAGCTCCCGTGGGCGGCCCAGTAGAAAATCCTAGTCGGCCGCCGCGAGTCTTTCTCAACCCCCTCCCCCCTCTCCCGCTGCCGCCAGAGGGTATCACCGGGCCTAGCTACTAGATCTTGTTCTGTCGATGCATAAGGTGCTATGGCATAGCTTGGTTCTTTTCATGGTACAGTTCTCGGTCTCATTTCAATTTCCTTTTGAGATGGGGTATTGTTTATTGTTCCTATCATCATGGGCCATTCCTAATTTGTGTTTTATAGGTTTCAATTTGCAGTGTTGGGAACTGAGCCGTGGGCTGTATTGCATTGAAATGTGTGTGTTGGTATTCATTCATGTACCTCCAACTTTTTTTAGTCTGCAAATAGGATATGCTTGAAGTCAAACTACGTAAACTTTGACCAAATTTATATTAAAAACATCAACATCTACAATACTAAACTTATATAGTTAAAAAAATCATGATGCATCTAATGATATTGATTTTGTGTTGTCCATGTTGATTTTTTCCCCATAAAGTTGGTCAAATTTTATGAAGTTTGACTTCAAAGAAATTTTATATGGGGATTTAAAAGAAACGGAGGGAGTACATGTATGGGCAAAAAACCTAGACATGTGTTTCATTACAGGGATCCTACAGGCTCCTTCCAACTAACTAAACTTGTCTCCTAACATTCAAGGGATGGGCCGACTTTCCCATCCGACGCCCAACGATAGAGTTCCATGTTGGATAAATCCATAAACCAGAACAAATGCTTCGCACATGTAGCTTTACTCCTGTATGAGGGCCCTTGATCCTCGGGAGGGCCTGTGCCACCACACCTATTGCACATGCTGAGGACCGGCCCTCGGTAGGCATGTAGCCATACAGGGGGATTCGTGGAAGCAACCTCTACATTTTATTTTTATTTTTTTGAGACAAGGAAGCAACCTCTACATGATGACCGATCAGTCTTGGTCCAACAATTCATTGCATACAAACGACTTGCAATTTCTACTGCTTTTCTTGGCACAGTGTGCAGCGTGGGCTCCCGGTGTGCACCACAGCACTTTGCATGCATGGTGGAGTATGCAGTGGCCGCGCTGCTAGCTGCTTGGCTCGCGTCGGTCAAGGTCACGAGCCGGAGGACGAAGAGGACAGCCACACCATTGATCGATTGAGACCGATCTTACGGGCCGGCACGACGTCGGTGGCAGCGGGGCACAACTTTTTGACTGCACCGCATACACTGCCGTCCGGTGCACTCTCCGCGTACACGCCGCGTAGCACGCACCACGGTGCACATAGATAGATTCCTCCCTTCTCCCCAAAGGAATGAATTGCTTCTCAACATGGCACCCGCCGGGTTCGGGTGCGGGTAATGGCCGCCCAAACCCGTACCCGTCTCATTATTTTTTGCCAATACCCATACCCGTACCCACACCTCGGGTTTTAAACTGTTCCCATACCCGTACCCGGTCGGGTGCGGGTAATACCCGCGGGTTAAAATACCCATCTCAATCACCTTACCCAATTCACACTTCATGTATTTTTCAATATTTACACATATGTACCCAACATTTCAGCATGTATACTTCAACATTTCAGTATATATATACCATATTTTAGCATTTGAGTACATAGATGATGATTTGTTGCGTGATGGAATAAAAAGAATGATATTAATTTTCAGAAATGGATAGCAATAAGCACGAAATAGATTGCACTAAACAATGTCCACTCATATACATGGGTGTTTAGCCTTTAGTGAACTTTTAGATAAACACTCACAGCTATTCTTTTTTTCAATTACAGGACAAACAAAACGAACACAATTTTCTCTAATTTTCTTTTATTGAAGGTACTTTTGCATTCCCTACTTCGAAATAATCAACCGAAGGAGACTATATAATACGATCAACAAAATTGTGAGTTCACAAAATAAGATCAACACATTTAAACAAGATCATGCACATGCATAAGGGGAGAGGATTTTGGGTCGAGGTTAGCGGTTGCGTTATACAATGGCTAGGTTCCTTTAGTGAATGACACATGGAGCTCACTGTTAGAAGAAATTAGTATATGGGTATGCGGATCCGCGGGTGCGCAGGTATGGGTATTGCATTCCCATACCCATACCCGGCTTACCCGATCGGTACAATTTTTTCCCATTTATAAACCCATGGGTATTTATTTGTCCCAAACCCTTACCCTAATAGGGTTTTTATCCGCCGGGTTCGCGGGTTGCGGGTACCCATTGCCATGTTGAATTGCTTCCAGCTTCTTGGAGCTCCATCGATGTGGTTTTCCCCATCAATTTTCAAGCCTGTTCCGACATTCGGTTAACTTGTTACTAGTAGAAAAACTAAAAAAAATAACGTAGAGTATAGCTATCAAAGGCAACTCACCAAGGTTGATTGGTACAACTAATTAACGCTCTCCTTGCCAACTACTTTTTTCGCTTTTTGTCCTCGCCTACCAGTTCTGTTTTCAAGAAATGCAATACGAACATAGATGCTCACAAACGTAGACCGTTCTTTCTTGTAGTCAATAAAAGATTTGGCTTATTCTCTCTACGACACACATCCAGCAGGCGAAGAACAGACGCTTTTGGTTTTGCTTGAGCCGACCAAATTTTGCTTGAATAAAGGGGTCTATACCCGTTAGTAGACTGAATGAGGTAACCAGGACCCGCAAAACAAGGTCACGAAATATCGGTTGCTTGAGCCGATCAAATTTTGATAGCGGAAACGGGTGTAGATCCATTAGACTGTGTTAGAAGGAGAGAGAGAATTGGTGGAATAGTTTGATATATTGCTTGAGTCTCGTGGGCATATAAATAGGAGTACAAAGATCAACTTGGAGTACAAGACAAGGCAGGACCAAATCCTAGTCTATCCTATACTTCCTAATAATCCTTATACTCAACATCCCCCGCGGTCACAACGGTAGCGACGCGACCGTGAGACTGGAGAAGAATCCGAAGGCAAGCCGACGGACACCCCCCCCCCCCCCCCCACACACACACAGTCGTAACGGTCGATGCATCGCGAAGTCGTGGCTGGAGTGGAAACCGACGAGGTTGCTCAAGCAGGCGGTAGCCCTTTGTGCTGTTGGTCGATGTAGCACAGAGCGTGGGTGGTGGAGCCGTGGTCGATGTCGAGTCGGGTGGCCGGTGTCGAGGAAGTCGCCATGGAGCCGCGGGCGCAAGAGGGCGCCGAGTTAGCATGGGAGCAGTGGTGTCGAAGTAGGGGTGCGCCGGGAAGAAAATGTTGTTGACGACGCGTCGTGGCGGGTTTGCCAAGCCCGGGGACACATCATGGACGAAGGCACGCACCGGTGTTGCCAGCACCGGGCATGCGTAGGCGGACGAAGACGAAGTTGACGAAGCGCCGACCAGGCTTGTCAGGCCCGGGGACACGTCGTGGATGAAGGCACGGATCGGTGTTGCCAGCACCGGGCATGCGTAGACGAAGAACCTGCACGAGATGTACGCCATGTCAGAGAAGTCGGAGGGGCCAGCAGAGAAGAACTCAACGACGATTGCGGCGTCCATCGGCGCGGGGCTGATGTCACCAATGGTGGTCGGGGTAGATGACGGCGACGCTGGCGACGGGCTGGTGCTTGGACGAAGACGAAGGGGGTTGACGGGCGGCGGCGGCTACCAAGGTAGCAGCAGCGGCCAAAGAAGAGCGGCGGCGGCGACCTGACGGCGGCGGCGCCGGCTAGGTTAGGAGTGCGGCGGCGGTGCTCGAAGTAGGCGAAGAACCCTGACAGCGTGACGAAGACCGGCGCGGACGGTGGCGTTCCCGCGCCAAGGGAGACGGCGCGGCGCATACCACGGGAGGTCGACAAGCGGTGACGGTGGAGTGGACCGCGGGCCGCGGCGCTACGGCCCGAAGGGGCAACGCAGCAGCGGTAGGCGAGCCCAGGCGACGGCGGGAAGACCTCTGGGCGGCGGCGGGGACAGCGGGCCGCGATGCTGCGGCCCGAAGGGGCGACGCAACGGCGGTTCGTGACTCGGTGCAGCCGCGGGGACGGCCTCGGGGCGGTGGCGGGGATGGCGTATTGCGGCACTACGGCACGAAGGGGCGACGCAACGGCGACGCACGAGTCAATGCAGCCGCGAGGAGAACCGCGGGGCGGCGGCGCTACGGCCCGACGAGGCGACGCAGCGGCAACCCGATGCTCGATCGGCGGAGAGGCGCGCGATACTCAGGACGATCTTCACGGGACCTGCGGAGGCGCGCATCACCAACGGCCCAGGTCGGTCGCGCGGCATAGAGGAGGCGGATCGCGGCGGCGAGCGGGTGATCAAGCCGATCGCGCGCGGGCTCGGGGACGCCACTCGGTGGAGGAGTGGTGGCGGCGGAGTCCGGGATGAGGCCGGCGACGACGGACGGCGTGGGACGTCGTGCAGACGAGCTTGTGAGCAACGGCACCCAGGCTGCCAAAGCAGCGCCGGTGCCCGGGAGCGAGGCCCGAGCGACCAACGTAGCAGGGGGCCCGAGCTGAGGTAGCCGACGAGTCTGACGCGGTCGAGGACGAGGCCGGTGAGGTAACCACCGGGCCGCCGTGCAGACACGACGGAGGCGGGTGACGTGGATCGATGGGCGGGCCGGCGCGCGAGCGACTGCTATGATTGGGCGTCGAATGGCGCGAGGCCGCTGGGTCGGGGCGATGCAGGTGTCCCGGTCGGAGCAGGGCGGTGACGGCCGGCGCATGGCAACGGGCGGACTGACCCGCGGACGGCGGCTGGCCCGGACGGGCAGCCTCGGCGCGCGTGACCGCCGGGAAGAAGGGAGGCCGGCTGGTCGCGCGTGGGTCGGAATAGAGGCGCACGAGGTTCGACGGCGGCGGCGGGCGACGCAAACCGATCAAGATTAGATCGGAAAACTAAAAAGAAAAACGCCGATCAAAACGACCGGCGAGAGAGCGAAAAAAACCCGGAGCAAGGGCTCGGGAAAAAGACTCTCTAAGGCAGCCGGCCAACACGGCCGGCGGACGAACCCTAGGTACGGGCGGCGCAGCCCCCGGCGGCGGTCATGGAGGCCGACTGTCCCGGGGGCGGCGCGCGGGTGCGGAAGCGGCGGCGGCTAGGGTTTGAATCGTGATTAAGCTGATACCATGTTAGAAGGGAGAGAGGTAATTGATGGAATAGTTTGATATATTGCTTGAGTCTCGTGGGCATATAAATAGGAGCACAAAGATTAGCTTAAAGTACAAGACAAGGCAGGACCAAATCCTAGTCTATCTTATACTTTCTAATAATCCTTATACTCAACAGAATGAATGAGGTAAGCTGAAGCCGCAAAACAAGGTCACGAAATATCAGTTGCTTGAGCCGACCAAATTTTGCCAGCAGAAATGGGCATAGAGCCATTAGACTGGATGAGGTAAGCTTAAGCCGCAAAAAGAAGTAACAAAATGTCAGTTGGTTGAGTCGATCAAATTTTGACGGCAAAAAGGGGTGTAGATTCATTAGACTGAATGAGGTAAGTTCAAGCTTCAAAGTTTATGTGGTTTGACTTTTCAAAATATCTACCTGTAGTGCATTATCGGACGGAGAGAGTATAACATTTCAGTTTATTTTCGTTAAGACTGTGGTACACTTCAGCATACCCACCATCCCCACCACCCACACCAACTTTAGTCAATTGTATTTATATGATTATTAATGGAAAGCTTCCATTATCTCTAGAAAACTAATATACACCTATAATTCTATAAAAATGATGATAAATACTATTATGGTTTTCTTTTTCAAACGTGTTACTCGTTTGAGCACGAGCTGGGCCCATATATGCACCATTTCGTTGCACCAATCTAATCAGTCATACTCCTAGTATTACTATTATTTAAGTCAAATTAATACAGCTATATATACAATTATTCAAGTAAAAAACAGACTCAAAAATATCTATCCACACCAATCCACAGTTTGCCCGCTCAGCACAACACACATTTTCGTTCGATCGAACTCTCTCCATCACATCATCTGTCAAAGTCGAGGTGTCACACAAGAATTTCGTCTCCATCGGAATTACCATTTTATTTTTTGAGACAAGGAAGCAACATCTACATGAGGAGCGATCAGTCTCGGTCCAATAATTCATTCCATACAAACAACTTGCAATATCTACTGATTTTCTTCCCACGGTGTGCAGTGTGGGCTCCTGGTGTGCACCAGGGCACTTTGCATGCATGCTGGAGTATGTAGTGGCCGGGCTGCTAGCTCTCGCGTCGGTCAAGGTCAGGAGCAGGAGGACGAAGAGGACAGCCACACTATTGATCGATTGAAACCGATCTTCCGGGCCGGCACGACGTCAGAGGCAGCGGGGCACAACTTTTTGACTGCACCGCATGCACTGCCGTCCGGTGCACTCTCGGCGTACAGGCCGCGTAGCACGCACCACGGTGCACATAGATAGATTCCCCTTCTCCTCAAAGGAATGAATCGCTTGCAGTTGCAGCTTCTTGGAGCTCCATCGATGTGCTTTTCCCCATCAATTTCCAAGTCTGTTCCGAAATTGAGTTAACTTATTTTTTTAACATAATACAGACGCAAGCGCTCATACATACACGCATGCACTCACTACTATAAACGTACACACGCACACCCTACCATTATGAGCACCTTCGAGAGATTAAGCATGCATATCAACTTGAGATTTACAAAGTCACCTAGGCGCCTTGTCGTTGATGGAAACGTCTACTCCCACTGAAAGCGCATCGCTGAAAATCCTAAAATACTCCCTCCGTTCTCTTTTAGTTTGCGTATAACTCAGCACACGCATACCAAGCAGACCATCCGGTGCATTATTTTGGACAATTTTACCCCTGCATGCAAGGACCTAGAGAAATGTATGGCTATTAATACGCATGGAGTCATTGGCTGCTTTTCCTTGATTCATGCTTGAGTCTTCTCGGATTCTCCGCAAGCGCGCTTCCCCTGCCTTCTCTATCCATGCATGCGTTTGGTCTGTCATCACTCCCGGGCTGCATGCACAGCTATAAAGCAAGGGTAAACTGGGAAACAGTTGCTGAAAAAATGGATGGCGCAGAGCATTCAGGGAAAAAGTGAAAAATCTTAAACGCTAACTATTGAGGACCGGTGGGAGTAAATCCAGGAATAATGGGAGCACCAGGATTTGAACCCTAGTGGGCTGGGATACCACCGTCTCTCTAACTATCTAACAACATATTGGTTCGCAAAATTTGGTTAAATTGTTACTTGTAGACAAACTAAAAAAAAGTAGAGTATTGTTATCAAAGGCAACCCACTAAGGTTGATTGGGACAACTAATTGATGCTCTCCTTGCCAAGCCACTTTTTTCGGCGTTTTGTCCCCCCTTACCAGTTTTACTTTCAAGAAATAAAATACAAATATAGATGCTCATAAACGCAAACAATTCCTTCTTGTAGTCAAAAAAGATTTGGCGTATCCTCTCTACGACACACATCCGGCAAGCAAAGTACCGACACTTTTGGTTTTGCTTGAGCGAATAAAGGGGTGTATATCCATTATTAGACTGAATGAAGTAACCAGGACCGCAAAACAAGTTCATGAAATATCGGTTGCTTCCGCCGATCAAATTTTGATAGGAGAAAGGGGTGTAGATCCATTAGACTGAATGAGGTAAGCTGAAACCGCAAAACAAGGTTATGAAATATCGGTTGCTTGAGCCGTTCAAATTTTGCAAGCAGAAAGGGGTGTAGACTCACTAGACTAAATGAGACAAGCTCAAGCTGCAAAACATGGTCATGAAATATCAGTTGCTTGAGCCAATAAATTTTAGTAGAAAGGGGGTGTGAATGCATTAGACTAAATGAGGTAAGCTGAAGCCGCAAAACAAGGTCACGAAGTATCGGTTGCTTGAGCCGATCAAATTTTTCTCGCAAAAAGGGGTGTAGACCCATTAGAATGAATGAGGCAAGCTTAATCCGCCAAACAACATCACGAAATATCGGTTGCTTGAGCCAATCAAATTTTGATAGCAGAAAGGGGTGTGGATCCCTTAGACTGAATGAGGTAAGCTGAAGCCGCAAAACAAGGTCACGAAGTATATATGGGTTGCTTGAGCCGATCAAATTTTGCTCGGAGAAAGGGGGTGTAGACCCATTAGACTGAATGAGGCAAGCTTAATCCACAAAACAACATCACGAAATATGGGTTGCTTGAGCCAATCAAATTTTGATAGCAGAAAGGGGTGTAGATCCATTAGACTGAATGTGATAAGTTGAGGCCGCAAAACAAGGTCAAGACATATCAGTTGCTTGAGCCGACCAAATTTTGCTAGCAGAAAGGGGTGTAGAGCCATTAGACTGAATGAGGTAAGCTTAAGTCGCAAAAAAAGGTCACAAAAAATCATTTGCTTGAGTCGATCAAATTTTGACAGTACAAAGGGGTGTAGATCCATTAGACTGAATGAGGTAAGTTCAAGCCCCAAACACAAGGTCATGAAATATTCGTTGCTTGAGCGGACCAAATTTTGCTAACAAAAAGGGGCGTAGATTCATTAGACCGAATGAGGTAAGCTAATGTCGCAAAACAAGGTCACGACATATTACTATGCCAGGAGATGGAGTCCCTCAAAGTATCGAGCAGTCATGGAGATATACAACCACAACTCGATCGCACGGGTCGGAGATGTGATGCGTCGATCAAAGGAAATGCAGTGAAGGGCATGGATGGAGGACAATTGCACTCATGATCATTATACTAGTTACCGCTCCTTCAAAAATTACAATATATATGCCCTTCATTCATAATGTAGTGCGTATGTATTTTTTGAAAAGTCAAACTTTACAAACTTTGATCAAGTTTATAGAGAGAACTATTTATATCTACAATACAAAACATATAAAAATAAGAAACTATGTCTTATTATAAGTCTAATGATGTAAATGTTTTTATCAACAAACTTGATCAAAGTTTATGTGGTTTGACTTCTCAAAAAATCTACCTGCACTACATTATCAAACGGAGAGAGTATAACATTTCAGTTTATTTTCATTAAGACTGTGTGGTATGGGACGCATCTGTCCATAGTCGCCGCCTCCTCCTCCTCCTCCAAAACAAAAGCTAGGGTTCCTGCATCTCGTCGGTGCCGCCGCAGGTCCGCCTCATCTACGTTGGCCCTAGGGCCATGGGCGCGGTGGATCCTAGCAAGGGCCGACAGGAGGGCTTCGTTTTTAATCGTTTCTTTCAGTTTTGTTAGGGTTTGTGTCCTATTCAGAAAGGCGAGACGGTGGCGGCTCTCTAAAGATGGAATAAAGGTCTCCCCGCCTACCCCCTTCCAGCAGTGGGTCTAGCATTGTTGGTGGACATGTGGAGGTATGTCTCAGGCGGATCTGTCTTTGGTGGATTTGCTCGGATCTCGTCGTTGTTCGTCTACGTTCGTGTGTCTTCGGTTTGGATCTCTCCAATCTACGTTATTCTTCATCGGCGGCGGTTGCTGTTGTGGTGCACTGGTCCTATGGGGCCTTAGCACGACGACTTTTCGACTGTCTACTACAATAAGTTGTGCACGATGACGGGGGCGCGCCTTCGGCTCGCTTCAGTGCTTGTAGTCGTTGTTAGGTGGTCTACGGATCTAGATCTAATTTTTATTTGTTTCTGGTGTTTGTTGTACTGCCATGATTGAGGATGAATAGATCAGAAGTATTCCCGCAAAAAAGACCGTGCGCTACATTTCAGAATACCCACCATCCCCACCACCCACACCAACTTTAGTCAATTGTATTTATATGATTAATGGAAACCTTCCGTTATCTCGAGAAAACTATTATACACCTATAATTCTATAAAAATCATGATAAATACTATTATAGTTTTAATTTACAAACGTGTTACTCGTTTGAGCACGACTGGGCCCCATATATGCACCATTTCGTTGCACCAATCTAATCAGTCGTACTCCTAGTATTACTATCATTTAAGTCAAATTGATACAGCTATACTATTATTCAAGTAAAAACAGACTCAGAAATATCTATCCACGCCGATCCACACTTGCCGGCTCACCCCAACACACGAGACATGTTCGTTGGATCGAGCTCTCTCCGTCACATCGTCTGTCAAAGTCCAGGTGTCACACAAAGAATTTCGTCTCCTTCGACCGATCGATCGGTGGCCGAGGACGTGAAGACGACGACGGGGGTGACGTCGCATTCTGAGATACTACAACTACGGCGCGACCGCGCGCTATATCTTTAGCTGTAGCTTTTCGAGGTGCGGTGCGGCCTGTGCGGTGATGCTTGGAACCTTCGTGTTCCCTCCATCCACGTGCGTGCCGGCGCCGCTGACCTGAGCGGCCCGCCCGCCGGCGCCACTAGCACCGGTCGGTCGGTCGATCCATTTACTGGCTGGCCGCGCGTGCGCCCTCCACTCAGGCCATGTGTGTGTATATAAGCTAGCCACGAACACGCTGCGAAGCACATACATTCACTCGCCACCCGCCGCCAACTCGCACGCGTCTTCAGGAGCTTGCTGGCTGCTCACGCGTCTTCAGCACAGCACAGAGAGAAAGAGAGAGTTGTTAGCATGGCGTCCAGGGAGGTCAGAGTCCAGGTGGCGGGGGTACTAGACGGCAAGCCGAGGTGTGCTCCGTCCCCGGAAACGCTTCTCGATCGTGTCCCCTCGCGGGCCGCCGGTGGCGCGGGCAGGACGGCCAAGGACGCGGCCGTGGCTTCTCACGCTGACACGCCGTGCTCCGTCTCGTTCAGCGTGCCGGGCTCGCCGTCGGGGCTCCACCTCGCGCAGCTTGGCATGCCGCCGTTCGTCCGCGGAAACGACGCCGACGTGGGCGCTGCTCGGGTGCCGCCGAGCGAGTCGAAGGTCGAGCTCGTTCACTACCCGGCGGTACCGCAGCTGCTGAAGCAGGCTCGACACCACTCGCAGCCGTCCCTGGTGGTCAGAGGCGGCGGCGAGGTGCCGACGGTGCTGCGGAGCGACAGCACGCGGGAGCGAGACCGGCGGTTTGACCACTTCAAGACGTTCTCTGGCCGCCTTGAGCGCCAGCTCTCCAACCTCCGCGGGGTGCCACAGGATATCGACGTCGAACAAGGTGCAGCGTCGAAGATCTCAGAAGAGGACACCGACGAGGACGATGAAGTGCCCACCGCCGACCGCTACTTCGCCGCGCTCGAAGGCCCCGAGCTCGAGACCCTTCGTGTACGTACCACGTAACCGTGTAGCGTTCCACAAAAAAGTTTCACCATTACAATCTTTGTGTCTAATGACCACATGAACATGCAGTCGACCGAGGTGGCGGTGCTGCCTAAGGACGAGACATGGCCGTTCCTGCTCCGGTTCCCCATCAGCGCCTTTGGGATGTGCCTTGGCGTGAGCAGCCAGGCCATGCTCTGGAAGACCCTGCAGACAGAGCCCTCCACCAAGTTTCTTCACGTGCACCCGGTCGTCAACCACGTCCTCTGGTGGGTCTCCGTCGCACTCATGGTGGTCGTCTCCATCACCTACCTCTTGAAGATCGTCTTCTACTTCGAGGCCGTCCGCCGTGAGTTCCATCACCCGGTGCGCGTCAACTTCTTCTTCGCGCCATGGATCGCCTGCCTCTTCCTCGTCAAGGGTTTGCCACATCCGGTGTGGGAAATCCACCACGCCGTCTGGTATGTGCTCATGGCGCCCATCTTGTGCCTCGACCTTAAAATCTACGGACAATGGATGTCTAGCGGCGAGCGACGCCTCTCTAAGGTGGCTAACCCATCCAACCACCTTGCCGTCGTTGGCAACTTTGTCGGTGCGCTGCTAGGTGCCAGGATGGGCCTCCGGGAGCTTCCCATCTTCTTCTTTGCTGTCGGGTTGGCCCACTATGGCGTGCTCTTCGTCACTCTCTATCAGCGGCTCCCCACCAACGTGCAGCTCCCCAAGGAGCTCCACCCAGTGTTCTTCCTTTTCGTTGCCGCACCTAGTGTTGCATCCATGGCGTGGACAAGGATCTCTGGCGAGTTCAACAATGGTGCTAAGCTCCTTTACTTTGTCTCACTATTCCTCTATGTGTCGCTGGTGGTACGCGTCAACCTCTTTCGGGGGTTCAGGTTCTCGCTGGCATGGTGGGCGTACACATTCCCAATGACGAGTGTGGCCTTGGCGACGGTGTTGTATGCATCGGAGGTAGACAATGTGTTGACGCGCTCACTGGCAGTCGGGTTGTCAGGAATCGCTGTTGTCACAGTCACCGGCGTGCTAGCCACCACCATGTACCATGCCTTCGTGCGCAAGGACCTCTTCCCCAACGACGTATCCATCGCCATCACGCGGCGAAGGCCCAAGTTTAGCAAGATCCTCGCGCACCTTCGATCGTCGGGCTCTGATGTCAAGGAGCTTGTTCTCTCCATCCCAAATTTCAGTTCCAATTCCAAGCAGGGTGCATACTCCGATGATGCTGGCTCCAACTCCAGGATGAGCAGCAGTGTCGGCGAGTCTCCAGTGGCGCACGGGCATGGGAGAATAGAGTGTTAGACGGTCGGTGCAAGACACGGTGCATGTACGCACGGCTAGCTTATGTTGATTATTAGTAGTACTTGTATAGAGTTCTTTAGATTTTTTTCTTCATTCTTTTTCTTCTTTGCAGACTTTCTGCACATAGTTGCAAATTAGGACTGCACTGACGTAACATTTTTCCACCTTCAAGTTCGCCGTGGATTTACCTTTTCCACACAAGCTACTAGTACTAAGTACATACAAAAAAAGTACGTAAATGATGTACGTCCACAGGTGTTAGTCGATGTGCATTCACATATCCTTGTGTAACCTTTTTCCACCCTCAAGTCAAATTCGAAAGCTACTAGTACTCTCTCTGTTCTTAAATATAATTCTTTTAAAGATTTCAATAGAGATTACATATGGAGTAAAATGAGTGAATCTACGCTATAAATGTGTTTGTATACAGCCGTACGCTGTCCCAATTGGAATATCTATAAAAAGACTTATATTTAGAAACGGAGGGAGTACTAATTGTGTATACTTGACGTGTGTTTGCTGGTGTTTTTTTAAGAGTACGTCAAAGTGTACCATATTTTGACAAATAATATATAAATTATACGTAGCAAAAATAATATCATCAGAAACTATGTTTAACTATGAATTCAAACTTTGACAAAAAATACGAAGAGGATCAATAAACGAAGAGGATCAAACTTTAATAGTTAAAATATTTTAATAGTAAAATGACAAGCATTAATAATGCTCTAGGCCGGTAAAAGTTCGTACCTTGGATTCCTTTTGAAAAAAAGGAATCAGGTATGAGTGTAATGTACGTACGGTCAAAGGTACTCACATTCGGGTTATTTTTTTTTTTTTTGAGAAATCACCGGGAGAGGAGTCCCTTCACCTGAATATATTACTCAAAGTGGCCATTATGCCAAGAGAGTGATCCAGTTTATAAGGGAAACCGGATTGAAAACCTGAACAAGTTGACCCCGTTTATAAGGAAAACCGGGCCGAAAACCGTACAAGTAACAATATTACAAAAGGATGAGAAGAACATGACGCCCAAGATAAGGCAGGACCTAGCTAGCAGGTGAAAAGGACCATCACCACGAGAGAGGCTAGGTTAGTTCTAGGCCAGGTTCACGGGAACATAAGAGGAAGGGTTTACTTGACTTTGGTGATCCCATAGCTACTGGTTAGCTAAGACTATCTATATAGGAGTATCATAAATGGTGTGATGTGTAGAAAATATGGTGGAAGCGTTCTACCCTCCGTGGAGGGCCACGTGAGTATTTATTGTTACGATGGGGCTTATCCCATAGGGCGCATACAGTTGAGATTGTAACTTGGAGAGAGAGAGAGAGAGAGAGAGAGAGAGAGAGAGAGAGAGAGAGATAAGATCTAAACAACATGCAAGTCCATCTCTACAACAACATGACCCTAACTACCTGAAGCGCCTGACTACAGAAGATATGTTTAACACACCCCCTTAATCACAACTTGGTCAAGTTGAGATTATACTTGAACTCTTCAAAACTCTTTATGAGCAATGCCTTGGTAACACCATCTGCAATATGATATTTTGAATGAATAAAACGGATGTCCAACTATTTGCAAGCAACACGTTCTCTCACAAAATGAAAATCTATCTCAATATGCTTTGTTCGAGCATCGAACACTGGATTTGCAGAAAGGTATGTAGTACCCAAGTTATCACACCAAAGATAAGGAGCCTGAACCTGTTTCACACCAAGTTCCTTGAGTATAGACTGTATCTAGATAATCTCTGCAGTGGCATCCGCCAAAGCTTTATATTCAGCCTCTGTACTAGACCTGGAAACCGTTGCCTATTTCTTAGCACACCATGATACTAGATTTGGACCAACGAATATTGCAAAACCTCCTGTTGACCTCCTGTCATCAAGACCGCCAGCCCTGTCAGCATCAATAAATGGACTGATAAGGGTGGAATGAGATTTGCTAATCGTTCGTCCAAAGCCAGCTGTGTTGCTGACATATCTGAGAATACGCTTAGCAGCTGTCCAATGAAGAGTGGTAGGTGCATGCAGAAACTGACATACTTTGTTTACAACAAAGGAGATATCTGGTCTAGTAAGAGTTAAATATTGCAAGGCACCAATCATGCTTCTATACCGAGTGCTATCTTCCTGATTCAGGAGCTCACCTTCATGCAGACTCTGAGCCTATATCCTTCAGAAGTTAAGATCTCCCAAGTCCTTCAATGCAAACTCTGAGCCTATATCCTTCAGAAGTGTTGTCACTGCCTCATCAGATGCACTAGTGACGATGATATCATCAACATATATGTACATTGTTGTATTAAATTTATTATAAATAAATAATGAAGTGTCAGACTTGGAAGAAACAAAACCAATATCTTGCAACTTCACGCTTAATCGAGAATACCATGCTCTTGGCGCCCGTTTCAGACCATAAAGAGTCTTGTCAAGTTTGCACACATGAAACAGTGCATTCTTGTTCTCAAACTCAGGTGGTTGTTTCATGTAAACCTCCTCTTCCAGAATACCATGCAAAAACGCATTCTGTAGTCCAACTGTCTTAGGCTCCATCTCCTAGACACAGCAATAGACAAAACCAATCTGATAGAAGCAGCTTTAACAACTGAACTAAAGGTGTCCTCATAATCTATGCCATATCTTTGTTTAAAACTTTTAGCTACCAATCTAGCTTTATACCTATCAATTGTTCCATCTGCTTTTTTTCTTAATTTTGTACACCCACTTACAATCTATCAAAATTTTACCTTGACCACATGGAACCAAGTGCCAAGTATTGTTTTTCCTCAAGGCCATATATTCTTCTTCCATGGCCTTACTCCATTTCGGATCTGCCAAAGCTTCCTCAACAGAATGTGGTTCTCCTGTGCTACATGTCAGTCCAAACTTCAATTTTTTTTGTAACTGACAGGCTGAATTTTCCCTGTTTGTAACCTTGTACTGGTGCATGGAGGACGTGGAGCAGGCACATCCGACTCGGCCGCAGAAGATCCCACGCCCGATCACCCAGTCCTAGCGGGACTCTGTTGGAAATATGCCCTAGAGGCAATAATAAATGGTTATTATTATATTTCTGTGTTCATGATAATAGTCTATTATTCATGCTATAATTGTATTGTCCGGAAATCGTAATACATGTGTGAATACATAGACCACAACCTGTCCCTAGTAAGCCTCTAGTTGACTAGCTCGTTGATCAACAGATAGTCATGGTTTCCTGACTATGGACATAGGATGTCACTGATAACGGGATCACATCATTAGGAGAATGATGTGATGGACAAGACCCAACTTAAGCATAGCATAAAAGATCGTGTAGTTTTGTTTGCTAGAGCTTTTCCAATGTCAAGTATCTTTTCCTTAGACCATGAGATCGTGCAACTCCCGGATACCGTAGGAGTGCTTTGGGTGTGCCAAAAGTCACAACGTAACTGGGTGACTATAAAGGTGCATTACGGGTATCTCCGAAAGTGTCTATTGGGTTGGCACGGATCGAGACTGGGATTTGTCACTTCATGTAAACGGAGAGGTATCTCTGGGCCCACTCGGTAATGCATCATCATAATGAGCTCAATGTGACCAAGGCGTTGGTCACGGGATCATGCATTGCGGTACGAGTAAAGAGACTTGCCGGTAACGAGATTGAACAAGGTATTGGGATACCGACGATCGAATCTCGGGCAAGTAACATACCGATTGACAAAGGGAATTGCATACGGATTGATTGAATCCTCGACACCGTGGTTCATCCGATGATATCATCGTGGAACATGTGGGAGCCAACATGGGTATCCAGATCCCGCTGTTGGTTATTGACCGGAGAGGCGTCTCGGTCATGTCTGCATGTCTCCCGAACCCGTAGGGTCTACACACTTAAGGTCCGGTGACGCTAGGGTTGTAGAGATATATGTATGCGGAAACCCGAAAGTTGTTCGGAGTCCCGGATGAGATCCCGGACGTCACGAGAGGTTCCGGAATGGTCCGGAGGTAAAGATTTATATATGGGAAGTCTTATTTTGGTCGCCGGAAAAGTTTCGCGCTTTATCGGTATTGTACCGGGAGTGCCGAAAGGGGTCCGGGGGTCCACCAAGGGGGTCCACCAGCCCCGGGGGGCCACATGGGCTGTAAGGGGTGCGCCTTGGCCTATATGGGCCAAGGGCACCAGCCCCAAGAGGCCCATGCGCAAGAGATAAGAAAGAAGGGAGAGTCCTAAAGGGGGAAGGCACCTCCGAGGTGCCTTGGGGGGGAAGGACTCCCCCCTGGCCGCACCCTTCCTTGAAGGAAGGGGCAAGGCTGCGCCCCCCCCTCCCTTGGCCCTATATATAGTGGGGGGAAGGGAGGGCAGCAACATCTAAGCCTTGGGCGCCTCCCTCCTCCCCTGCAACACCTCTCTCTCTCTCGCAGAAGCTCGGCGAAGCCCTGCCGGAGACCCGCTACATCCACCACCACGCCGTCGTGCTGTTGGATCTCCATCAACCTCTCCTTCCCCCTTGCTGGATCAAGAAGGAGGAGACGTCGCTGCACCGTACATGTGTTGAACGCGGAGGTGCCGTCCGTTCGGCACTCGGTCATCGGTGATTTGGATCACGGCGAGTACGACTCCGTCATCCACGTTCATTGGAACGCTTCCGCTCGCGATCTACAAGGGTATGTAGATCCACTCCTTTCCCCTCGTTGCTAGTAGACTCCATAGATGCATCTTGGTGAGCGTAGGAAAATTTTAAATTATGCTACGATTCCCAACAGTGGTATCAGAGCCAGGCCTATGCGTAGTTACTATGCACGAGTAGAACACAAAGAAGTTGTGGGCGTTGATGTTGCCAATTCTTCTTGCCGCTACTAGTCGTTTCTTGTTTCGGCAGCATTGTAGGATGAAGCGGCCCGGACCGACCTTACACGTACGCTTACGTGAGACAGGTTCCACCGATTGACATGCACTAGTTGCATAAGGTGGCTAGCGGGTGTCTGTCTCTCCTACTTTAGTCGGAACGGATTCGATGAAAAGGGTCCTTATGAAGGGTAAATAGAAATTGGCAAATCACGTTGTGGTCATACGTAGGTAAGAAAACGTTCTTGTTAGAAACCTACAAACCACGTAAAACTTGCAACAACAATTAGAGGACGTCTAACTTGTTTTTGCAGCAAGTGATATATGTGATATGATATGGCCAGAAGATGTGATGAATGATATATGTGATGTATGAGATTGATCATATTCTTGTAATAGGAATCACGACTTGCATGTCGATGAGTATGACAACCGGCAGGAGCCATAGGAGTTGTCTTTATTATTTTGCATGACCTGCGTGTCATTGAATAACGCCATGTAATTTACTTTACTTTGTTGCTAAACGGTTAGCCATAGAAGTAGAAGTAATCGTTGGCGTGACAACTTCATGAAGACACAATGATGGAGATCATGATGATGGAGATCATGGTGTCATGCCGGTGACGAAGATGATCATGGTGCCCCGAAGATGGAGATCAAAGGAGCATGATGATATTGGCCATATCATGTCACTATTTGATTGCATGTGATGTTTATCATGTTTTTGCATCTTATTTGCTTAGAACGACGGTAGCAAATAGGATGATCCCTTATAATAATTTCAAGAAAGTGTTCACCCTAACTGTGCACCGTTGCGAAGGTTCGTCGTTTCGAAGCACCACGTGATGATCGGGTGTGATAGATTCTTACGTTCGAATACAACGGGTGTTGACGAGCCTAGCATGTACAGACATGGCCTCGGAACACACGCAATACACTTAGGTTGACTTGACGAGCCTAGCATGTACAGACATGGCCTCGGAACACGGAGGACCGAAAGGTCGAGCATGAGTCGTATAGAAGATACGATCAACATGGAGATGTTCACCGATCTTGACTAGTCCGTCTCACGTGATGATCGGACACGGCCTAGTTGAGTTCGGATCATGTTTCACTTAGATAACTAGAGGGATGTCTATCTGAGTGGGAGTTCATTAAATAATTTGATTATGAACTTAATTATCATGAACTTAGTCTAAAAAATCTTTACACTATGTATTGTAGATCAAATGGCCCACGTTGTCCTCAATTTCAACGCGTTCCTAGAGAAAACCAAGCTGAAAGATGATGGCAGCAACTATACGGACTGGGTCCGGAACCTGAGGATCATCCTCATAGCAGCCAAGAAAGATTATGTCTTAGAAGCACCGCTAGGTGAAGCACCAATCCCTGAGAACCAAGACGTTATGAACGCTTGGCAGCAGCGTGCTGATGATTACTCCCTCGTTCAGTGCGGCATGCTTTACAGCTTAGAACCGGGTCTCCAAAAGCGTTTTGAGAAACATGGAGCATATGAGATGTTCGAGGAGCTGAAACTGGTTTTTCAAGCTCATGCCCGGGTCGAGAGATATGATGTCTCCGACAAGTTCTTCAGCTGTAAAATGGAGGAGAACAGTTCTGTTAGTGAGCACATACTCAGAATGTCTGGGTTGCACAACCGCTTGTCTCAGCTGGGAGTTAATCTCCCGGATGACACGGTCATTGACAGAATCCTCCAGTCGCTTCCACCAAGCTACAAGAGCTTTGTGATGAACTACAATATGCAGGGGATGGAAAAGACCATTCCCGAGGTGTATTCAATGCTGAAATCAGCTGAGGTAGAGATCAGAAAAGAACATCAAGTGTTGATGGTGAATAAAACCACTAAGTTCAAGAAGGGCAAGGGTAAGAAGAACTTCAAGAAGGACGGCAAGGCGGTTGCCACGCCCGGTAAGCCAGTTACCGGGAAGAAGTCAAAGAATGGACCCAAGCCCGAGACTGAGTGCTTTTATTGCAAGGGAAGTGGTCACTGGAAGCGGAACTGCCCCAAATATTTAGCGGACAAGAAGAAGGCCGGCAACACCCAAGGTATATGTGATATACAAGTAATTGATGTGTACCTTACCAGTACTCGTAGTAGCTCCTGGGTATTTGATACCGGTGCGGTTGCTCATATTTGTAACTCAAATCAGGAACTACGGAATAAACGGAGACTGGCAAAAGACGAGGTGACGATGCGCGTCGGGAATGGTTCCAAGGTCCATGTGATCGCCGTCGGCACGCTACCTCTACATCTACCCACGGGATTAGTTATAAACCTCAATAATTGTTATTTAGTGCCAGCTTTGAGCATGAACATTGTATCTGGATCTCGTTTAATTCGAGATGGCTACTCATTTAAATCTGAGAATAATGGTTGTTCTATTTATTTGAGAGATATGTTTTATGGTCATGCCCCGCTGGTCAATGGTTTATTTTTGATGAATCTCGAACGTGATGCTACACATGTTCATAGTGTGAATACCAAAAGATGTAAAGTTGATAACGATAGTCCCACATACTTGTGGCACTGCCGCCTTGGTCACATTGGTGTCAAGCGCATGAAGAAGCTCCATGCAGATGGACTTTTGGAGTCTCTTGATTACGAATCATTTGACACGTGCGAACCATGCCTCATGGGTAAGATGACCAAGACTCCGTTCTCCGGAACAATGGAGCGAGCAACCAACTTATTGGAAATCATACATACCGATGTGTGCGGTCCAATGAGTGTTGAGGCTCGCGGAGGATATCGTTATGTTCTCACTCTCACTGATGATTTAAGTAGATATGGGTATGTCTACCTAATGAAACACAAGTCTGAAACCTTTGAAAAGTTCAAGGAATTTCAGAGTGAGGTTGAGAATCAACATGACAGGAAAATAAAATTCTTACGATCAGATCGTGGTGGAGAATATTTAAGTCACGAATTTGGTACACACTTAAGGAAATGTGGAATAGTTTCACAACTCACGCCGCCTGGAACACCTCAGAGAAATGGTGTGTCCGAACGTCGTAATCGCACTCTATTGGATATGGTGCGATCTATGATGTCTCTTACCGATTTACCGCTCTCATTTTGGGGTTATGCTTTAGAGACTGCCGCATTCACTTTAAATAGGGCACCGTCTAAATCCGTTGAGACGACACCGTATGAATTATGGTTTGGGAAGAAACCTAAGCTGTCGTTTCTAAAAGTTTGGGGATGCGATGCTTATGTCAAGAAACTTCAACCTGAAAAGCTCGAACCCAAATCGGAAAAATGCGTCTTCATAGGATACCCTAAGGAAACTATTGGGTATACCTTCTACCTCAGATCCAAAGGCAAGATCTTCGTTGCCAAGAACGAGTCCTTTCTAGAGAAGGAGTTTCTCTCGAAAGAATTGAGTGGGAGGAAAGTGGAACTTGATGAGGTGATAGTCACCCCTTCCGAACCGGAAAATAGCGCAGCGCGGGAAAATGTTCCTGTGGTGCCTACACCGACGGGGGAGGAAGTTAATGATGATGATCATGAAGCTTCGGATCAAGTTGCCACTGAACTTCGTAGGTCCACAAGGACACGTTCCGCACCAGAGTGGTACGGCAACCCTGTCCTTGAAATCATGTTGTTAGACAACGGTGAACCTTCGAACTATGAAGAAGCGATGGCGGGCCCGGATTCCGACAAATGGCTAGAAGCCATGAAATCCGAGATAGAATCCATGTATGAAAACAAAGTATGGACTTTGACTGACTTGCCCGATGAGCGGCGAGCCATAGAAAACAAATGGATCTTTAAGAAGAAGACGGACGCAGATGGTAATGTGACCATCTACAAAGCTCGACTTGTCGCTAAGGGTTATCGACAAGTTCAAGGGGTTGACTACGATGAGACTTTCTCACCCGTAGCGAAGCTGAAGTCCGTCCGAATCATGTTAGCAATTGCCGCATACTATGATTATGAGATATGGCAGATGGACGTCAAAACGGCATTCCTTAACGGCTTCCTTAAGGAAGAGTTGTATATGATGCAGCCGGAAGGTTTTGTCGATCCTAAGAATGCTAACAAAGTATGCAAGCTCCAACGCTCAATCTATGGGCTGGTGCAAGCATCTCGGAGTTGGAACATTCGCTTTGATGAGATGATCAAAGCGTTTGGGTTTACACAGACTTATGGAGAAGCCTGTGTTTACAAGAAAGTGAGTGGGGGCTCTGTAGCATTTCTCATATTATATGTGGATGACATATTATTGATGGGAAATGATGTAGAATTATTGGAAAGTATAAAGGCCTATTTGAATAAGTGTTTTTCAATGAAGGACCTTGGAGAAGCTGCTTATATATTAGGCATCAAAATCTATAGAGATAGATCAAGACGCCTCATTGGTCTTTCACAGAGTACATACCTTGACAAGATATTGAAGAAGTTCAGTATGGATCAGTCCAAGAAGGGGTTCTTGCCTGTATTGCAAGGTGTGCAATTGAGCACGGCTCAATGCCCGACCACGGCAGAAGATATAGAACAGATGAGTGTCATCCCCTATGCCTCGGCCATAGGGTCTATTATGTATGCCATGCTGTGTACCAGACCTGATGTAAACCTTGCCGTAAGTTTGGTAGGAAGGTACCAAAGTAATCCCGGCAAGGAACACTGGACAGCGGTCAAGAATATCCTGAAGTACCTGAAGAGGACTAAGGATATGTTTCTCGTTTATGGAGGTGACGAAGAGCTCGTCGTAAAGGGTTACGTCGACGCTAGCTTCGACACAGATCTGGATGACTCGAAGTCACAGACCGGATACGTGTATATATTGAATAGAGGAGCAGTAAGCTGGTGCAGTTGCAAGCAAAGCGTCGTGGCGGGATCTACATGTGAAGCGGAGTACATGGCAGCCTCGGAGGCAGCACAGGAAGCAGTCTGGATGAAGGAGTTCATTACCGACCTAGGGGTGATTCCCAATGCGTCGGGCCCAATGACTCTCCTTTGTGACAACACTGGAGCTATTGCCCTTGCGAAGGAGCCCAGGTTTCACAGGAAGACCAGGCATATCAAGCGTCGCTTCAACTCCATTCGTGAAAGTGTTCAAAATGGAGACATAGATATTTGTAAAGTACACACGGACCTGAATGTAGCAGATCCGTTGACTAAACCTATCCCTAGGGCAAAACATGATCAACACCAGGACGCAATGGGTGTTCGATTCATCACAATGTAACTAGATTATTGACTCTAGTGCAAGTGGGAGACTGTTGGAAATATGCCCTAGAGGCAATAATAAATGGTTATTATTATATTTCTGTGTTCATGATAATAGTCTATTATTCATGCTATAATTGTATTGTCCGGAAATCGTAATACATGTGTGAATACATAGACCACAACCTGTCCCTAGTAAGCCTCTAGTTGACTAGCTCGTTGATCAACAGATAGTCATGGTTTCCTGACTATGGACATAGGATGTCACTGATAACGGGATCACATCATTAGGAGAATGATGTGATGGACAAGACCCAACTTAAGCATAGCATAAAAGATCGTGTAGTTTCGTTTGCTAGAGCTTTTCCAATGTCAAGTATCTTTTCCTTAGACCATGAGATCGTGCAACTCCCGGATACCGTAGGAGTGCTTTGGGTGTGCCAAACGTCACAACGTAACTGGGTGACTATAAAGGTGCATTACGGGTATCTCCGAAAGTGTCTGTTGGGTTGGCACGGATCGAGACTGGGATTTGTCACTTCATGTAAACGGAGAGGTATCTCTGGGCCCACTCGGTAATGCATCATCATAATGAGCTCAATGTGACCAAGGCATTGGTCACGGGATCATGCATTGCGGTACGAGTAAAGAGACTTGCCGGTAACGAGATTGAACAAGGTATTGGGATACCGACGATCGAATCTCGGGCAAGTAACATACCGATTGACAAAGGGAATTGCATACGGATTGATTGAATCCTCGACACCGTGGTTCATCCGATGATATCATCGTGGAACATGTGGGAGCCAACATGGGTATCCAGATCCCGCTGTTGGTTATTGACCGGAGAGGCGTCTCGGTCATGTCTGCATGTCTCCCGAACCCGTAGGGTCTACACACTTAAGGTCCGGTGACGCTAGGGTTGTAGAGATATATGTATGCGGAAACCCGAAAGTTGTTCGGAGTCCCGGATGAGATCCCGGACGTCACGAGAGGTTCCGGAATGGTCCGGAGGTAAAGATTTATATATGGGAAGTCTTATTTTGGTCGCCGGAAAAGTTTCGCGCTTTATCGGTATTGTACCGGGAGTGCCGAAAGGGGTCCGGGGGTCCACCAAGGGGGTCCACCAGCCCCGGGGGGCCACATGGGCTGTAAGGGGTGCGCCTTGGCCTATATGGGCCAAGGGCACCAGCCCCAAGAGGCCCATGCGCAAGAGATAAGAAAGAAGGGAGAGTCCTAAAGGGGGAAGGCACCTCCGAGGTGCCTTGGGGGGGAAGGACTCCCCCCTGGCCGCACCCTTCCTTGAAGGAAGGGGCAAGGCTGCGCCCCCCCTCCCTTGGCCCTATATATAGTGGGGGGAAGGGAGGGCAGCAACATCTAAGCCTTGGGCGCCTCCCTCCTCCCCTGCAACACCTCTCTCTCTCTCTCGCAGAAGCTCGGCGAAGCCCTGCCGGAGACCCGCTACATCCACCACCACGCCGTCGTGCTGTTGGATCTCCATCAACCTCTCCTTCCCCCTTGCTGGATCAAGAAGGAGGAGACGTCGCTGCACCGTACGTGTGTTGAACGCGGAGGTGCCGTCCGTTCGGCACTCGGTCATCGGTGATTTGGATCACGGCGAGTACGACTCCGTCATCCACGTTCATTGGAACGCTTCCGCTCGCGATCTACAAGGGTATGTAGATCCACTCCTTTCCCCTCGTTGCTAGTAGACTCCATAGATGCATCTTGGTGAGCGTAGGAAAATTTTAAATTATGCTACGATTCCCAACAGACTCGATCCCGAGGGAGATCCCGCGCCAGATGTGCCCGCCCTCGATCCCGAGAGGGGTTCGCTGGCAGACAGCCCGGGCGAACCAGCAGCGCCCACGTTGGAGGTGGGGGCCGCAGCTGGCTGGAGCTGTTGCGCCTGAGTGGGGGACAGCCGAGCCAGGCTATCAGAACCCCACAGGCCCGCGGCGCGCGTGGCAGACGGAGATTGGCTCGCGTCAGCCCCGCGTGGGCCGCCCGCCCCGTCACGTCCGGAGGTTGATTCAGGATGCATGCTACCACTTGAGCACTGCGTTGGTATTCCCTTGAAGAGGAAAGGGTGATGGCAAAGTAGCGTAAGTATTTTCCTCAGTTTTTGAGAACCAAGGTATCAATCCAGTAGGAGACCACACGCAAGTCCCTCGTACCTACACAAACAAATAAGAACCTTGCAACCAACGCGATAAAGGGGTCGTCAATCCTTTCACGGCCACTTGCAAAAGTGAGATCTGATAGAGATGATAAGATAATATTTTTGGTATTTTATGATAAAGATGAAAAGTAAAGAGTGCAAAATAAAATAGATTGGAAACTTCTATGATGGAGAATAGACCCGGGGGCCATAGGTTTCACTAGTGGCTTCTCTCAAGATAGCATAAGTATTATGGTGGGTGAACAAATTACTGTCGAGCAATTGATAGAATAGTGCATAGTTATGAGAATATCTAGGCATGATCATGTATATAGGCATCACGTCCGCGACAAGTAGACCGAATCGATTCTGCATCTACTACTATTACTCAACACATCGACCGCTATCCATCATGCATCTAGAGTATTAGGTTCATAAGAACAGAGTAACGCATTAGGCAAGATGACATGATGTAGAGGGATAAACTCAAGCAATATGATATAAACCCCATCTTTTTATCCTCGATGGCAACAATACAATACATGTCGTTTCCCCTTCTGTCACTGGGATCGAGCACCGCATGATTGAACCCAAAGCTAAGCACTTCTCCCATTGCAAGAAAGATCAATCTAGTAGGCCAAACCAAACTGATAATTCGAAGAGACTTGCAAAGATATCAAATCATACATAAAAGAATTCAAAGGAGATTCAAATATTGTTCATAGATAATCTTGATCATAAACCCACAATTCATCGGATCTCGACAAACACACCGCAAAAAGAGTTACATCGAATAGATCTCCACGAAGATCGAGGAGAACTTTGTATTGAGATCCAAACAGAGAGAAGAAGCCATCTAGCTAATAACTATGGACCCGAAGGTCTGAGGTAAACTACTCACAGATCATCGGAGAGGCCATGGTGTTGATGTAGAAGCCCTCCGTGATCGATTCCCCCTCCGGCGGAGCACCGAAAAAGGCCCCAAGATGGGATCTCACGGGTACAGAGAGTTGCGGCGGTGGAAATAGGGTTTCGTGGTGCGCCTGGATGTTTTGAGGGTATATGAGTATATATAGGCGAAGGAAGTAGGTCAGGGGAGCCACGAGGGGCCCATGAGGGTGGGGGTGCGCCCATGGGGGGAGGCGCGCCTCCCTGCCTCGTGGCCTCCTCGTTTATTTCTTAACGTCCACTCCAAGTCCTCTGGATCACGTTTGTTCCAAAAATCACTCTCCCGAAGGTTTCATTCCGTTTGATATTCCTTTTCTGTGAAACATTGAAATAGGCAAAAAAAACAGCAATTTGCACTGGGCCTTGGGCTAGTAGGTTAGTCCCAAAAATAATATAAAAGTGAATAATAAAGCCCATTAAACATCCAAAACAGAATATATAACAGCATGGAACAATCAAAAATTATAGATACGTTGGAGACGTATCAAGCATCCCCAAGCTTAATTCCTGCTCGTCCTCGAGTAGGTAAATGATAAAAACAGAATTTTTGATGTGGAATGCTACCTAGCATAATTCTCAATGTAATTTTCTTTATTGTGGCATGAATGTTCAGATCCGAAAGATTCAATATAAAAAGTTTAATATTGACATAAAAATAATAATACTTCAAGCATACTAATAAAGCAATCATGTCTTCTCAAAATAACATGGCCAAAGAAAGTTATCCCTACAAAATCATATAGTCTGGCTATGCTCTATCTTCATCACACAAAAATATTTAAATCATGCACAACCCCGATGACAAGCCAAACAATTGTTTCATACTTTTGATGTTCTCAAACTTTTTCAATCTTCACGCAATACATGAGCGTCAGTCATGGACATAGCACTATATGTGGAAAAGAATGGTGGTTGTGGAGAAGACAAAAAAAGGAGAAGATAGTCTCACATCACTAGGCGTATCAACGGGCTATGGAGATGCCCATCCATAGATATCAATGTGAGTGAGTAGGGATTGCCATGCAACGGATGCACTAGAGCTATAAGTGTATGAAAGCTCAACAAAAGAAACTAAATGGGTGTGCATCCAACTCGCTTGCTCACGAAGACCTAGGGCATTTTGAGGAAGCCCATCATTGGAATATACAAGCCAAGTTCTATAATGTAAAACTCCCACTAGTATATGAAAGTGACAACATAGGAGACTCTCTATCATGAAGATGTTGGTGCTACTTTGAAGCACAAGTGTGGTAAAAGGATAGTAACAATGTCCCTTCTCTCTTTTTCTCTCATTTTTTATTTGGGCCTTCTCCCTTTTTTTTCTTTCTCTTTTTTGGCCTCTTTTCTTTCTCTTTTTATTTATTTAGTCCGGAGTCTCATCCCGACTTGTGGGGGAATCATAGTCTCTATCATCCTTTCCTCACTTGGGACAATGCTCTAATAATGATAATCATCACACTTTTATTTACTTACAACTCAATACTTAGAACAAAATATGACTCTATGTGAATGCCTCCGGCAGTGTACCGGGATATGCAATGAATCAAGAGTGACATGTATGAAAATCGTGAACGGTGGCTTTGCCACAAAGACGATGTCAACTACATGATCATGCAAAGCAATATGACAATGATGGAGCGTGTCATAATAAACGGAACGGTGGTAAGTTGCATGGCAATATATCTTGCAATGGCTATGGAAATGCCATGATAGGTAGGTATGGTGGCTGTTTTGCGAAAGGTGTGCGGTATTAGAGAGGCTAGCAATGGTGGAAGGGTGAGAGTGTGTATAATCCATGGACTCAACATTAGTCATAAAGAACTCACATACTTATTGCAAAAATCTATTAGTTATCGAAACAAAGTACTACACGCATGCTCCTAGGGGGATAGATTGGTAGGAAAAGACCATCGCTCGTCCCCGACCACCACTCATAAGGAAGACAATCAATAAATAAATCATGCTCCGACTTCATCACATAACGGTTCACCATACGTGCATGCTACGGGAATCACAAACTTTTGAACAAGTATTTCTCAAATCCACAACTACTCAACTAGCATGACTCTAATATCACCATCTTCATATCTCAAAACAATCATAAAGAATCAAACTTCTCTTAATATTCGATGCACTTTATATGATAGTTTCTATTATACCTATCTTGGATGCCTATTATATTAGGACCAAGCTGTTTTGTAGGACTCCCAAAATAATATAAGTGAAGCATGAGAGATCAATAATTTCTATGAAATGAACCACCACCGTGTTCTAAAAAGATATAAGTGAAGCACTAGAGCAAAACTATTTAGCTCAAAAGATATAAGTGAAGCACATAGAGTATTCTAATAAATTCCGAATCATGTGTGTCTCTCCCAAAAGGTGTGTACAGCAAGGATGACTGTGGCAAACTAAAAAGCAAAGACTCAAATCATACAAGACGCTCCAAGCAAAACACATATCATGTGGTGAATAAAAATATAGCATCAAGTAAGTTACCGACGGACGAAGACGAAAGAGGGGATGCCTTCCAGGGCATCCCCAAGCTTAGGCTTTTGGTTGTCCTTGAATTTACCTTGGGGTGCCTTGGGCATCCCCAATCTTAGGCTCTTGCCACTCCTTGTTCCATAATCCATCAACTCTTTACCCAAAAACTTGAAAACTTCACAACACAAAACTCAACAGAAAATCTCATGAGCTCCGTTAGCGAAATAAAACAAACCACCACTTTAAGGTACTGAAAGGGCATGTAGCCCCTAAGTGTGGTTTTGGTAATTGAATGACAATCTCTATGGACTAATGTTTTCAGTGAGATATATTTGAAGGTTTTGTCCATAGATGGTGCCTCAAGGATATTGGATGGAATCAAGGATGAAGTCCATATAGATGAAGTTATATTTGCTCTAAGCTTTGGTATTAAATGACAATTCCTATGGAGCATCAAGTGCATTGGATCTTATATGAAGATATGTTCCATAGTGATGCTTGAAGTTCTTTGGGTTGTTTTGTGAAGATTGCCATCAAAGCATCCGAAGAAGTCCTCATGGTATCCCTCTCTGGATACCCCATGCACACGGGCTTATACCGTGCGCACGGGGTCGAGTGTCAACTCTCTGGATACCCCGTGCTCACGGGGCCTAGGTGTTGGCTCTCGAGATTCCATATCCAGCGAGGTTTCAAGTTGGTCTTCTGAGGATCAAGGCTTGAGAGAATAATCAAAGAGAAGAATTCGAGTTATGGTTTCAAGACAAGATCATGATGAGCTCATGTGTTGGGTTTCGGTTGATCAAGCCTTGAAGCAAGCAACTAGAGTGAAGAATTCATTATGCCTCTCAAGACAAGATCATGTTGATCAATTCTTGAAGCAAGCAACTAGAGTGACGAATTCATTATGCCTCTCAAGAGTTTGGGATGGAGTTTTTAGAAGGGCAAGTGGTGACCAAGATGATATTCATAGTGGAACTTGATATGGTCATGAAAGAGTCTTTGGTGATATTGTCTTGAAGCAATGAAGTGAAATGAAGAGTTCATTGTGGCTTTCAAGAAACCAAGATGGAGCTTGAAGTAAAGATGTTGGTTGACCAAGATGAAGCTCGAAGAGTATATCTAAGTGGTCAACTCACAAAGCACAAACAATGTACCACGTGAGATCAAGTGATCTAGTGGTATGGTAAGTAATTATGAATTGTGCTTTGTTACCTAACCCATGCTATATGTTTGTTATGTCTATGTGGGTTAGGTGTTTCTCATAGGCTTGCATCAAAAGGAAAGATCTCGTGTAGCCTATGTGTGGATGACATCAAGTGGTGATGGTCATCGGATTCGAGGAGTCCAAGTGCAAGATGAGATGACATCAAGTGGTGATGGTCATCGAGTACGGGGAGTCCAGGTGCAAGATGAGAAGCCGGAGGTTATATGCTTTGAAGCTTGCGGTCCACATCATGATAATGTGCATGTGAAGATGGGCTTGAGATAAGGCTTCCCTCATTGCATCATGAGGAAGCAATTTGAGTATCTTCACCAAGTGGTCGTGGACAAGAAAGGGATTCCAACTTGAGGCAAGCATTAAAGTCATCATCAAGCTCAAGTTGAATGTGCAAGGCAAAGGTATACCTTAGCTAGGTTTTCCTAGTTTTGCCGGTCTCATAGTGCTTGGTGGGAGACCGGATTATAGGTTTGATAGCCGTACTATTAAGAGGGACTCTCGGGCAAGTAGCTTGATCACGTCGCATGTAGAGAGCTCAAACCTTTGCATTACTTGCATCATTCTTTCTTGTTGATCTTAGGTGGTTCTCTATGTGAGGACCTTGGGCTTTTCCATAGCTTCAAAACGAGCCCAAGATCATCGAATTCGGAGTCCGTATGCCCAAGTTATCGATGTTTTAGTGGGCTGCTGCTGGCTGTCCTGGGGGCCCCGTATGCACGGGGTCTTTGACCCCCGTGCGCACGGGGTGTCCAGAATTCTGGGTACTCCGTGCACACGGGCTCGTACCGTGCACACGGGACCCCGTGCACCCGGGGTCTCAACCCCCGTGCGCACGGGGTGCCCAGGAAATGCCCGTTGGAGCCCCAACGGCTAGTTTCGGAGTTTGGCTATTTAAGGGCCCTTTCCTCCCACCGGTTGGGGGTTAGTTCACACACATTCTAAACACCATTTTGAGCCTCTCTCCACCTCTCCCAAACCCCTATCTCCCCTCTATGTGAAGGGGAATTTGTGGATGGATTAGTGAGCCATTTGTTGATCATATCCAAAGCATCCCCTCTCTTCAATCTCCTACTTTCAAGAGTGCATCTTATGAGATTGAGAGAGTGAGTTGAGCATTTGTTGCTTGACCTTGCATTGCATTTGTTGCATTGGTTTGAGCTCCCTGCATCGATTTGTTCGAGTGTGAGCCCGTGAGTTTATTACTCTTGGAGGCCTCCGCATCCTAGACGGTTTGGTGAATGTGGAGTGTGATGAGAATAACAGCTTCCATGCGGATCAATTTGTTTCAAGTGTTGTAGGTGATGAGGCTCCTTCCCAAGCTACAAGTACAATGGGGATTGGTCATATTCTTCCACAAGAAACACCCCTTGTCCATGTAGAAGAAGAACGAGTAAGAGCCCCTCTTGTGGATCCACCACAAGGGAAGTCATCACCCCCAACACAAGAGCAAGATGCTATGGGAGATCGTTTACCTATCCAAGAACAAGATCAAGTCCCTCATGTTCATGGGCTAGATCAAGGGCCCCTTGAACCAATGCTCTCTCGATAACAAGTACTTACTTCATGCGTTTGTTTAAATTAGAGTCAACATTGTGTATGTTGCATCATGGCATGTTTAGTACTTGTTGAGTTTGTGTTTCTTGCAACAGCTTAAACCTCCTTATTGCATCTATGAGACTTTTGAGAAGAAGCATATCATGGGGATCTATAAAACCATGCTCATGGTTCACTTATCCCAAATATGCCAATTAAGCAATTTATTGCATACCCATTCCTCAAAGTGCTCTTATGTGCAATATTGATAAAATTGCAAGAAACAATCTTTTTGGTTGTGGTATTTGCTCTCATGCTTAGTAATTCATTTTTATGCAAATGAGATCAGTTTGCGCCATGTGCCTTGTGCCATGTGCCATGCGACAAAGCCCTACGCTAAGATCAAGTTTGTATAAATAATGGATTCATTCTTGGATATCATGTTCTTATCTTTTGTATCTTTTTGTGTGTGCAAGTTTCTTTGTGGATGCTCATCTTGATGATTATTGGCCACGTAAGAAACTTATACACATGAGAAAGTGCATATCCCTTCGTAACTGGATATGTGCATTTGATTCCACTCACAATATGAGAAATGCACAAATTAAGGAGGAACTCATACTATATTGGTCTTCTAGATTTTTTCTCCATTTTGGCACTTGTTGCCAATGGGGGAGAAGTTTAGAGGGTTTAGGTGAAGTAGGTTGGTTCATGCATATCTACATTTGTTGTGGTTGTTGCATGGATGTGTATATAGAGGAAACTCCACCAAGTTCTTCCATGCACATATTGTGGGGGAGTTTGCTCTATATAGCGTGGTTCTACTAGTATCAAATTCTTGTGTAGTATTTCGATGCTAGTACAACCCGTTTTGATAACATCAACTATCTTTGTGATATTTGAGGCTATCAAAACCACCTCAAGTATTCAATTTATTATCGGATAGATTGCATACTTGTTTTAAATTCATTATATAAACCCTCTTGTTGAGATTGTCATCAATTACCAAAATGGGGGAGATTGAAAGGGCATGTAGCCCCTAAGTGTGGTTTTGGTAATTGAATGACAATCTCTATGGACTAATGTTTTCAGTGAGATATATTTGAAGGTTTTGTCCATAGATGGTGCCTCAAGGATATTGGATGGAATTAAGGATGAAGTCCAATCCTCAAAAACCTAAATGAAAAAAAGATACGGGGCTTTTAAGATCTAGAGAGGCAAAAAAATTCAAAAAATTTCAAATTGTGGTCAAACTGTGGTCAAACAATGGTCAAACTAATTATTCTAGAATATTAGTGTTACTAAATAATTATTTCAGTTTTTTTGAATTTTGGTCAAATCTGGTCAAACTGTGGTCAAACAGTGGTCAAACAATGGTCAAACTAATTATTCCAGAAATATTAGTGTTTACTAAATAATTATTGTTTTTTAAAACAATAGTTTCAAACTCAAACAGTGAAATGTGTCACTTCCTGCTCAAGCTAAATTGCTGAGGGTTAATAGAATTGACATCTTACTATTGTCAGAAAAACAACAAGTGCAGACTTGGAAACGAGGGAGAATAGAACCCGAAAGTTAAGCATGCTCAGGCTGTAGTAGTGAGAGGATGGGTGACCATCCGGGAAGTTAGATGATTTGAAATGATGAGGGGTGATTAGAGATTAGAGGATAAATTGAGCAATGATGAGGGGTGGTGATTAGAGATTAAAGGTTAAAATAATTCAGAAATTTGAAAATAAAAAAAAATTAAAAAAAATTTGCAAATTTTTTTCAAAAAAAAAAATCATAAAATTTCCTTTAATGAAGGGCGCAGCGTCTAGAACAGAAATAATCCAGGCCATGTCGAGGATACGTATGTAGCAAAGAGAAACATGTGTGAGGTTATTGAATGCCGGAGAGAGCAATGCTGGATTGTCAATGTAGGATTGCAGATGCTGTGCCGACAGGCTTATGGCACGAAGGAGAGGAACAGAGCTGAACCGCATGCTGTGGACCAACGTCAAGTCATCGCACAGAAGGCGCTCAAGTTTCGGGAGTCTGGTCAGCTCGACACCGTGGAAGAAGCAGTCATGGAGTTCCAAGGCCAAGAGCGACGAGCTGGGAGCGTCGATTTCCAATTTCTCCACAACGGAGTCCAAACATCTGCAGCTGGTCAAGGAAAGGAGCTCTAGGCCATGACAGGCGTCAAGGAGACCGGTGATCTCCGAGCTGGTGGCGAAGACGAACTCGTGGAGGGTGATGTTGGTGAGCCGGGCGAAGGCGGTGGGGAAGGACGCCATGAACGATGCAAGGCGTTGATCGTACTCGCCGAACTCGACACCGTATGCAGTCCGTAAGGTGAGCTCAAGGCGGTCGGTAGTGGTGGCGGCGATGGCGTCGCCGATGGAGCGCAGGCACGGGTCTACCTCTACAAGGTAGAAGGCGAGGCGCAAGCTTGTCCGGTGACGGGTGGGTTGCAACCCCTTTTCAAAAGTTCACCTTGCATAAAGTAATTAATTTTTTTTTGAGAAACTTTCAATCTATTCATTTTCAATCGTGACGGTACAAAGAGCAACAGAGGTGATCAATATTACAACCATGTCTTCGGACCACCTAGTGACGACTACAAGCACTGGAGCGAGCCGTAGGCGCGCCGCCATCATCACCCTTCCCTCACCGGAGCTGGGCAAACCTTGTTGTAGTAGACAATTAGGAAGTCGTCGTGCTAAGGCCCCATAGGACCAGCGCACCAGAGTAGCAACCATCGCTGATGAAGAAATTCATAGATCAGAAGGATCAAACCTGTATACACACGGACGAAGACGAACAAAGACCGTAACCAAATAGATCCACTGAGGACCAGCGCCGACCGAATCCCTCAATATCCGACGGTGACAAATCTTCACACGCCTTCCAACGATGCTAAACGCATCATTCGACGGGGGTAGAAAGTGGATGTAGACATGTACTAGTGATACATGGATGCATTGGACAACGAGGAAAAGAGTAGGTCCCGTGTGCCACTTAGGGCGGCCGTGATTTAAAGGACCTTTTTAGTAATTTTGGTGGATTAAAATAATATTTTTCTATGTTGGCCGTTTGACCCGTAGAATTGAATACTATAGAAAATTTTCTTAAGATTATTTTACTATTTCTCAAAGGATTTATAGCATCCATTCAAACATCTTTGAAAAGAATCATTTGTTTTTCCTATAATGCAATCAAACAACCTAAATTTTGTAGGATTGAGATTTTTTTCCGACAAATGGTGGATTTTATTGACTCAAAATGGAGCATCAGGAGCAGGATACATAATACAATGAGCACACACCCGGCCTCTGCATAGTTACGATGCACTCAGCTAATTGAAGGAGTGAGATGACCATAACATTCCAATCCTATACGTTTTCTTTTCCTATATTTTTAGAATCCTGCGAATGAAAGAGGCCCTTAATGTGATCCTGCCGCACATCTACACACCTCAATGTGGATCTTCAAATCCATGCAATCGTCGTGTCGCTCATTACGGGCGACTCGGGCAGCACCACCGCCACCACCGCAGCAACCCCCTCCCCGGCCTCTCCCCCTCACCGCCGTCGGTCAGCACCTTCGGGGCAAAGCCCCGCGCGGTCGCCGGTGGTGGCGGGATCTCTCTCTCTCCTTCGCTGATTCTCTCCTAGGTGATTGTACAACTGATCATCACGAGATCCGTTCTGCTGCCTCGGCTACGTCGTATGTCCTGCTACAGGTCAACTACGTAGCTCCGCCACCGCTAGATCCCTACGATGCGGGATTATGGCCTGCTGGTTGTGAATCTTTGTTGATGAGCGGTGGTTCCAATCTGACGGGTCTGGCCGGAGGTCGCCAGGGCGAGACTTGGACAACCCAAGGAGTGATTTCTTGCCCGTTTGTCCAGATCCATGTGGCCAGCGCCGGTGCGGCTGCTGCATGCGCTTCATCGTTGGTGATGATCCGTGTGGTGGCAGGCTCTGGCTTGGCGTTGGATGGAGGCCTCGTTGGCCTCTGTCCGACCTATGGGGGCGGTCTCCACATGGACGACGCTGCCGGCAACGGTCTCCTTCAAGCCTAACCGTGCTGGCATCAGTTGGCCTCTAGAGTTGCGGATTGTGCTGGTCATCGAAGGATCTTCATGAGAATTTTCTCTTTCAGATCTGGTGGCTGCTATCAAATGATCTTATTGGCATGGTTGTGGGATGCAGCTGAAGGACTTCCTCGTGAGTATTCACGGTTCTCACTCTGGCCAGTTTGTCTTCGACAATGAGATACAATCTATCGACGGTGACTTGACACACATGATATTGTTGTGCAACGACGGCGCTGGGATTTCTAGCCCAACACATGAAGTTGTTATGATCGTGGAATAGTGGTGGCGATAACACACAATTTACTTCGTTGTGGTGGTGCTTCACGGGTACCCGCTCTAGAGCTCCGGGGTTAAAAACCTAGGTCTGACCTTAGTTGGTTATGCCTGGCAATGGAGATGTTTTTGCGTCGTTACCTTGTTGAAGGCATTGCTCGGATATGCTCAGACTTCTTCTTTAGGGTGAAAGCCTAGAATCTGGCATTTGTTGGATCCAGTGACGATGGCGCTTGAGCGTTGTTCCCTTCGTGAAGGCGTTGTTGTTGAAGAACCTCGGTGTCCTTATGGTGTCAAAAGGTTGTTGGTGTGGATATGGTTGTTGGCATAGTTTGTCGATCGTTGTTCAGATCGCTTTGGGTTTTTCCTTTTTCCTTTTTCTCGCTTAGGCATAGCTTTGGTCTTGTATGACTTTGCTCTTTGCTGGCGTGCTTACTTGTGTGTGTGTGTGCGTTGGTATTGGTCGTGTGCATTCTAGTTATGCAGAGGCCGGGTGTGTGCTCATTGTGTTTGTATCCACTTGATGCTTCATTTTGAGTCAATAAAAGCTAGCCCTTATGGAAAAAATCCATGCAATCCATGCACGTCAATCATACGATACAAAGGCATCATAGTTCAACAGTTTGAAACATATATGACATAGCAAAACAAATCACAATTCAACAATCCAGACATTGCCAAAATGAAATCAAAGTCGGAGCCTGACGGGTCGTGGGCAGCCTGGGCACCGCCAGCGCCCATGCTTGTCCGTGCCCAAACTAGCTGCAGGGAGTGACAGGCGTCCACCGGTGGCCTCTGCGTTAGTGGAAAGCTTTTCGGAATGCCCCAAACGGCCGTCTGATCCTCCTCTGTCCCAACCTGGTTCGACGTAACAATCCTTGTCGACGGCTGGATCAACGGGGTGCAGGCTCCCTGGCGGAGTGAGGGGGGGGGGGGGGGGGCAACTGCTCCTCGAGGTACGCATCCGCTTCATACGACGCCACTTCCCTATCTCGCTACCTCCATCGCTGGTCCCTCCGCGCGATGTTCTCCAGCTTGCACAACGTACCAGAACACGGGAGACCGACGGACGACGACGACGCAACCTTGGTTGCGGCGGTGGGGGACGGGTTGGATAACATCTAGGTAGGCGGATGGGGGCCGGAGGCGAGGATGGCGGAGCAAGCGTGACTGGCGGTGAGGGTTCGGATGCGGGAATTGGTGGAGGCTGCGGGAGGAGGGCGGCGAGTTTGGTGGAATTGGTGCAACTTATGGTAGGGTTAGGGTGTCGGGTCCGACGTGGCGGATGCGCCCGGGCCTTCCTATATCCGGCCTACATTGGGCTGGATATGAGGGGTGCCGGTTAGCCCTGTCGTATGAGGCCCATTTGAGGCGCTTGTCTGGGTCGCATTTTTTGACCAGACAGGGACTGGGCCGTCCGCATTGGCGTCTGAGGGGAGTTTGAGGTGCCCTACTGTAGATGTTGTAAGTCTGAGGACGAAGAAGACGGCCAAACCATCGATCGATCGAGAAAGATGGGAAAATATCACGTGTTCCCAACTCTAAAATGATCTCATGCTTATAATTTTCAAAAAATAAATTTAAATGTTTAAATATAAATCTGAAAACAATTGTGAATGTTCAAGAGATATGTGTCTACTATTTCAAAAGGTTTCAAATCCAAATTCTGAACACTCTTGGAGAACACAAAAAAGACAAATTCAGATGCGAATAGTGTAGTATTTAGCATTTGTCTTTTTATAACACTAGGCTTAATCTACACATTATATTGTTGCGGAGGCTGGGGAAAATTGGTATCATCTAGATATTAATATATATTTCCTTTATCGAAAAAATTCACGAAGAAGTGTCTTTTTGGATTCTCCTTGTGTATTTCGATTTAGGACCTAATTTTTTTAGGAATTATGGACTCATGTTCTATGAATATTCATAATGTTTTCTAGATTTTTTAAAACACTTGAATTTGTTTTTTGAAAGATTGGAGCAGGGAGCATTTATGAGTTGGTAACACAGGATATGCACTCCGAGACCGATCTTTCCTTCCGGCACGACAGCAGAGGCCTTCCGGTGCACACTCAGCGTATACGCCGCGTAGCACGCACTACGGTGCAAATAGATAGATTCCCCCCTTCTACCCAAAGGAATGAATAGCTTGCAGTTTCTTGTAGATCCATCCATGTGCTTTTCCCCATCAATTTCCAAGTATGCACAAGTTCATTCGTACATTGCCTAAACCGGTTACTAGTTCCCAATTACGCTATTAGTACACAAACTTGCACAGTGCATACAAATTCATACATAAAGTTGAAAAAGACACAAATTAACCCTACAACTTGTGTTTGAGGTACATTTACATACATTTCCGTCAATGACAGTTAACTTACTGCTAACTTTGCCTACGTGGCACACCAGCGAGGCCAGGCCCGCACTCTCTTATTTGTGGGTCCCACCTATAAGTGAGAAAGAGAAAGAAAAAAGAATAATGTAGCACTGTTGCTGCCTAAACTCGATCTCAAAAGCTCCCGCATAGGGGGTGTTGCACAAGCCAATGAGCCGCTTTCTGTTTGCTTAATTGCATTTAGATACACATGTTTATATATCTTAGGAAAGGTCTGGAACAAAAGATTTTCACATTCTATTATTTGAACCGGTAGAATTGTTTTATCTACGTTCAAGAATTTGTTTCTTTGTATTCTACTATTGAACGAGTTTGAACCATCTGAATAGACTTTTTTTTTTAAACCGGGGTAAAAACCAGGGCGCTGAATAAGCCATACGCGTGCAGATAAATTATAATAGAAATTAGTCCACATGGATTTTGATACGATCCTAGGTCGTTACAGTAATCGCCTTCAAGTTTGGCCCAATAACCATCACACCCAAGATACCATATTATTGTCTAAAAAACTTATTTATAGAAAATATTTTCTAAAAAATAAAAATTATAGAAACTGGTGGTATTTGATCTCTTTTTATTTAGTGCCTAGAAACAAATTGATTGACCAGTAGACTGGCGGTCTGACCGGTAAAAATCTGAACCGAAAGGCTAGTCGGCTTGGTTTCCAAAATTATGGGAGAAGAAACGAAAAGCTCTGGAAGTGATATAGACATAGGTACCTACTTTTACTTCTCACGTCAGCTGTAGTTGCTGCGCAATTTTATTTTTCTATTTATTCTTCTTTTGCAACTTACAGGTCGGACCCACAAATAAGAGAGTGCGGGCCCGGCCTCGCTGGCATGCCACGTAGGCAAAGTTAACTGAGAGTTAACATCCACTAACGAAAATGTATTTAAATGTACCCCAAACACAAGTTATAGGGCTAATTTGTGTCATGTTACAACTTTATGTATGAGTTTGTACGCACCGTGCAAGTTTATGTATTAATAGTGTAATTAACTCAAAATTAGAGTAACTCCTTCAAAAACAATCTTACTATATAATATTTCAGTTTACTTATCATTAAGACTGTGTGCTACCACCATATGTGACACACGTGATAATAAGCAATCCAAACAATTCACACCACCACCCACACCAACTTTGGTCAATTGTATTATATGATTAATTAAAAATTTTCATTATCTAAAAAACTAATATACACCTATAATTGTGTAAAAAATAACAATAAGTATGATTAGAGTTTCCTTTTCCAAACGTGTTGCTCGTTTGAGCACGAGCTGGGCCCCATTTCTTTGCGCCAATTTAATCAGTCATATTCATCATAGTATTACTACTATTATTTGAGGGTAATTAATACAGCTATACTACTAACGAAAAAGGGTTTCCCCCCGCTTTATATTATAAAGCATACCACCAAGCATCCAACACAACAGTTTCAAGTACAATAAGTCATAGAATCATGCTGCGGGCACAGCAAGACAAGCCCCAAATAAGACTACTAGGAAAAGCTAATCTGGCTCGGGAGGGGGCGGGGGAGGCGGCGGGGGAGGAGCAAAAGACGCCGCCGAGGCATGAAGACTTGCCATGATGTTATCGATGATGCCTCGGTCGCTCCGCTTACTAAGCGGTCTCCATAGCTGCAAGAAGCCACACATTTTGTAGATCACATCAGTCACACGGGACGGAATCACTCGTTCGATGACTAATTTATTGCTGGTACACCAAAGGGACCAAGCAAGGGTACCTAGCGCGACCCAAATAGGGGCGCGCCTAGTCTCGGGAGCCGAAAGACCTCCCCGAACAAATCCGGGAGGTTGTCATGGCACCATGTGCCCCCAACCACCTCCCGGAAGCAACTCCATAAGAACTGAGCTGCCGGGCACCGGAAGAAGATGTGGTTGCAATCTTCCGGTACCAGACAAATGGGGCATAGACCATCCCCAGGTCCATTACGCTTATGGACCTCGGTGCCTGAGGGGAGGCGTCCTCTCACCCATTGCCATAAAAAAATACGGATCTTCAGAGGGAGTTTTATCTCCCAGAGCACCGTGAGCTCCACTGGACCAGGAGTAGGCACAATCGCCTGGTACAGAGATCTAGTCGAAAATCTACCGCTTGGCTCGAGGTGCCAGGAGAGCGAATCCGGTTCCAGAGAAGGAGGATGAAGGGCAATGCATTCAAGTAATTCATCCCATTGCGAGAGTTCGACCGCCCCGAAGGTGCGGCGGAAGGCAATCGCGCCTAGGTTCTCTAGGACCGCGGCCACAGAGATCTGTGGGCGAACACAGATAGAGAATAGAGCAACAAACCGCTCTGCAAAGAGGCGGGGTCCCGCCCATCTATCCAGCCAAAAAAGTGTGGCAGCCCCAGAGCCTATCTGGATGGAGGTCCCAATGCGCAGAACCGGTAACAAAGACATCACCGATTGCCAGAATTGGGAGCCTCCAGACCTAGAGGCAAACGCTAATGGTTGCCCGCGAAGGTACTTCCCATGTATAATCTGAAGCCACAGGCCGCCCTCCTCAGTTTGGATCCGCCAAAGCCATTTGGACAGGAGGGCAATGTTCATACGCTTGGAGGAGATGACCCCCAAGCCCCCTGGTCCTTAGGTTTGCAGATCTCAGACCATTTGACCATATGGTACTTCTGCTTATTGTTCTCTCCCTCCCAAAAGAAGCGGGAGAGTAGTTTGGTAACTTCCTGATGAAGGGATTCATGTAGGCTATAGAATCCCATGATATACATCAGTAGGCTAATAAGGGAGGAGTTCATTAGAATCACTCGAGCGGCTTTGGAAAGCCATCTCCCTTGCCAAGGCTCCATTCTAGGTTGGAGCTTGGCGACTATTGGACGGAGATCCTTTTCCAGGAGTCGTGCATCACTAAGGGGCATGCCTAGATAAGTCATCGGGAAGGACCCCAAGCGGCAGTTCAAACGGTTGGCAATCCGCTGGGCCTCCCCTTGGGAATATCCCATGACCATTACCTCGCTCTTGGCAAAGTTTATTTTGAGGCCCGACATTTCCTGGAAGCAGAGGAGGAGGAATTTGAGGTTTTGAATATCCTCATCTGATCCCTCCACCATCATAATGGTGTCATCCGCATATTGGAGATGGGCCAAACCCCCAAGAGTCACCAAATGAGGGCAAACCCCTCTAATGTGACCCGCACGCTTGGCCAAGTCCAGAATCGAGGCGAGCGCATCAACCACAAGGTTGAATAAGAATGGGGAGATCGGGTCTCCCTGCCGGACCCCTTGGCCAGTCATGAAGTAAGGTCCAACCTCCCCATTGATGTTAATAGCCGTCCGGCCGTAACTAATTGCATCACCCGGGCCACCCAGTGGGGGTCAAAGCCACGTTTCAGCAACACTTCCCGAAGGAAGGACCAGTGAACAGTATCATAGGCTTTATGGAAATCTATCTTGAAAAAGACCGCACGGAGGTGTTTGCTCTTAACCTCATGGATAATCTCATGGAGGGCAAGGATCCCATCTAAGATATATCTCCCTTTTGTGAAGGCCGACTGGTTCGGGTGATGAATCCGGGGAGCAATAAGGGCCGCCCTAGTGGCGTACCCTTTAGCGAGGATCCGAAAAATCACATTGAGGACTGTGATCGGACAGAATTGTCTAATGTCCGCCGCTCCCGGTACCTTGGGAATCAAGGAGATAATCCCGTAGTTGAGTCGGGACATGTCTAGGGTGCCCCTAGAGAACTCGCTAAACAGATCAAGGATGATATCCTTGACCATCGGCCAGAAGGCCTGGAAAAAGCGAACCGGCAAGCCATCGGGGCCTGGGGCCGACATCGGGTTCATAGCCTTGACAAAGGTCTCCACTTCTGCAACATCGAAGGGGGCCAGCAGGGTTGCATTTTCCTCGGGGGAAATCTGTTGGTCGCGTGACCAGATATGGTCGGCCAAGGCGACACCATTCCGCTGCCGTCCCTGAAATAGAGACTTGTAAAAGTCGTCCACTAGTAGGCGGATAGCCTGAGGATCTTGAAACAACTGTCCACCCTCCCAAAGGAGAGGGATGGAACAACGTCGCCTACGGCCATTAGCGATGGCCTGGAAATAAGCAGTGTTGGCATCCCCAAATAGCACCCAGTTAATGGAGCCGCGTTGGCGCCAAAACTCTTCCTCCTTGGAGTAAATCTCCATAAGGGAGTCCTCCAAATTATATCTATGCATCCATTCCTCCGCGGAGATCCCAGAGATATCTGCGCGGAGGTCAAGGTCCCGGATCTCCTCGAGGAGGGAAGCCTTCTGAATACGAAGATCTCTCCCAATGTTCGCCCCCATCCCTTCATGAACTGTCGGGATCGTTTGGACAAATGATGCCATTCATCGAGGATTGACATCTGCCTATGGGGCTCGGCGCGAGCCGAGACCCAGTGAGTCTGGACGGCTTCCATAAAGCCTGGTTGCCGATGCCAGAAGTTCTCGAAACGGAACCGCGGGGGGGGGGGGGGGGCGAGGCCGTTCATCCATAGAGGCTAAGAGGAGGGGGATGTGGTCAGAACCAATACGGGTAATGGCCTGAAGAGAGGCCAAAGAGAACCGAAGTTCCCAATCCGGGGAGACAAACACCCGATCAAGCACGCTAAGGGTCGGGGAGACCTGTCGATTAGTCCAGGTAAAACGAGCCCCGACCCTGTCTAGCTCACGAAGACCCAGATCCGCGACCCAGTCATTGAAACGACGCATCCCGGCCAAATCCACCCGAGAGTTATTCTTTTCCTCAGCGGATCGAAGGAGATTGAAGTCGCCTCCAACCACGACCGGGAGGGTCGCGGAGGAGATCTTGGCATGAAGCTCTGCCAAGAAGGCGGCGGATCGACTGTGATCGGCCGGACCATAGACCACTATGATCTCCCATTTGAAGTTCACGTCTACTCCCTCCGTCTCAAAAGATTTGTTTTAGATGTCTAGATATGGAAGCATTCGATGCACCTGGTCGTGCTCTAGTGTTAAATGCATCCATATCTAGACAAATCTAGATAAATCTGAGACAAAGATTTTGGGACGAAGGAAATATTATTCGGGCGTCGCTATTCCACCAACCCACAGACTTGCGGGCTCAGCATAGAAGACCCATCTGACAAGACACGAGACATGGTCGTTTGATCGAGCTCTCCATCACATCATCCGTCCAAGTCGAGGTGACACAAGAATTTCGTCCACGTGATGCTGTGATGCGTGGAACCTTCTAGTGCTTCCCGTCCACGTGCGCGCCTCATCCCCACCCCGCCGGCGCCGCTGATTTGAGCCTGACCGCCCCGCCCGGCGGCGCACCACTAGCACCGGTAGGTCGGTCGATCCATCAGCTGGGATGTGTGTGTGCGCGCGCGCGCGTGTATATAAAGCTAGTCATGCCCACGATGCGATGCATATCCATTCACTCACCAGTCACCACCAGTTGTCCGTTTTGAAGAGCTTGCAGCTGGCTTCAACGGTGGAGAGAGAGAGAGAGAGAGAGAGAGAGAGAGAGAGAGAGAGAGAGAGAGAGAGAGAGAGAGAGAGAGAGAGAGGTTGTTGCCATGGCAACGAGGGAGGTCAGCATCCAGATGGCGGGGGTGGACGGCCAGCCGGGGTGCGCTCTGTCCCGGGAGCCGCTTGTCTTCCGTGCCGTGCCGCGGAGAGCCGGCGCTTCTTTGATGGAGGCTGCAGACGAAGTCGCCGCCGACGACACGATGACCAAAGACGCGGCCGCGGCGGCTCAGGATGAGACGCGGTGCTCTGTCTCGTTCAGCGTGCCAGGCTCGCCGTCGGGGCTCCACCTTGCGCAGCTCAGCATGCCGCCGTTAGTCTGCGCCTGCGATGCCGACGTGGGCACCGCTCCTGTGCTGCCGATCGAGTCGAAGGTCCCGTGGGAGCGAGACCGGCGGTTTGGCCACTTCAAGACGTTCTATGGCGACCTTGAACGGCAGCTCTCCAACCTCCGCGGGGTGCCACAGGACACCGACGTCGAGAAAGGTGAGGCGTCAAAGATCTCAGAGGAGGACATCGACGAGGACGATGAAGTGCCCACCGCCGACCGCTACTTCGCCGCGCTCGAAGGCCCCGAGCTCGAGACCCTCCGTGTACGTACCGCGTAACCGTGTAGCATTCCACCAAAAAGTTCCGCCTTTGCATACTACAACCATTTTTGTGTCTAATAACAATGTGAACGTGCAGTCGACAGAGGTGGCGGTCCTGCCTAAGGACGAGACATGGCCGTTCCTGCTTCGGTTTCCAATTAGCGCCTTTGGGATGTGCCTTGGCGTGAGCAGCCAGGCGATGTTGTGGAAGACCCTGCAGTGGGAGCCCTCCACGAAGTTCCTTCACGTGCACCCGGTTGTCAACCACGTCCTCTGGTGGATCTCCGTCGCACTCATGGTGGTCGTCTCCATCACCTACCTCTTGAAGATCGTCTTCTACTTCGAGGCTGTCCGTCGTGAGTTCAACCATCCTGTGCGCGTCAACTTCTTCGCGCCATGGATCGCTTGCCTCTTCCTTGTCAAGGGCGTGCCGCATCCGGTGTGGGAGATCCACCACGCCGTCTGGTGCGTGCTCATGGCGCCTATCTTGTGTCTCGACCTCAAAATCTACGGACAATGGATGACTAGCGACGAGCGGCGCCTCTCTAAGGTGGCCAACCCATCGAACCACCTCGCCGTCGTTGGCAACTTCGTCGGTGCGCTGCTTGGCGCTAGGATGGGCCTCCGGGAGCTGCCCATCTTCTTCTTTGCTGTTGGGTTGGCCCACTATGTGGTGCTCTTTGTCACTCTCTATCAGCGGCTCCCTACCAACGTGCAGCTCCCCAAGGAGCTCCACCCAGTTTTCTTCCTTTTCGTCGCTGCACCTAGCGTCGCGTCTATGGCATGGACAAGGATCTCTGGTGAGTTCAACGATGGCGCTAAGCTCCTTTACTTCATCTCGCTATTCCTCTACGTGTCGCTGGTGGTGCAGGTCAACCTCTTTCGGGGGTTTAGGTTCTCCCTGGCATGGTGGGCGTACACATTCCCAATGACGAGTGTGGCCTTGGCGACGGTATTGTATGCATCAAAGGTAGACAATGTGCTGACACGGGCATTGGCAGTTGGGTTGTCAGGAATCGCCGTCGTCACAGTCATCGGTGTGTTAGCCACTACCATGTACCATGCCTTCATGCGGAAGGACCTCTTCCCCAATGATGTGTCCATCGCCATCACGCGGCGAAGGCCCAAGTTTAGCAAGATCCTCACACATCTCCGGTCATCGAGTTATGATGTCAAGGAGCTTGTTCTCTCCATCCCGAATTTCAGTTCCTATTCCAACCAGGCCCCCTACTCTGACTCCGGCTCCAGCTCCAGGATGAGCATCAGTGTCGGTGAGTCTCCAATGGCACACGGGCACGGAAGAGAAGAGTATTAGACGGTATGGTGCATAACATGTTGATTAGTGTAACCTGTATGGAGTTCTGTATTTTTTTCTCCATTCTTTTTTGTCTTTGTGAACTTGCTGCACATAGTTGCAGATTAGTAGCGATATCCTGACTTGATGGTTGAGCTTGTCAAATTAGTGGTTATATACTTTCGTTCATCAGAAGCAAGTTACATTTCCTGCTCTATTTTGATCTCCAAGTAACTCCATAGACCTGAAAATTGCAGGAACAATTCACCAAAGGTGCATCAACCAGAATGGATGGCCTAGTGTGTTGCAACTTTGGAAGTGAGATTTTCAAATAAGAGAGAAGAATTTGCAAAATCATTTTTTGTGTGTGACTATGATGTGTTGATGGCGGTACTCTCAGACTAAGCTTTCTTTACATAATAGGTTGAAGCCAAGTTTTGGTGTTCTGTGTCTATTAGTTCCGGCATCCATATAGTTACATACGAACCGTATTGTTCTCAAAAAATCTACAAATTATTTCTGGTTGCTTAATGAAAGCCTCAGATGTGCTAACATAATTATGTATTATTTTATTTTAAGAAAACTAATTGCTACCTGGAACAGAGACTGAACAGGGTTCGTCCCACAGATCAAAGCACTTACATAGTCGAAAATATAGAAGTATAGACACCTTCCGCCACAAACTTGAGTCCAAAATGCATGTTGTTTTGCTTGCAGAAAGAGGAACTACACTCTGAATAAAGCGTGAGATCATTGCACAAGCATGGTTAGCATACTCGTGCTACTTGCTCTATGGTCTTCCTTTTTGTAACCACTGGCTCTATTGTTATCTCTACGGATGTGGAAAATCCAACATTGAGTATGTCACGTAAGATTTTCTTTCGGTCGTCTTCCACTTGGCACAAGCACGTGACACCATCGCAATTTAGGTACTTGCATTGCTCAAGCAAGTGTATCCTCTTCAAATACACAGCATAATTCCTGATGAGCCTCACGTAATTCATGACGTCCATTTCCGTACTAATTCCATAGGCTTTTATCTCCAGCGAACTCAAGTTGTGGTGCTCAAATTTAGGCCTTTCCCCTACCACAGTGAACTTGTAGGGACGTCGATTTCTAAAGTCAGGATATAGCTACAAAAACAAAACAGGTTTAAAATATCTAAAATGGTAGAGAAGATAAGATATTTTTTTTTCCAGATGTATGCATGAGAGCATGCATGCAGATGGCCAGAGGTTTTGCTTTCTTATTAGAAACAAATATAGATAGATAGAGAAATAATAAGGTGCACTACTACGTACCTCAATATAAAGGTTTTTCAGGAAGGGTGCAGCATCTAAAACAGAAGGGATCCAAGCCATCCGGGGTATATTCAATCTGCAAAAATAAACATCTACGAGGCCATTGAATGCGGGAGAGAGCGACGTTGGATTCAGAAAGTAGTATTGCAGATGCCGTGCAGAGAGCTTTATGGCACGAAGGGAAGGAACATAGCCAAAACTCACGCTCTGGACAAAGTTAGTGCCATCGCAGATAAAGCGCTCAAGTTTTGGGACTGCCGTCAGTTCGACTCCGGGGAAACCGCAACCATGGAGTTCCAAGGCCATGAGCGACGAGTTGGGGGCGTCGATCTTCAATTTCTCCACAACGGTGGCCCAACACTTGCAGTTGGTCAAGGAGAGGAGCTCTAGCGCGTGGCAGACGTCGAGGAGACCAACGATCTCCGAGGTGGTGGAGAAGAAGAAGTCGTGCAGCGCGAGGCTGGTGAGCCGGGCGAAGGCAGTGAGGCAGGTCGCGAGGAACGACGCGAAGCGTGGACCGAACTCGACGACCACAAGGTATGCCTTGCGTACGGTGAGCTCGAGGCGGTCGGCGGGCGTGGCGGCGATGGACTCGCCGATGGAGCGCAGGCACGGGTCGTCTACGTCCACGAGGTAGAAGGCGAGGTGCAACCTGGTCCGGTGATAGGTGGGGAGCAGAAACCACGTTACAACTTTGGTGTACGTGGCCATGACACTATGCGCCGAGGATCTCCAGAGATGGTGCGGCACCAGCGTGGCGATGTGCATGTCGAGATCGGGGAGCATGCGCAGGAGGCGCCTCCAACGCCTCGCCACGGCGCCCGCCGTGACCGCCGCGCGCAGGTCTACGCGCTGGAGTATGTCGACGAGGACGTCGTCGCGTAGGGCGCTGATGCTGTCGCCGCCGCCGCCGCCGTTGCTACCCTTCACTCGTTTACGGCCACCCGTCTCCATTAATGCACGCCGGCTCGGCCGAGTTGCAGCTGAGATTGCATGACGGCGCAGCAGATATATAGGGCGTGTTTGGTTGCCTACATGAGGCCCGGCCTGACTCGCGCGGGATGAAAACGGGCTGATTGGTTGCTTGGTTTTACTATCCGGCCCGCATGTCACGAACCTTAAAGCACTCCTGGGCTGGCTTCATGGAAACGCTCGAATTGGCAGTTTCTCCAGGGTCAGGCCCGAGCGGTGCACGTGGGCGGCGGCGGCGGCTGCACGCGCGCGACCACGCTCGAGAAGCCGCGTTGCTTTCCGAAGCGCCGGTAGTTATTAGTCTCACCGCTCCCTCTCCCCACTCTCCCCCACTCTCCCAACTCTCACCGGCGGCGGCGGACCGGAGCAGAGCAAGAAGACCACCGGACTCCATCACCGGCGAGCGGATCATCACTTAGCCCACGGCAATGGCGGTAAGCACTTTTCTCTGTTCGTCACGCAGTACTTTTTTCCATTCGATCCGGCGATAGGTTCGATCCACGGCAGAGGGGAATGGGGAATAGAGGTAGATAAGCATGTAGAGGTAATTCATACTAGTTCATACGAGTTCATAGTACTTCAAACTAGTTCATGCAAGATTGGAATAGAGGTAGATGCGGATGCAGAAGGGGGATTGGGGGATTGGGGGTACACAATGGACACCGGATCACCGCGGCGGCCGTCACGGGCGTGCGGAGCGGCGGGTCGAGCCGCTGGCCTTCATCTTCTTGTTCATCGCCATCCGGGGCGGTGGGTCATCGTCGTCGTCCTCGGTGGAGTCGAGGTCGATCTGCCAGGTACGGCGGCCTGGCTCCGGCGCCCTCGCTGGCATCTGCACCGGTTCTTCCTCCTCCTTAGGCTCCCCACCGATGACCGTCAGTGGCGCGATTGCCGTGTCCCAGTACACTGCGGCATGGCGGTCATTAGGAGACCAGTAGTTCTTGTACTTGCGTCACTTCTTCCTCTGTTTAGCATCGTCGGAGATGGCCTGATTCATGGCCCAACGAATGATGTCGACTGCCATCGCGCCCTTCGCTGGGTCAGAAATCAGCGTCTTCAGCTCTTGTGCAGTGGCCCTCTTGAGCACTGCATCAGATTCCTTCTGCATGTCAGGCATGGAGCCGAAGTTCGAGCACACCTTCATGGTGTTCTCGAACTTGGTGCGGTCACCAGCCGACCACCCGAGGAAGAAGGCCCTCCAGCCAATACCCCAAGGGAAGGGGTTGGCGTTGGAGTTGGAGCTAGAGCTCATGGCGATGGAGAGGAGGAAGGTTGACAGTGAGAAAAGAGAGGGGGTGGGTAAGTAGTGGTGGGCAGGGTGTAAATATAGGGGCGAGGGAGAGGAGGAGAAGAGTGGCAGTCATGCCGTTTTAACTACATGCTCATCAATAAGCCATGAACTCTGTGTTGTGCCTGACTCCATGAATTGTGTGCAGATCGAGGAGAGCAATGAGATGGGCACGGAGGTGCTCCCGGCCGTTGACAACAAGGGCAAGCAGCCCCTTCATCCAATGCCCGACGAGGTTGTGCTGCCGCCCACCGCCGAGGAAGAACCGAAGACGCCGGAGGCTGGCGAGGACGAGCGCATGGAGGAGCCCCCCAGCAACAAGCGTCGCAACTACGGCCACTACCATGAGGAGGATGGCCCAACTCACTTCTACAAGGTCATCCTTCCACCGAAGCTTGAGTGCATCCCCATGCCCTGGACTTCACCAAGCACTTCGTCGCGGTGCCGACGGAGTTCAAGCTCAGGAACAACACCGGCTGCTCTTGGAAGGTGACGGTGAAGCTGATGAACGACAGGGTGACCCTGGATCAAGGTTGGGCCACCTAAGTAGCCGTTCATCAGATCAAGATCGGCTACATGGTGACGTTCAAGCTCCTCACTCCAGACACCCTCAAGGTCATCATCTTCGACGACGAAGGCATTGAGGTCGTCAACAAGTGCGGGAATCACGACGAAGCCTTCGCCACCAAGGACTAGTGCCGGGGCACCTCCTTCCTAAGTACTATCGAGTCTGCTTTGAACTGTTTATGTTTATGGTTTATGCGTTGAACTGTTATGAAGTGTGGTACTGCTTATCTGAACTATGATGTTAAGTAGTTGATCCTCTGTTTATACTCTGCTCTGCTTATGATGTGTGCTACATAGTAGTGCCGAAGTGTGCTGGTAACCTCACCAACTAGCCAAAGAGGTTACCACACACCAGGCGTTGCATACAACCAAACATCATGCCTTGGGTTTGTCCACTAACATGCAGGCAACCAAACACCAGTCAGTGTTGTTCAGCTCATGCAGGCAAGAGGGCATGCAGGCAACCAAACAACTTGCAGATGGTGCATTTGAGGCTGCATTTGCATAGCTAGGCTGAGTTGAGAAGGGTATGCAATGCAACTACTGTAGACTACGGCAACCAAACATACCCATAGAGTATATATCCACGGCGGTGGCACGTATATATGTCCCAATTCATAGAGTTTGGTTTCGGACCATAGCTAGCTCTGGGCCCATCAGTGCGGAGCAGCCCAAGTCCGGTATTAGAACTAGTATTGAATATTCTTTCTACAGAAAATATGTAATTTCCTTCAAAAAAATGTAATTTCTACCACTTCAAATTTCTATGCATCCCCTTTTTTATAATAACAAAAGTTCAGCCTGCGTCAAGCAAACCCACGTTATGTACACAATGTAGTGATACGTGGATGTATTTGACATCGACCAATATAGTGTAGGTCTAGACCTCTAGTGTTATATATGCCATCTTATGACTATTATTAGTTTGAATTTGTGGATTTAATTTGGACGTGATGTTTCTCAGCTCAAGCTCAAATGAGCTCTGGTGAACAGTAAATTCAACAAAAATGAAAACATGTTCAAAAAATTGACAAAATTGATGGATACTTGCAAACATTCATCATGAAAGATCATTTGTGGAAGTTGCGGCAAAAATACAAAATTGATGCTCCAAAAGTGATGTTTTCAAAAGCATATTGGAGTGCTGATTTTGTTATTTTTTGCCGCGACTTCCACGAATGTTCTTTCATGATGAAATTTGGCAAGCCTCCAGCAAATTTGTCCGTGCTTGCCATAAAAAAAATCAGAATTTTTTGACCATGTTTTCATATATTTTTTCGAATTTATTGTACATCCCGAGCTCATTTCAGCTCGGGGGTAGAATAGGACTGTCGATTTAATTTCCACTAGTTTTGACTATTAAGGAATTTTCAGGCTGGTTGAATAAAAAGGGGTCATTCGGTTTATCGTATAAGTTTGTCAAAACTTTGGATAACCAACTATATTATACTAAATATATAGATTACAAACTAAAAAACATATGCATAGATTTGAGTTGAGAAGTAGTTTTCCAAATATTATTAATTTTCTTAGTTATTAAATAGGTATTGCAATGCAAACTAGTTGGCGAAGTTACATACCGTTTCCATTTCCAAACATCACCATTTTTTGAAACAGAAGGATAACACATTAATAGATGGTGAACACGCTCAAATAGAGAATGGAAAATTCAAATCGGTCAGATCATTTCGAGGATATGCAAGTTGGAATGACGAAAAATATCATTGAACATGGGAGAGAGCTGTACATGTTCGATCAAGAGGTTCCTGGTATGAAGGCAAGGAAGATATCAAAACCGTATGTTCTGTGGCGTTGTATTGACATCACAAATAAATAGTCATGTTTGTGAACTTTGAGCAAGTTGGCTCAGTAGTAGGTGAAAAACATGAATAAACATTGCCCTAGCGACGTGTGTGTACATATTCCCAATGACTAGCGTGACCCTAGCAAAGGTATTGTATGCATCAGAGATTGACACGTGCTGACACGGGCTATGGCAGTGTGGCTATCGGGGATCGCCGTCGTCACCACCACTGGTGTGCTCGCAACCACCGCGTACCATGCCATTGTGCGGCGCGACCTCTTCCCCAACGTTATGTCTATTACCATCACACGGCGAAAACCCAAGTTCAACAAGATACTCTCACACCTTCAATCCTCTATCTCTGGTCGATGTTAAGGAGCTCGTTCTCTCCATCCCAAATATGAGTTCCAGTTCCAAGCAGGGCATCTACTCCGACAATTCCAGGACGAGCAGCATTGCCGGTGAGTCTCTGGTGGCACACGGGCATGAAAGATCAGAGTGTTAGATGATTGGTGCACGACATGGTGCACGCATGCAAGGCTAGCTTATGTTGAGTAGTAGAACATGTATAGAGTTCTGTATGTTTTTTCTTCGTTCGTTTTCCTTTTTTCATCTTTATGAACTGGCTGCACGTAATTGAGAATTAGGTGTGATATCGTTGAGCAGTTTACATTGCCATTATAGTGTATAATTGCTGGAATTAATGGTTGAGTTTGTAAATCTGGTGGTTATACTTCTATTCTCTAGAAGTAAGTTAGATTTCTTAGATTCTAGTCTCATCTCCAAGTAACTCCACAGTCCTACTCACAAAACAAACAAACACAATCCATAAACCTGAAAATTGGACGAACGTTTCACCAAAGGTGTATCAATAAGAATGGGTACCCTAGTGTGTTGGAACTTTAGAAGTGAGATTTTCCAAAAGGCAAAAGATAACTCAAAAAAGCATTTTGTGTGTGTGATAGTGACATGCTATTCCCTCGTTGCTCGAAACCAAGGTTACAGTTGATGGCATGGCACTCTTGTTCACTTTCTTGTTTTGGGCTTTGAGCTTACCGGATAGTAAGCATGAAACCAGGTTTTGGTGTCCGGTGTCTACTTGTTTGAGCTCCATAAAGGAGTAATGATCTGTACTGTATGGCTCCGAACTAAGAGGGTGCTTGGATACGTTTTAGTCTCATGACTAAAAGTAGTGGGACTAAAACTTGCTAGCCTCATCCATGCTTGGATCCCAATATATTAAAGAGACTAAAATCAAGTTAATGAGCATTTATTATCCTCCAAACCCTCCAATCCAGAACTCGCATGTGTTAAAGGAGAGGAGTTAAATGAGGAGAGAGAGGACTAATCCACATTTTAGTAGGGGTACCCTGACTAAAAAATTTTAGTCTCATGACTAGTTTTAGCCTCTCTTTAGTCAGGGATGCTTGGAACTTTAGCCTCTTAAAGAGACTATTTTTAGTCAGACTAAAATAACTCCCTTGGATCAAAGCACCCTCTAACTCTACAGATTCTTCTCTAAAAAAACGCAACGAATTCTTTCTTTTGTTGAATGAAAGCCTCAGATATGCCAACTTAATTATTTATATGTGGTTCTTTAAAGCAATTATAGCTACTGGATCAGAGATACATCAGGGTTTCGTTCCACAAACACTGGTAGAAAATGGGCCTTTAGTCCCGGTTCGCAAAGGCCTTTAGTCCCGGCTGTGCAACCGGGACTAAATATGCGCGACTAAAGACTCCCCCCCTTTAGTCGCGCCTCTTACGAACCGCGACTAAAGGCTTTAGTCCCGGTTCTCGTGGCTAACCGGGACTAAAGGCCTCCTCCGCAGGTTTAGGGTTTTAGCTACTGGATCAGAGATACATCAGGGTTTCGTTCCACAAACACTGGTAGAAAATGGGCCTTTAGTCCCGGTTCGCAAAGGCCTTTAGTCCCGGCTGTGCAACCGGGACTAAATATGCGCGACTAAAGACTCCCCCCCTTTAGTCGCGCCTCTTACGAACCGCGACTAAAAGCTTTAGTTCCGGTTCTCGTGGCTAACCGGGACTAAAGGCCTCCTCCGCAGGTTTAGGGTTTTAGCCCCCCTAAACCTGGTTTTTCTGCGATTTTTTTTATTTTTTTTTATTTTCAAATTTCTGAATTATTTTAACCTCTAATCTCTAATCACCACCCCTCATCACTGCTCAATTTATCCTCTAATCTCTAATCACCCCTCATCATTCCAAATCATCTAACTTCCCGGACGGTCACCCATCCTCTCACTACTCCAGCCTGAGCACGCTTAACTTCCGGGTTCTATTCTCCCTCGTTTCCAAGTCTACACTTGTTGTTTTCCTGACAATAGTAGGATGTCAATTCTATTAACCTTCAGGAATTTAGCTTGAGCATGAAGTGACACATTTCACTGTTTGAGTTTGAAACTATTGTTTTAAAAAACAATAATTATTTAGTAACACTAATATTTCTGGAATAATTAGTTTGACCATTGTTTGACCACAATTTGACCAGATTTGACCAAAATTTAAAAAAAACTGAAATAATTATTTAGTAACACTAATATTCTAGAATAATTAGTTTGACCATTGTTTGACCACAGTTTGACCACAATTTGAAATTTTTTGAATTTTTTTGCCTCTCCAGATCTTAGAAGCCCCGTATCTTTTTTTCTGTTAGGTTTTTGAGGATTTTGAAAATGTTTAACGGGGTTTCCCCGGTTAAAATCGGATGTAACTTTTCGAGTAGATGATTTTTCATATAAAAAACTTTTTGATTTTTCATATAAAAAACTTTTTCATCCGAGTTCGTATGCAAAAGTTATGCCCATTTTAAGAAATTCCAGAGAGATTTTGCAAATAAAGTCGAAATTCATATTTGTTAATTTTCCCAAGAACTAGACCACATATCACATGAGAAACTTATTTTATTTTATTTTTTGACATTTCCATCATTTTATTTTGGTTTTTCTAAAACTGAAAAGGCGGTCGGGGGGTAGAGTTTGATGGGCCCTTTAGTACCGGTTGGTCTGGCCAACCGCGACTAAAGGACTAACCTTTAGTCCCGGTTGGTCTGGCCAACCGCGAGTAAAGGCCTTCGGGCCAGCTTGAGGACCTTTAGTCCCGGTTGGCCAGGCCAACCGGGACTAAAGCCCCTCCCGTCCGCCAGCTGTCGACCGAGCGCGCTGGGCCCAGATAGTTGGTCGCGGGTCTCCTCCCGAACCGCGACTAAAGACCCCTTTGGTCGCGGTTCGATTATTTTGAGGACTAATGGGGGCGTATGGAACCCTCTTTTTCTACTAGTGAAATAGAAACACATAATTACATAGTGGAAGATATAGATTGATAGACACATTCCGCCGTAAACTTGGCTCCAAAATCCAAGTTATTTTGCTTGCCGAAAGATGAACTACAATCAGAATAAAGAATGCGAGCATTGCACTAGCAAGGCCAGCAAACACGTGTGACACTTTATCGCTTTGAAACAACTGGCTCTATGGTTATCTCTACGGATGTGGAGAATCCGAGATTGAGTTTGTCACGTAAGGCTTTCTTGCGTTCGTCTTCCACTTGACACAAGCACGTGACACCGTCACACCCTGTGTACTCGCATTGCTCAAGCAAGTGTATCCTCTTCAAACACACAGCATGCCTCCTGATGAGCCTGATGAAATGCATTACGTCCATGTCCTGACTAATTCCATATGATTTTATCTCCAGCGAACTCAAGTTGTGGTGCTCAAATTTAGGTCCTTCCTCTGCCAGGGTGAACATGTAGGGACCTTGATGTGTAAACTGGCGATGAATTAGCTACACCAGAGAAAAAAAAGTATGATTACTTAGTGTGATCTTTTTTTATAAAAGAGGTGTCAACGGGCTCCGATTTCCCTTGCACAAACAACAACATTCTATATAAGTTAATTATAAGCAAATAAACCTCACAATTATTAAGTGTAGGAAGATAAGATTTATGGATGCTGGCATGAGAAGAAAAATGCAAATGCAGACGTCATGAGATTTGATTGCCTTGTCAGCAAGAAATTTATATAGAGAGAAGAAAATTAAGATGTGTACCTTAATTGAAAGGTTGCTCAGGAAGGGCGCAACATCTAGAACAGAAAGAATCCAGGCTGTGTCGAGGATATGCATGTTGCAAAGAGAAACATCACTAAGGCTATTGAATGCCGCAGAGAGCGATGCTGGACGGTTGTGAAAGCAGCATTTCAGATACCGTGCGGAGAGGTTTATTGGACGAAGGCTTGGAACACAGCCGACCCGCATGCTCTGGACCGACGACGACGTAGAGTCATTGCACAGAAGACGCTCAAGCTTTGGGAGTATGGTCAACTCGACTCCGTGGAAGAAGCAGTCATGGAGTTGCAAGGCCAAGAGCGATGAGTTGGGAGACCCGATTTCTAATGGGAAATTTTACGGTGCATCATAATACACCAAATCATGTGTATTATATGGGCGATCTAACGGATTAGAATAGCTGGGCCTTTTTGAGCCCAAGGGTATTTTCGACCTAAATTTTTTATACCTTTAATCGGCCCAATGAAGTCCAGGGGTATTCTCGTCCGAAATTTTTCGATTAAATTAATTGCATTAATAAAACACTTCATTATAGAGGTCCAATCCTCGTGCGTACTCTTTTGAAATTTGGTTCGAGCGGTTCGTCCTCTCTCCTCCTCTCGAGCCCTAACCTCGGCGCCCTCGATCGCCGCCGATCGCCCCCGGCTCCCTCGATCGCCGCCGATCGCCCCCGGCTCCCTCGATCGCCGCCGATCGCACTCGCCGTGTCACTCCTTCCTCCTGCTCCTACTCCCCCCTCCCCCCTCCATCGCAAGTCACCCCACTCGGGTCGCGGCGCCAGATCTTCCGACGAGCCTCCCCTCCTTCCCCGACCCGAGAGGCCACATCATCCTCATCGACGTGCATCAACTTTTTCACGCCGGATCTTCGCTGTAAGTGCCTACCCATCTCAAATCTTTGCTGGTCCCTTATGCTTATAGTACCAATAGGGGTCGGACTTGATTAGGGTTTAGGATATGTTATGTGAGGTTTAGGGTTTATGGTTTCAGAAAGTTGTGACGAGATTTCGATTGAAAGGGAGTGTAAGTTGGATTTAGGTAGGACATGTTGATGTAGTTAGTTAGGGTTTATGGTTTCAGAAAGTTGTGACAAGATTTTGATTCAAAGGAAGTGTAAGTCGGATTTAGCTAGGACATATTAAAGCACTTAGTTAGGGTTGTGTGCCATGAGAATTTGTCAGCAGATTTGGATTCAAAGAAACTTATTTTGGATTTAGTTAGGAGATGCTTTTGAATTTGAGTTTCCAGATATTTTGGATTTAGTTAGGAGATAATTATTTTTGTATGGAGTTTGGAGATATTTTCGACTTAGTGAGGAGATAATTTGGATTTAGTTAGGTGATAATTTTGGATTCAATTAGGACGCAATTTTGAATGGAGTTTGCAGATAATTGATCTATCAGGGTGGATCTATCAGGGGACTTGAAAGATTCGTGCACTTTGGATTTAGTTAGGAGATCATCAGTTACAACAAGTACAATCAATTAAATATTTCTGGATTTAGTGAGGGAATATTTTATACTTACTTACAGCTTTTGAAGGACTGAGTTTGGTACATGAATCCGATATGAAAAATTAAATCAATTATTTAAGCAGAGTATTGCATAATTATTATGTATGCTATCCATCCGTAACATTGACTATCTGTTTTCGTTGGCAGCATAACGACATGGATGATAAAGGCAACGATGGCAAAAACTTGGGGAATACAGGCAAGGATGACAAGGACATGGGTGATAGACGAAACGAAGGCAAAGGAATGGATGGTATGCGCACGGATGATAACGATAATGAGGATGCAGGCAAGGATGGCATAGACCTGGATGATGTACACATGCAAGGTAAAGGAATTGATATTAAAGGCATGGCTGGTTCAGATCTGAATGAGTGTATGGAATACATAGAGATTGTGAAGAAGACTTTCAGGACTGAGGAAGAAGCCTACATGTTCTACGTAGGCTATGCGAGAGAAAAAGGGTTTGGTGTTAGAAAGGATGATCTGAAGTACAGGGGTCCGGGTCCGAAACAAAATGCATACAGAAGGACATACAAGTGCTGCAAACAAGGATGGCGGGCCCTTAAGCACTTTAACAGAGCTGATAGAAAAAGAACACCGAGGGGTCTTTCTCGGTGTGGGTGTCCCGCTCTTTTTCAGGTTGAGCTACAACATAGTAGTGGCCTCTGGTTCGTCAAGAATTTTGTGGACAAGCATAACCATCTGTTTGTCCCTGCTGACCTGACTCCCTACTTATCGGCTCATCGTAGAATGACTGATGCACAACAGGCCGATGTCATCGAGTATGCTGTTGGTGGACTTCGAACACATCAGATTATGAATGTAATGGAGAAGAATGCCGGAGGTCCCGACAAGCTTGGATATATAGATCGAGACCTATACAACCATGTTTCAATCCAGAAGAAGCGCAAGATAGAAGGCAGTGACGCTAGATATTTTCTCACCTATATGATTGCACAGAAGAAAGCAGACCCGGAATTCTTTTTTCAAATACACAAAAGACAAAGAAGGCCATTTGAGGAACATATTCTGGGCTGATTCACAATCCCGGATTGACTATGTTGCCTTTGGTGGTGTCGTGGTGTTCGATAGTACATACCGGTCTAACATGTACAGGCTTCCGTTTGTTCCATTTGTTGGTCTGAACCATCACCGCAACATAGTTTTGTTTGGGGTCGGTCTAGTGTCAGACGAGACAGTTGCATCATACCAGTGGCTTCTTCATGTATTTTTGGAGGCAATGTCCCAGAGGGCACCCATTTCAGCAATCACCGATGGGGACGGTTCAATGGCTAAAGCAATAGCTACTGTCTGGACTGGAACAGATCATCGTTTGTGCACGTGGCATATCGAGGAGAATATGGTGATGCACCTCCGCAAGAAAAACCTTGAGGAATTTAGGGAATTCATTTACCGTCGTTGGGATGTTGATGAGTTTGAGAAAAGATGGGAGGCTTATAAGGTTCGATTCAAAATAAAACCAACGGGGAAGAGGTCGTCATGGGTTAACAGGATGTACGAGCTGCGACACAAATGGGCTGATGCGTACACAAAGGGTAGATATTTCCTAGGCATGATGAGTAATCAGAGGAGTGAGTCTCTCAACTCAAGGCTTCATGTGCACATGAACAGGAAGATGCAGCTTGTTGATTTGTTGCAGCATGTTGAGCACTGTGTATCCATAATGCGTAAGAATGAAGCAGCATTAGACGCAGTAGCAACACATATGATACCCTTCACTAAGCTGAATGCACACCCTCTGGAGATTGCTGCCTCTTATATTTATACAACTGTGATGTTTCCAAAGGTAAAGCGTCAGATTGTCGAAGGGACAAATTGGCAGGTCACGGACCGGGTAGCATGTGATGGTTTGGTCGTGTTTGGAGTTTTGCGCAAAGCCCCATATGATAAAGTCCCATATGGCAGGGATGCTACAGAATTGCAAGGTAAGGAAGGTAAGGATGCTGAGGACTTGCATGCAAAAAAATTGGAGCTGAGGATCCCAATGACATGGAAGGTAAGGATGTGAGGACTTGCATGCAAAAAACTTGGATGCTGAGGATCCCAATGACTTGGAAGGTAAGGATGCTGAGGACTTGCATGCAAAAAACTTGGATGCTGAGGATCCCAATGACTTGGAAGGCAAGGATGGTGTGGACTTGCATGCCAAAAACCTGGATGCTAAGGATCCCAATGACTTGGAAGGTAAGGATAGTGAGGAGTTGGATGCAAAAAAGTTGGATGCACAAGGCGTGGATGCTAAGCCTGTGGATTTTATATATCACGTGACTTGTCTGTTTACAGGAGCAAGACTGGATGATGCAGCTTGTACATGTAAAAAGTTGGAAAGTCAGGATTACCCATGCACACATATATTCTGCGTTCTGGATCATCTTGGTGTACGCACATTTCCAAAAAAAATTGTCAAGAAAAGATGGACAATGCATGCCAAGCCAGCGTTCCCTTCTTCGAGGATTGCGAATACTCATGTATGGTCTGATCACATGAATAAGTATCATCAACTACGCAACATGGCTAGTGACGCTTTATTCACAGCCGCAGCTAGCGATTCACAGTCAGAACAGGTGATGGAGCTCCTCCGGAGTATATTGGTTGATGGAGAAAAAACTGATTTGGATGAAGGCCATAAATCATTTGTTCCTTTGCCGGCATAGTTCTCTGCTGCTCGCGAATGCTGCAATGATGACGTGGAAAATCCAATCAAAATAGTTCTAAAAGGGAGACCAACTACCGAAGAATCGAACAAGAGGATTAAATCCAGGCGCGAGCGGATGAGAGGGAAAAAAAGCAACGAAGTTAGTGCACATGTTTATCTCATTGTTCATTTCCATACATGCTTACAATGTTAATATGTTCTCTCTTTTTCTTCAATTTACTCAGGAACAAATCGGGGAAATCAAAGGTCACAAGGAGGAAGAAGCGAAAAGAGAAAGACTCAGAGACAGAAGAAGACACAGATTCAGATATAGAAGAAGAGGAAGATTCAAAAAAAAGCAACGAAGTTAGTGGACATGTTAATCTCATTGTTCATTTCCATACATGCTTACAGTGTTAATATGTTCTCCCAGAGAGTGTTCACATGTTTTTCTTCAATTTACGCAGGAAAAAATCAGGGAAATCAAATAGCACAAGGAGGAAGAAGCAAAAAGAAGAGACAGAGTCAGATACAGAGGCAGATACAGAAGAAGAGACAGAGGCAGATACAGAAGAAGAGGAAGATTCAGGTACAGAAGAAGAGGAAGATTCAGATGCAGAAGAAGAGGGAGATTCAGATGCAGAAGAAGAGGGAGATTCATATGCGGAAGAAGAGGAAGATTCAGATGCAGAAGATGGTGGGCTGAGGAGGGCTACGAAGAGACCATTGGAGGTTGCAGAAGAGGATTACGCAAAACCAAACAAGTGGGCATCAGCACAATTGTGCGTACTTAAACATGTTTTCGAATGCTGGCTGCAGATTCATCTATTTCATTTTTTGCAGGAAACGCAAGGGCGCTCCAAATGTCAATGCTGGGAGGAAGAAAAAGAACGATGACAAGGGTGCGCGAGGAAAACCAGTGAAGTTAGTGTCTATACTTACATGTCCGCTCTAGAAGTCGGGTATTTGCTAGTACTGTGTTGACGTTTGTTAACTTTTCCAGGAAAGACTCTAGGAAGGGCGGTAAAGAACAGGCCAAAGGGGTGATGAAGACAAAAAGGCCTGCTAGAAATGTACCACAGGCTGAGCGAATAAGAGCTGTCAAGTTAGCTTATGTTGCTATGACGAGAAAATCAGTGAAGTTAGTGTCTTTTCTGTTATAGTGTACTGTACATGCTCAAATCTTTTTTGCTATCCTATTAACAAACGTTGTTTCATGCAGGAAAGCTATAGTGAAGTAGAGACAGGATGTTTAGATGCACAGGGTCAAGCAGAGAAAACAAAAGGATTTCTGGGGTCGAAAAATTGAGAACAAACTAAAGTAGACAATTTTCCATGCCGTGATCCACCTTGTTTCTAATGTATTAGACCTATTTGATGGACTGCCACTATTTTTCTGAATTCCTCATTTGCTTGGTACACCCTCATTTTATTATGGACGGGTCGACATGGTAGGCTAGTTATGATTTATCAACATCGATGAAACAATGCATTTTTAGTGAAGTTGGTTTTCTGTATTTTTTTCATTTTTTACATAATATATTGCTGAAATTTGTTCAAGTGTAGTCAAATTTCATACTTCAAATATAAAATAGAAACCGAAAATTTATATATATATAAGAAAATAGAACCTTAATAGAAACCTCGTTTTCAAATAACCTTGAAAATCGTTTATTTTCAAATAGAAAATAAGCATACTGATATTTTAAAAATAGCATGCTCATGTGAAAAAAAACATGTTCAATTGAAAATAAAATAGAATGAATATGCGGATTTAAAAAATAGCATGCTGCTTTGAATATATTGTTTTTAAAACACCATGCTATTTTAAAAATAGCATGCTGATTTTAAAAATACCATGCTGATTTTAAAAATATGATTTCAAAAATAGCATGCTACTTTTAAAATTATAATGCTCTTTTCAATATGCTACTTTCAAAATAACATGCTGATTTCAAAAATATCATGCTAATTTTAAAAATAGCATGCTACTTTTAAAAATATAATGCTCTTTTCAATATGCTACTTTTAAAATAGCATGCCGTTTTCAAAATATCATGCTTATTTAAAAATAGCATGCTTATTTTCAAAATAGCATGTTTTTTCAATATGCTACTTTTAAAATAGCATGCTGATTTAAAAGAAATCATGTTCTTTTGAATATGATATTTTTAAAAATAGCATGCTGATTTCAAAATAACATCCTCATTCTAAAAATATAGCGTTGTTTTTAAAAATATAACGCTGTTTTGAAAAATAGCATGCTGATTTCAAAATAACAGCCTCATTCTAAAAATATAACGCTGTTTTTAAAATAGCATGCTGATATAAAAAATTACATGCTTTTTGAAATATGCTGTTTTGAAAGCAGCGTGCTGATTTTGAAAACAACATTTTTTTTAATTACGCTTTTTAAAAGATAGCATGTTTTTTAGTATACTGTTTTTCAAATAAAAAACATGCTGGTTTGCTCTGTTTTTGAAAATAGCATGCAATGCCATTTTGAAAGTAACAGAAACATCACTTTTTGCATTGCATTTGGACCCGCAAGTTTTTGTTTTGCATTGATTTTTTGTGCGACACACATACAAACCGCATTTTCAAAATAACTCGTACTAGCCAACACAAAAACCTCGTTCAAAAATGAAAGTAGTGTCCAATCCATTTGAAACCCGGTTAGATTTGATTCTAAAAATACTAGCATCACTGTGTCAAAAAAAGGAAATATAAATTGCGGTCCATAAAGGTAATTATATCAAGGAGGGTACTAGGGTGCGTTATATATATAGACTTGCATAGCAAGTACATTACGCCACATAGGGTACCACCAAGTTAGTGCCAAGTTCCACTTACTGGACGATCTTCATACCAAGTCGGACCCAAAAGTTATACCACCAAAGTACCAGTTACTACCAAGTACCAATTACTACTAAGTCGCAATTACTGGACCCAAAAGCTGATACTACCAACTTGCAGTTACTGGCTACTACATACAAATTATAAAACTAGCGTCAAACTAGTGCCATGGGTCAACGAATCCTCATGCCACTAACTATGTTCACCCTAAGCCCACCTTCACTCCTTTCCATGAACCTGAAGATAGCCATTTGGTCTTCTTTCATTCTGGCTCCCTCAACGACTTCTCTCCAGTTCTTCGTCATGATCGCACGCCCGTCCTTCTTGCCCATCTTGAACAAGACCTTTTTATTACCTTCAAAATGTTCGTTGGTGACACGAACAACCATGGGCTTTCGCAGATAATCTTTTAGGTAGGCCTGACTGTAATCCTTTGAGAAGCACTGATTGCACAGGGAAATAAATAATGTTACATAAAAAATTAAGTATGATTTGCACACAAAAAAGTAAGTATGATTTGCACAACCACGCCCGTCCTCCTCTCTGTCTCTACATGATGGCATTTTCACTAGTGAAGTATGATTTGCAAAAAGAAAAGTCCAAGTGTTTACCATCTTGCTCTTCCGTCTGATGACTGCCGAGCGAGTGACGGTGCTGACATAGTATGGTATGGGAGGTTGGCACTGCTTTACTATGGATTTGAGACAGTCCCGCCGATCCTCGTTTAGCGATACATGGTTGCCGTAGAAGATGCGATCCTCGAAAGTTCCTTTTCTCACAATGTATCCCGGACCTATATAAAAAAAATTAAGATGACAGAGTAGTAAATAATTTCATATGTAAGATCTAGAACATCAGCACTGGGTTAATGATCAATGCCTACTCCAATGATCAAGAAATGAAGGACATAGATAACCCAATCACATCCACCCAGCAATATCTCGTAGAAACATGGGCAAATTGAATATTTGATTTATTTAAACTAACAACTAAACACTCGTCTATGTAAGCTCTAGTTCAGTCAATGTTGATTTGGAAGGTCATCTAGAACCCAAACAGAGTAATGTGTGGTAATCAAGTGTCTCTCAAATATCAACTTTCGATATTTCACGGTACATTTAATATCTGACCAGCCATATAGAACTTTACCCCGTAGTGCCAAGATAGGATCGTGGTCCACATCTCCATCTCCATCAGAACTATCATCAGTGTCATAGTCGCTAGAGGTGTCATCATCAGCGCTATAGCCGTCACTCCCACGTGAAGTGCCATCTGAAGCATCATCTGAGGTGGTCCGGTGATCACTCTCTTCACTGCTGATGAGGATGGTTTCCCTTGCCATTCAAACCTGTTGCATGCATTGCAATGAACAAATGTTAGTTATTGATATATGAAATCAGTCTTCCATTAGGACTTGTTAGCACCATATACAATGTGAATAATCTTTTCGCATACTTCTCGCTAAGTACGTAGTTCATGTATAAACATCTACACGAAAAAGCTAGTCGACAGCTATTCACACGACTAGTCAAGACTAGTGGTTAGACTCATAATCATTGGGCAGACATAACCAATTAGGATATTTCAAGGTTACCATTTTGTGAGCTGGACAAGAAAACTTGGTAACCAACCAATTAGTAGCCATGTAAAAATGAACCATGATTGACTGCTCTCATCGAGCAATACGTGAAACTATAACTGATCTGCCTTTGATCACTGCAAATTTCCTGATGGGCTGTTGTGTGGTACCATCAGGTAATAAATATAAAGTCTTTAAATTGTCCCAACAAAACAAATAATGCATTTGCTGCTGTACATAACATTTTTAGAGGTAGCTGTGGAGGTTAATTTTCCAATTTCCAGTGAGAATAAGGACATGATAGAATCTCTCAAGCAAGATGGCAGCATAGTGAAAGGCTATGAGAACGAGCAAGGTATGATGACCAATAGTCACCCTTTTGTATAGTTGCTATTTATTTACTCATTACTACCCATACCAACAAGTAAAATCATGATTATGAAGTACAATGGTAGAAAATCCAACAGTGAGGAATTTGTTGCAATGTGAACTACTAGCTCACAACAAATTTTCATTGACCCCAACAAGCCCATACCATATCTTGGAGATAGGCTGACATAATTCAAGTAAGCAATAACAACAATCAGCAAAAATATGCACCAACCAAAAATATTACATGTGTGCACATATCATCAAAAACATGCACCAATCAAGAGCAGTCTATACTTGACAAATCCTTCAAAATATGCACTAATCATCATACTACCATCGAGTAATACATGAAACTATAACTGATCCTCATTCCATCATTACAAATTTCCTCATGGACTGCTTCTATGCTCGCCTTTTTAGTTTTTAATAACTAAGCATCAGCAAATACATATACACAGTCTTCAAACTATCCCAACAAACCAAAACATGTGTATGCTCCTGTGAATATACTTTTTCTATATCTAGCAGTGGGGGGTCATTTTCCAGGGGAAAAACTACTTGATAGCATGTGTCAAGCAAGATGATAGCATAGTGAAGGCTATGTCGATGAGCAAGGTATGCTGGCCAACACCCACCTTTTTCTCTTACTTGCACGAAAGTGTTTACCCATTACTACCCATACGAACAAGTAAAACCATGATTATGCAGTACATTGTCAGATTATCTTGCTGTAAAATTACTTGTTGCAATATGACCTACTAGTTGACAATAAATCTGCGAATACCCGAAACATGCACACAAGCAAGTGTTAGATTTTAACTTGGGCGGTGCTGTCAGATCAACATTCGAAGGGCAGGGAAGATCAATCTTACCTGCGAAGTGGTACCAGGTGAGGCTGGAGTGGACTTGTTTGAAGCTGGCACAACCGGAGCTTCGGGCGGCGCGACCAGGATTGGGGATGAAAAGTTGCGGTTGTCGGACCTTGCTGTCGACGAAGCAGTGGAGAATCGTGGCCGGAGCAGGGGGGAGTGGGTGGCCTCGCGGATCCGGCGGATTTGATGACGACGGGGCGGCCAAGGTGACGGCTTGGCAAACCCTAGTCGTCGCCCTCCGCGTCGCCTCTCTGTCTCAGCAAAGAACAAAGTGGGGTGGGATTGGGAATGGGGGTGGGGTTGGGGCCATCGCCCACTTTTCTCTCTGCCTCCCACTTGTGCAGGCCCACAAAAGGAACAAAGTGTTCGGCCGGATCAGATGCAGATTTGGCAGCTTTACCAATTCTGGCCAAACAGAAAAGATCAGCATGACCACAGGTGTTCTTTTGAAGAAACCCTAAAAATACACTGCTGTTCATATTGCATGTGGATGAGTCTTTCAGTACACCAATTGATCTTGAATAATTTTAAGCACTCCACAATATATATATATATATATATATATATATATATATATATATATATATATGAAAATAATGGTTAACCAATAAAATGGTAAACTATTAGATGCAAGGTTACAAATATTTGAAAAAATCAATAATTGAATTGTATGCATTTTTATGATTAAATTTAATAAATGTAACGTTTCTGCAAAAACTATTATAATTAAAATATTCATTGGTATTTTCCAAAAAAAACAACCGCAAATGACTACTTATGCCAACCAGAACTTCTTCAGGGTTTCGTTTATTCATCTATTCTTTGGCATGCTGGTTCTCATAACGCCTTCTTCGGATCTTCTCTTTGTCCGACAAATTCCTGAGATATTGGGCTAGCGCCTTGTGTTTCGCCCTCACACCATGCTTCATTTGGTATCCTTTGGCAACTCCTTCGGCGTGCTCAAGAATACTAACGAAAGCCGGGTCTAGATATTTGCCACAGAACGCGCAACGATACGCCATACGCTTAAGCACATTGCACTGTCCATTATGCAATTCTTCAAGGGTTTTCTGAGTGTGTGCATCCATCTCTCCTTCGGAAATGTCCGCATAATCATGAGAATAAGGCTGCAAGTTTAAATTATGTATGATATAAGCTGCACCATTGTTTACAGTACCTAATATTCCCTAAGTTTCATACTGTAGTGCCTATAAATTATTTTTAAAGTAAATATTTATTAACTTTGAAAATTTAAGGAGAAAAAAGCAATATCAAATCCATATGAAAGCATAAATGATATGATGTACTTTTAAAAAAATTGTCAATAAACATGCACAACCTTTATGATGTCTGACTTTTGGCATAAAACCAAAACGCACTAAATTGTGGAGTGGATGAACCATTAATTTCTCAAAGATTGATTGAATAAATAATGATCATTACGTACTGATGATCAACATTATATTTAGAGCTAGATTCCATTATGCCAATTCAACAATGTATTGATGGTTTAATGATTAACCTCTAACCTTATACATGAAGACAGATCTAGGGTTAAAAAATTAAAATTACCGTAACGGAATTCCAGTCCATGCCGTGCATGTGCTGCTGCTTGTGATTGACGACGGAGTACTGCACCTCGTTGACACGATGCTTCTCTGGGTCGGACACCGAGTAGTCCAAAGCTTTCCCGTGGGGATCCTGATCCATGTGATGGACGACGACGTCGGTGGTTAGCCCCGCAAGTCCACGATCTGTCACGACGCCGTCCATGACAGGCCCCTCACGTCCATGCCCACGATCTGTCACGACGGCCAATCGACCTCCACGAGTGGATTTCATGTCCGGCGGCTGGGAGGCGGGCGTGTGAGCGGCTGCGATGGTTTTAGAGCGTAACCTAGGGGGAGAGATGCGGGGAGTAATTGGTAGTTACCTACTACAGCGGAAATACTTATGAGAAAAATTGATTGGTCGGCGTTGGGCACCTTCAATGCAGCGGCGCTTCTTTAGGCGCTTAATTAGGATCCTGGAAAAAAAATCACAAGCGTAGGCGCTTGGGGCAGGACCTAGGAACTGGATTTTGTACATCTACGTGATGCAATCCAAAGATCGTGTCCGGAGTGGATGGGTTGGGGATTGAAAATTGTGTACATAAACCCTAATGCTCAAGACTTGTGAAAACATTAGATCAAATTGTCATCAAGTGATCTAGTATTACTTGGATCGAGACTTTGTGATCATCATGTAGCCACGCCACAAACACGATGGTTCTAGTATTACTTGGATCAACACCTTAGGCAGCAAACTAGTGCATTTCCTTTTTAAGTCACCATCTTGCTTCTTGAAAACCACATGTACACACTCATCATGTATACCATAACAGATCAGAATCTGTTAACGAGCGCTCGCAAGCTTAACTAGCTTCAAACGAACCTAGCCAATCAGGGTTTTATGCTACTTAATCTAAATGAGCCGATGATTAATGAGCACGAGTTTAACAAGCAGAGATGCCAAACCACACACCAATTAACATAGTTCTACCTTAGTTCAACGCTTCCATATATACAAAAGCAAGCACCACTTAGTAGTACTGGTGCACATAGTTCGACCATAAACGTTCACCAACAAAGTATAGCATAGGGTAGTACTTAGCATAGTTAAAACCAAAAGAGCATCAGTTCTAGCTGCAAGGGTGCGCACTTCCCTAAAGCCTCAAAGAAACCTCATCAAGTAGTCGGCATACGCGGCATGCTTCACCCTGAAAGCGTAGCCATTCTTGATGCTGCCTTGGGATGTTCCGACTGCATGGTTGATGGTACTCGACAGGTCGCCTTTCATCACCTTGTTGCAGTAAGGGCATCTGTAGCCGTTTCCGAATCTAGGCCTCACAGCTTTCTCGAGCTCACCACTGTCCAGCTGCCTCAGCTTCTGCCTCCTGAAGATCCTCTGGGTTTCTGGGTCGCTGTCAACATCGTCACTTAGGACCTACATGTAGTACAAAATGTTGCGTAAGTATATTTAATATGATAATTCAGCAGACACATAGTCTATGAAACATAATGTAATTGATGACAGCGTAAAATATCTTCAAATGACGTTGAAAAAATAAATGCATAACTTATTAGTTGCTACATAAGCAACTAAATGGGATAGTACCATATAGTAAAAAAAATGAAGGATCAACCATACATGTCGAAGAGAGCACTAGCATTGCCACATTTTGCCACACATTTTTTTCCAAGCTTGCCTACGGTTAGTTCATCAAAATGAGAGCCACAAGTTGGCAAGCCTAAGGGAACCTTGCCACACTTATTGTGTGTATGCCATGTGGGACCCAAGTGTGGCTTGCCTAAGGTGTGGCTGGAACCAAACACTCACTTAAGTTGGTCAAACTTGCCTAACCTTAGATATGGCAATCTTTGGCAAAGTTAGTCACAAACCAAACAGCCCTTTAGTGCAACAAAATTCACTTGTTACGTAAAAATGCATGAACTGATGATGTAACATGGCAGAGTAGCATACAGATGTACTAATGCAAAAAAAAGACTTATAACTTACATGCATGACTAGATAACATAGCTTGTGAGCTGTATCTATTTAGGGTTAGAATTTTGTGTGCTTATGATGATGGATATTGAAAGTCCCCATGTTATCGTCGTGGAAGTTTCCCCTGTTGATCGATACCCCACCCATCAATGTTCCTGAACCATTCAACGTTCTAGGTAAAGTAGTTAATTATTATGAATTCTGACAATAAGTGATCCCAAATGCTGTACTTACAAAAAAGGGTTTTTATCATTTATGCCACCAGTTGTGTCCCACAACTAAGAATCACCACTAGGAATTTCTACTGCTAAAAAAAGCCATCGCTTCGTTAGACACATGCTCAAAAATGCCACTTCACATCATTATTGTGATATCAAATCTATCTTGACATGCTATAATGGCATCAATACCTATGGACCAACATGCAGCTCTCCCTCTATCTCACTACAATAAAGTGTGGGCCCACTTGATCCCAACAGCGTTCTTATTTTCCTGTAAAATTATTCGCTTACTTACTCCTCACAAGTGGGGCCACACTTATCATTGTGAGATAGAGAGAACTAATGTGGGCCTGGGCTTTTTTTTGTCATATTGGATGGTCAGCAAGTTTTACATGAAAATAACAATGTCTAATGGCATTATTGAGCAAACATCTAACGGAACGATGGCATTTTTGATACATCTAATGGCATTTTTGAGTAAGCATCTCACGAACCGATGGCATTTTTGAGCGGCTGTAACTTCTAAGGGAAAAACTGAGTAGTGGGATACAACTGGTGGCATAAATGATAAAAACCCTACAAAAGAACTAATTAAAACAACTCAAGTAAAACATTGATGATATCCAATTTCTTTCTAAAATAGCCATTGCTTAGAGATAATCAATGTTTAAAATCATTGCCACAACCACTTATGGAAGATTTAAACCAAAGATTGATCAAGTGCAACCAAACATGTACTCAACATTTTAATACCATATTTGCCTTGTACTAACCAGGGAAAACCTAGGATATTACAAAATAAATAAATAAATGGGATAGATGACTAACCTCTTCTTCGTTCTCGTCGGCGAGGACCACATGTGGGGGCAGAGGAGGCAACAACCGCGGCAGACGAACACTTGGCTGAGGCTGAGGAGCCACCACCTGCTCCGGCAGAGAAGCCAGAGGAGCTACCTGTTCCGGATTATTAGCAGAATAATTTATATAGGTCAAAAACTGACATATACATGCCTCAATAAATGTAATTTAGCTACACAGCTGCGGATCCAGGATTTCATACTTGGGTGTTCAAAAATTTATATTCCAAACTAAAACCACAGCAATATTTTTCAAATGGAGGGAGTAATATCTAAAATTTTCATGTGAAAAGATTCTTTGTCCATCGTAATGACAGTACTGACATGAATGACAGAAAATGAAGATTATTTACTTCATGACCATAGAATATGACATTTTCATAAACAAGGCATGGTGTTGTTATCCTTAAGTTGCAGAAAATATTTTCACAATCACCTACGTAGGCAATTCAATTCCAAGGTCAAGCTACGTATTTGTATTAACGTATTTGTATTAGCACAGTCACCAAACCTAGGTGGATTTATTAGCAGAATAATTTATCTAGATCAAAATATTTCCTATACAGGGCTCAACACATGTAACCTAGCTAGTTGCCTAACACATCTATAGAATATTGATATGGAGTCCATCGATCAAAGATAAAAAGAAACCCTGGCCTTCCCCAAAAATAGTCAAAAGGACTGACCAGAGCACACCTAGGATTTTACAAAAAATTAAAGGAGATAGATGACTAACGTCTTCTTTGTTGACATCGCCGACGACCACAGGCTCGGGCACAGGAGGCGTCGCCCGCGGCAGAAGAGACACCTGCTCCGTTTGAGGAACCAGAGCAGCTACCTAGTCCAACATAAATAGCAGAATATTTTATATTGATCAAAAAATGTCATATACATGCCTAAACTAATGCAACCTAGCAACACAGCTTCGGACCCAGGATTTCAAAGTTGGGTGTTCAAAAATTTATATTGCAAACCAAAACCACAACAATATTTTTCAAACGGCTGAGATCAAGTTGGCTTTTGAGTCCAGAAGGCATTCTTCTGCCTCTGCTTCTGTTACTCAAGAAATTAAAGAGTTAGGAGTAATATCTAAAATGTTCATGTGAAAATATTATTTTTCCATCATACTGACAGTACAGACATGAATGACAGAAAATGAAGATTATTTACTATGACATTTTCGTAAACAAGGCATGGTGTTGTTATCCTTTACTTGCAGAAAATATTATGCTGAAAATAAGCAACCAAATAATATATTTCAAGTAGGGATGATAACAAGTCTAAAATATTACAGCCTATGGTAATTGGACTCCAGGAATCAAGCAATTGGTGTTGAGCAAATTGAACGACAAAAAATGTGTCTGCTGGATTAAGCGTGAGAGGCTAGTTTTATACAAATTGACATGAAGTTTAGTGCACAAACTACACCACTTTTAGTCCATTTAGCAATAAAAGAACCATAATTTCGGGTGGTTGGTAGATCTATCTTAAGATTTGGCATCAACACATTTTGGATGCACGAGAGCCATGGATCGGAGTGGTTGGTAGATCTTAAAAACAAGATAACCTATACAATGAGGAGGCGACCCCCACACTCATGCGCCCATGTGGATCCGCCCTTGAAACCTACCGGATCTAAGGAATATAGGTACAGATTTCATACATGGAAGAAAAGCAGAAACCCTAGCCATGCCCAAAAATAGATAAGGGACTGAACAAGGAAACCTAGGATATTTCCTAAAATAGGACTGACCTCTTCTTCTTCGTCGTCGCCGTCGACGTTGACCGTGGGCTGCGGCAGAGGAGGCAGATGGCGTGGCAGAGGAGTCACCTGCTCCGGCGGAGGAGCCACCTGCTCCGGCGTAGGTGACACCTGCACTGGAGCCTGGACGTGGTCGACGACGTCAAGGCCGCCCTGCTGCCGGCTAGACCCCTCGCCGGCGGGGAGGGGTTTCTCCATGTGCAGCTTCGCCCAGCGCTTGGATGCTTCGTGCGCCATGGCGTCGGCCCCGGCATCGGCCCTCCCTCCCCTGGTGCGCCTGGGCATCTCGACGGCGGAGGTGCAGCGGCGGGAAGGGAGCAGCGGCGGGATGGACAGGCGAGTGGTGAGGCGTGGGAGGAGAAAACCCTCGTAATTGTGGATGGAGAAGAGGACGGGAAGAGGGGGGTGGCGATGAGATAAATGCTAATGGGGAAGCGGAGCGTGCTATGGGGAAGCGAAGCCGCCGATTTATTCCTGGGCAGTCAAAAGGAGTTGTTGCCACGTTCACACCTCCCCGTGCGTTGTTCACACCACCACGTCTTGGCACGTCAAAATGTAACTTCTCACTTCTCACTAAAATGAATAGCCCGATCGTGCACAGCCATGATTTAGGAGTAATGCAACTTCCCTTCAAAAAATTGTGTAATGCAACTGCTCCCTCATAACACAGAACAAAATCATACAGTGGGACAACTGAATTTGTAGGCTTGTTTCATATGCACGTGTCATGTTTTATATTTGTCCTAAAATATGCTGTAAAACTTTACAAACAATAGAATGGCAAATGGATGTGACAAAACTTCGTCAGCAACCGCGCGGATTCGTCTGCCATATATCCGATGTCCGGTACCGAGGAGGGGAATGTTGATCCACGCGATGCCATGTGTTTCGTCTGGACCCATATCATGCACCCCGAGCCAACCGGGCCAAAACATGCGCCGCTAGCCTTCTCGATCCAGCAACGAGCTAGTGTCCACCATGCGCAGAGATGCTCATGTGGACAGGTTTGCTAGCACTAGTGAATGACGTCGGATCTCGGTGTGCAATATGTGTAGCCGAGTGTCTCTTTGGCGTGCCTGCCATACAGAAGGGACTCGTCGAAGGTCCAACGAACCACGGTGGGGTCAATGCTGGATGTATGGTGTGGGTCAACCTGGCTAACGGTGCATGGTTTGAGTTTAGGTGGCTAGGTTTGCATGGCTGGGGGGCTAGATGGCTAATGAGTGCGCATGCGTCATCTGTACATTGTCAAGGTTGAATGGTGGTTGTCTACGTGGCCATGCGTGCATGCATGGTGTGGGTCCAGTTTGCGTGAGGCGCACGGGATGTGCCTTGGTGGGTAGGGCCCACAACTTACGGCACAGATGTTCTGAAGCAGATGAAGGGGCGGGCCCCAGTCTTCGTCCACAAGTAGGACTTGGTCCCTCTCGATGGCTAGCTCCGGGATGCGTTTTGGTCTCTTTTACACACAACCTATGTGAAGGCTTATGCGTGCCGCTCTCGATGTTCGACCACACCCACACCGCGAAAGGTCCTAAGAAATTTGGATCCCTCATGAATTTGCACGGATTATAGCGGCGGCAGACGAGACCCGGCATTTTTTGCCCTTAACAATGCTCTGAGGCGGCCCTGCTAATTGGCCACACATGGCACAAATATGGACCAGAGCTTAGCATGGAACTGTCACCCCCAATCCCTGCTGTGATTTCATGTGGCCGCGGTATAGATCCTGAATTTCGGAGGATACTGCCCTAGAAATGCGGCAAATGTCCCGAATATGGCAAGCGCGGGCTCCGAGAAAGGCCGGGACCTTGCATGCGCTTTTGGATTGGTCTCCGTTGACCCGAGAGAGAGCATCGACGAAAATGGAGGAACGGGCCCGCATTCATTGCGCAAACCGGACACGTTACCTCAAGGTAGCTAGATCCAAACCATGCACCCCCGCCGTCTAGACCCACGTGGTGCACCACTTAGACACTAGACCCACATCACTTACGCCGGCCCCCAAGCCAACCATTCCCCATGTAGACTCATATGCTGCACCCCGCAAAATAGCTTAGCACAAGACTTCCACCCCGATTTCCACAACATGCACCACTACACGTGAGTGTCCAAAAAATGGACTATCGCATTATCAACATTTTTTTTGCCAAAACAAGTAAGTTGTTTTTAAATTGCTTGAAAATAGCAAGGTTTCTGTTTAATTATAATTTCATTAATTACACATTATAAAGTGCAGTTTTTGTCCCTCAAAAAGGGGTGCTTTCCTTTTTTGTAAACCCACAAAATTACTTCCTTTCCCTCGAAAAAACGAATCCTTCTTCACCCTCTCACGATCACGTTCACGGTGGCCTCGCCCTATAATCTAGGAGTGGTCGATCCAATCTCCCCACGGGGGACAACTTCCACGCACTATCTATATTGGTTGGTTGCAACCATCTCGCCATCATGGTTTTTTATGGGAAAATCACATTCTTTTGTTTTTCCTTCCAAAGATATGTGGCGAAAAAACATGGAACAAAAATTGTAGAAGGCATGGTGGGATACGTGCACATGTTGTCTTTTTGTACTACAAGTGCACTTGTTGGCAAGTTGCATGTGCACGTGTCATGTTTCATATTTTATTGAAAATTATGATGTACACCTTTACATAGACGCTTGAATTATTGTTTTCGTATGTTAATAATTCCTAAATATTGAAATTCAGCATGCACATAACACATGGCTTCCAAGCTTCGTCAGCGACCGCTTGGATTCGTCTGGTATATGCCCGTTGTCTGGTATTGGGCGGGGGAATGTGGATCCATGCGATGCCATGCGTTTCATCTGGACCCATGTCATGCACCCCCAGCCAATCGGGCCGACATCATGTGCCGCTAGGCTTCTCGATCCTAACCATGCGCTAGTGTCCACCATGGGTAGAGATGCTCAGGTGCACAAGTTTGCTGGCACTAGTGAATGACGTCGTATCTCGGTGTGCAATATGTGTAGTCGCGTGTTGCTTTGACATACCTGGCATGCCGAGGGAAGGGACTCGTGTAGGAGGTCCAACGAACCGAGGTGGGGTCAATAATGGATGGATGGTGTGGGTGAACCTGGCAGACGGTGCACGGTTTGAGTGAAGCTGGCTAGGTGTGCATGGCTGGGGGCTAGATGGCTAATGAGTGCGCATGCGTCTTGTGTACATTGTCAAGGCTGACCGGTGAGTGTCTACTTGGCGACGCGTGCATGCATGGTGTGGGTCTAGTTGGTGTGCGGCGCACGGGACGAGCCTTGGTTGCTAGGGTCCACATCTTGCGGCACAGAGTTCTGAACCAGATGAAGGGGCCAAGTGTGCTTGCACGGTGTGGGTCCAGGTGAGTGTGATGCACGGGACGGGCCTTTGTGGTTTAGGCCCACATGAAGCGGCACCGAATTTTGAGGAAAGTGAAGGAACGAGCCCCACACACCGTCCGCATGCCGGACTTGTTCCCTCCCATTGGCTAGATCCAACATGTGATATGGCCTCGTTTACACTTACCCCGCGTGAGGGTTTATGCATGCCCCTCTCGGTGTTTGAACATACCCTTCATGGGTCATATGATGAGACCACGCCAGGCCCCGTGATGCACCGCCTAGGCACAAACCGGACGCGTTACCTCTCGGTAGCTAGATCCAAACCATGCACCCCCGCTGTTTAGACCCAAGTGGAGTAGCACATAGACACATGACCCGCGACACTTGTGCCAGCCCCCGAACCATGCATCCCCGCCGTGTAGACTCATATGTGGCCATGTGTGCATGCATGTTGTAGTTCCAGCTGAGTGCGATGCACGGGACGGACCTTGGTTACTAGGTCTAACATCACGTGGCAACGAGATTTGAGGAAAATGAAGGAATGGGCCCCGCACTCCCTTCACAGGACGGACGCATTCCCACTCTGTGGCTTGATCCAGCATGGGATATGGCCCCAGTTGCCCACAGCCTACGTGAGGGCCTACGCATGCCGCTCTCGATGTTTTACCACACCCTCTAGGGGTCGTATGATTACAGTTGCGCTAGGTCCTGTGAATGTTCGGCCCCTCGATAATTTGCATGGATTATAACGGCAGCTGATGAGCATCATAGCCTAGAGAACGGCGTCGAGGCCACCCCTCCCTTTGGTAGCATATGGTGCATATATGGACCAAAGAGCTTAACATGGGGCTTTCATCCCAATCCTTCCTATGATTTCATGTGGCCGCCGTAGATCTTGAACTTTCGATGTTACAACCCTAGAAATGCGGTAAATGTCCCGAATATGGGAGGGAGGGGGGAGAGAAAGGCCACGCAATAAACTATCCCCATAATTTTATGTTTGTTTTATCTGGCAAGCCAAACAAGTTTTTTAAAATAAGGATTTTAAGCATGTTTTAATAAGGATTTTATAATTTCACATTATAAGGTGCTTATTTTTTCCTAAAACAAAGGTGTTGTAAACGCACAAAGCTCCACATTGAGCCTCTCACCATCACGTTCACGTTGAACTCACCCTAAAATGAAGGAGAGGTAGATCAAATCTCCCCACGGGGGGGCAACCTCCACCTAGTAGCTAAATATGGTTAGTTGAGAATTTCTCCCCAAGTCGTTTTTTGAGGCAAAATCACATTCTTTTTTTCCTCCAATATTGTGGCGAAATACATGGAAGAAAAACCGTGGGAGGCACGGTGGAACGAGTGCACCTGTTTTTCCCCTCCAAAAGTGCATTAGTTGCCATATTGCATGTGAACGTGTCACCTGTACAAACAATTGAATTGTCATTTTTATTTTTTTAACAATTCCTAAATATTGAATTTCAGCATGCACCTACCCCATGTCAGTTAGGTCAAATTTGTTTTATCCAAGCTCCGCCAGCGACCGTGCAGATTCTTGTACCATGCACGTGTTGCTCCGGGCCTCTGGCGTCCGGTACCGGACAGGGGAATCTAGATGTGATGCCATACAATTCATGTTGACCCATATCATGCACCCTTAGCCAACCAGGCCAACAACATGCACCGCTAGCCACCTCGATCTAGACCATGCGGTAGTGTCCACGATGGGCAAAGATGCTCAGTTGGACATGTTTGCTGGCACTAGTGCATGATGCCCAATCTCGGTGTGCAAGACGGGTAGCCATGTGTCGCTTTGACATGCTTGGCTTACGGAGGGAGGGACTCGTTGGAGAACTAACGAACCGAGGTGGGGTCAAGGGTGGATGGATGGTGTGGGTCAACTTGGTTAAAGTTGAATGGTTTGAGGCCATTTGAACAATGTATGCCATTGGTATGGTCATGAGCTACCTCACTTGCCTTACCACGAAATTTTTCATAAGGGGACAGTGTAAACATAAAAATTTTGAGTTTTTTTTATGTTCTGTTTGTTACATTTATGGCATCGTGTACAACAAATTTGGGGTTATTTTGGAGATGGTAAAAAAAATCACTTCATTACAGATGGACCGTTTGGTCTCACTTAAGCGAGTTTTTCTAACAAGGTGGTTTTTTCGACCACATCCAAATCACCTGAAATTTTGTACACACGATCTTTTCATTAACATAGACAGAATTTGAAAGTTTTCCATTTTTTAGAATTTTATATAATTTATAGTGGCTCAGTGAAACTCAGGTACATACCTCTGACTTTACCTTAAGGGCACAGTGTAAACTTCATTATTGCTGAATTTTCTTTTATAATCATGTTTATTACATGGATGTGACTGTGTGAAAAAAATTGGGTGATTTGGAAAAGAAAAATCCCACCTTCTAACAGGAGATATCAAACCCCACGGCCTGCATACGACTAGAAACCCAACCATATGGGCCAGGATGCAGGCCCGTGGGATGTTGATTTCTCCTGCTAGTAGGCCCCACAGGGCATACACAGAAGTGGATAGGGAACATGCTGTTTCAGTGAGAGAGGCTCATGCAAGTGGTCTCTCAGCCGCGTATATAAGTAGGTGCGTGCGCGTCTCGCTTGGCGAGGTGGGACTAAACTCCCACCACCCGTCAATTGCGCCCGGTGCGTCTCAGCGTTGGGCCAAGTTTTGTTGGGCTGTCCCAGGCGAACCTCACCCGCGTGGTGGACCACGCGTCCCTGTAGATGGTTGGGCTGGCACATCATGTATGCATATCCTTTTTCTTTTTTGTTTTTCACATATTCTCTTTCATTTGTTATTATACAGTTGTAAAACAAAAGTTGTTGTAAACGCACAAAACTCCTTCTTCAGCCTCTCACCATCACGTTCACGTTGAACTCACCCTAAAATCAAGGAGAGGTAGATCGAATTTCCCCATGGGGGACAACCTCCACGGAGTAGCTAAAGATGGTTACTTCATATTTTCTTCCCAAGTCGTTTTTAGGGGAAAATACATTTTTCTTTTTTTCTCCAATATTTGTGGCGAAATACATGGAACAAAAATCGTGGGAGGCACGGGGCTACCTGTTTTTCCCCCCTCCGAAAGTGCACTTGTTGACAAAATGCATGTGAACGTGTCATATTCCACATTATCCTTAAATCATGTTGTACACCTGTACAAACAATTGAATTGTCGTTTTTATTTTGTTATCAATTTCTAAATCTTGAATTTCAGCATGCACCTATCCCATGGCGTCTCATCCAAGCTCCCACATCAACCGCACAGATTCTTCTACCATGCGCGTGTGCTGCTCCGGCGTCGGGTACAAGAGAGGGGAATCTTGATCCGATGCGATGCGATTCATGTCTACCCATAGCATGCACCGCTAGGCAACCGGGCCGACAACATGCTCTGCTAGCCGCCTCGATCCAGACCATGGGCAAAGATGCTCAGCTGGACATGTTTGTTGGCACTAGTGCATGATGCGCCAATCTCGATGTCCAAGACGTGTAGCCGTGTGTCGTTTTAACATGCTTGGCATACCGAGGGAAGGGACTCGTCGGAGATCCAACGAACCGAGGTGGGGTCAAGGGTGGATGGATGGTGTGGGTCAACTTGGCTAAAGGTTTACGGTGGGTGTCTACGTGGCCAAGTGTGCATGCATGGTGTGAATCCAGCTGTGTGTGATGCACTGGACGAGCCTTTTTGGATAGGGCTCACATGAAGCGGCACCAAATTTTGAGGAAAATGAAGGAACGGGCCCCGCACTCCGTCCGCATGCCGAACTCGTTCCCTCCATTGGCTAGATCCAGCATGCGATATGGCATCGTTTCCACATAGCCCGCGTTAGGCCATATGCGTGCCGCTCTCGGTGTTTGACCACACCCTTCATGGGTCATACTATGAGACCACGCCAGGCCCCGTGAACCACCGCCTAGGCACAAACCGGACGCGTTGCCCATTGGTAGCTAGATCGAAACCATATGCACCCCCGCCGTCTAGACCCACGTGTGGAGCATCACGTAGACGTTTAGAGACTCATACGTGGACATGCATCCTCTTGGTAGACGTTTAGACTCATGTGTTACCTCTTGGTAGCTAGATCCAAACTGGAGTCACACCACTTACGCCAGTCCCCGAACCATGCATCCCCGCCGTTCAGACTCATACGTGGACATGTGTGCATGCATGTTGTTGGTCCAGTTGAGTGCGATGCACGAGACATGCCTTGCTTACTAGGTCTAACATCACGTGGCATCGAGATTTGAGGCAAATGAAGTTACGTGCCCCGCACTCCTTTCACAGGCCGAACACATTCTCTCTCGATGGCTTGATCCGACATGCGATATGGCCCCGTTTGCACACAGCCTATGTGAGGGCCGATGCATGCCGCTCTCGATGTTTTACCACACCCTCTAGGGGTTGTATGATGACACCACGCCAGGTCCCGTGAATTTTTAGCCCCTCACGAATTTGCATTGATTATGACGGCAGCAGCCGTGCATCATAGCCCTAGATTGCATGCGTCGAGGCCACGCCTCCCATTGGTAACATATGGCACATATATGGACCAAATAGCTTAACATGGGGCACTCATCCCATTCCCTGCTATGATTTCATGTGGCCGTGTAAGATCTTGAACTTTCGAGGTTACAACCGTAGAAATGCGGTAAATGGCCCGAATATGCGAGGGAGGGAGGGGGGTGGGGGCGAGAAAAGCCACTCAATTACCTACCCACATTATTGAAGTTTGTTTTATCTGGAAAGAAACAATTTTTATAAATAAGGAATTTTTAGCACTTATTAATAACGATTTTATAATTTGACATTGTAAGGTGCATTTTTTTCTCTAAAACAAAGGTGTTGTAAACGCACAAAACTCCTCCTTGAGCCTCTCACCATCACGTTCACGTTGAACTCACCCAAAAAGGATTTCCCTATTTTTTACGATGTTCATTTGTTTTTTGTTTTTTAGACAAAAGGATTTTCCTTTGTGTTTTTTTATTAGTAACATAGGGTTTTACTTTGTGACAGGTAAGCGGCCTGTGGGCCTGTTTGGTTGTTTCTTTACGAACTGGACCCACGGGCCGTTATTTTCTGTGCTTGATACGGATAGGGTCCGTGTCATCACCCCCATCGCCCACACACCCCCGCCCCCCTCATCCCCACCCTCCCCATAAACCACCTCTCCGCGACCCCGCCGCCGCTCTCGACGGTTGGATCAGAAGAGCGCGGAGTGAGATTGGGAGGCCACCAGCAAGCACCTAGCGACTACCGGCGACTAGGTGAAGTGAGAAACCCTAACTTGTAATCTTCGACTTCTTTGTTCCTTGTTGTGTTGCCGTTTCGGGAGTTGGATATGGTTTTCAAAGTTGGAGATTAAATAGTTAGGATTTCCAATCGGAGGTTAGATGGAAGGCGATGCAGAGATTGAAGGAAGTTTTCTACATCGGTAGCTTGCTCGGTATTTTTTTCCTAGGGTTTCGGTATTCCAGGGTTTTCATAACAATGAGCAAGTGCAGATGCGTAGCACAATAGCAGAAAATATCAGCAAAGAGTTCTTTAAAAACATAGAAATTTTTTGGCATTGTGCAGTGGCGAATCCAGGAAGAAACCGGAGGGTGGGCCCAAAACTTATAAGCTGGGCTAGTGGATTAAATTCCTTTTTAGGCCGAAATTAGGTTGGTTTTAGTAAGGCAGCCATTAACATGTAGTCCTAGATTGCAAGTCAACTAAACACTACCTCAGTTGTGCTGCAGAGAAGGAGGGGCCAATGCCGTGCGTCGACGCTTGGGGTGAGCCCATGCTGCCGGTCGAGGATCAAGAGAAGGACATGTCTGAACAAGCTGTGGTGCGGCGGGCACGCGCTGCGTTGCGGGGTTATGAGGAGTGGAGGGCGAGCCACCCGTGCAGTTCAAGTGTATGATTGTTGGTTACTGGTGCAGTACCTTTGTTGATTATACTGTATGATTGTTGCCTAGTGTGTTTACATGCATAAGCCCATTTCTTAAATTCTCATCCTTTGCTTTTCTTCATTTTATTTTGTTTACATAGGTGGTGTGCATAACCTATCGACAGGACTGCAACAGGCCCGATGCTGATGGGTTGACATTTACCATCAGGCTAGATGGGGACACTTCAGTTGTGGTATAAATAACCATGTCAATTTTTACTTGTATTTTGTTTGGTCCCCTCTACTTTGAAGATTAACAAAATGTAGGAAATAAATAGCAATTTAATTCTACATCTACAGATCGTGCCATGCTACGCATGGCACCAGTTCAGCGCCATCCCAGACAGTTCATTGATTTTTCAAGCAAGAGGGAGTCGCACGTATGATTTTGGCGTGTACAAAGGGAATTCAAGGGTGATCATCGGTGGTGAAAACTGGTGCAGGTTTCTTGAAGACTTCGACCTGCGAGAAGTCGACCTTGTCTCCTTCGATTTGACTGAAGACATTCCTATGGTGTACTGCTGCAACCTGCCAAGGACATGCCATCAAAACAAAGAGCATTATCCTCTAGAATCAGCTGTCATAACAAAGGGAATTAATCTGACGAAGCAAGAGGAGCGTAACCTACATGACCTTTTGGCGATGAAGAAACGTTATATAGGTGTATTCTTTGTCCACCGCTTCACCAAGTCGAACATAGCAGGAAAGACGACGGTGTGTTTTTGGTGTACTAGTATTTTTTATTTTGTATGCAATTTTATTAGTTTTTTCATGGAGAGAAAGATTAATGATATGCTATTGTAGCTGAAATGAATGAATACACTGATGTGTGTTTTTGCATATCCTTTTGTTTCCCATAACTGAAGATCCTTATGTAATATATGTAGATGTAGCTGAAGATCCTTTTGTTTACTGTTCCTTCACATATTTGATAATTTTTCTTCCTACGATGGTGCATACAGAGATTACCGATGAAAGTTGTCGACGTCCTGAAGACCCCTTGAGATGGGGAGATACCGGGAGATGGGCTTGCTGGCATTCGGCTGTGCAAGGACAGTTTCATGCCGGTCAAGTACCACAAGTGTGATGATGGCCGCATCATCTTCGGCAAGGGATGGAGTGATTTTGTTGATAGTGAAGAGTCAAGGTTCATAAAGACGTTCTTTTCGGTTTCAAGACCACCACCCGTGAAGATCTTTAGATCGAGGTGGTTATGAACATGCTGACCGAGGAGCCACAAAAGTAGCACGACAACGCAAGAGTGTCCTTTACACTAGGTATGGTGCGAAAACTATGTTGATAGCAGTTATGCATCTATGGGGTTACGTCTTCATTCTGTCTTGGGTGATGATGACTATGAGAGGAGGACATGTTGCAGTTAGAGTAAATGCTAGGATTGGGTCCTATTCAGGACTCAAAATAGGGCTTACACAGGTGGTTGCTTTATTGGCTGTTGTTTCCCTGGCTATAATCATGAACGACGGTAATGCAAATGGAATCTTTAGGGGGGTTTTATTAATAATTTTAAATCATAGAGTTAAGATGGTAGAACTACCTATGAGTGTTTGCGTTGGACATGCGGGAAGGGCATCATTTGTGTTCTTCACTCTTTGGTAATGCAGGAATAGTGTGAGATTACAAAATAAATGGTATAGTGATCTTATGATTCTTGTTTAGCTATTTTGCTTGTTGATCATGGGATGGTCTATATTGCAGATGAAGGTGATAAACAAAGAGGTGCTGTGCAAGCTAGAGCATGTAGCAGGTGAATTGTACAGTTCATCGCAAGTGTGGAGTCACAGGGTACTGCGGTGTCGCCTGCGCATCTCTCAGCTATATTTTCTGTCCTTTGCCGTAGTCTTATTTTCTGGACCTTGATGTTAAGTCTGGCTGGGTTTGCTACCATGTATGATTTGTGCTGCTAGTTGATTACTTTAGTTTCTAGCTATAGTTTGTATCAAGGGCTTCAAAGACCATGTGGTTTCTGTTAATGGAAAATCAGGGGGGCGACTCTTCTTTTGATTAAAAAATATGAACTTTCTCTATGCAATTAAAAAAATAAATTTTCTCTATTCACACCCAGTTGAGAACAGTATTCATTATAAATCTGAAATAACTTTTGGTAAAAATGGCTACCGCATTCTGTATCATTGCTAGCGAAACCGAAACAAAATAAACATCTTAAGTATAATATCTCTTGAACACGGATCAAATTAGGCAAGACAGCTAGAATAAAGGATGATTCAACTTGCAGGAAATTTGAACTTATGACTTACTAGCAGTGTAATAAAGTTTACAGACTATCAGCTAGATAAATAGAAGAAACATTTTAGTTTGATTCATTCTTCCTTCCGGACTTCCTCGACCGCCTAGATGGTTTGGCGAGATGCTGGCGCAGACTCTCGAACCCCATTTGGAAGTTCACCAGTCGCCTGTATACATCGTAGGTGGCATACGCGTCCCTGGAAGCATAATAGATGTTGTTCAAGGGCAAGGGCGCTTCTGCCCATATATGGTGGTCATCTTCTGTGGTAGCATCCTTCATCTTGTTGTAGCTGTGGTGGATGATGGAACCAGCGTAGTCAGCCAAGCCATACTTTGGCTTAATCGTCACTAGATATCCACAAAGTTTCATACCACCAGACCAACACGCTTGAGTTTTTTATCGTCATTGTTGAAGTCCACCCCAACAAAGGTATACTCCTCGTCGAGCAGGAAGGCGGCAAGCAGGCCGCAGTGCTCATCAGCAACGCTTATGTGGTACACGAGGACGTAGATGCCAACACATTACTGGACCACGGCAGCCTTCTGTGTCGGACCATGAGGCCAGGTGAACTCCACATCCAGTGCAACTATCTTCTGGTCGTGGTTCCGCAGCCAGTATTTGAATCTGCCAATGCAGTACTCAACACAGCTAGCCATGTTCGTGTACTTCACAAAAATTTCGGTATTTCCATCTGCCCTAGCAGCATAATCTTTCTCGAACGCCATGCCGACGGACTGTAATTGATGAAACCAGTATAAGACATGAAGCATGACAATAACATGATAACAATAAGCCGAGATGAAAGATAGTATAGTAATTCTGGCACTATTGAAAGTTTATGTAAACAAGTGCATGAACAATTTAAACTAAACATGTACTCCCTCTATAAAGAAATCACTAAAGTAGTGAGCCAAAAGTTGTTACATTTCCTTGCAGAGGGAGTATATGCGAGTTAACAATCAAAATTTACGCTCTTGAAATATTTATCTAAACAACTGCATCAACAATCAAGAATAAACATGTATCTATGAATTGTTCATCGCCCATGCAAATGAATCTGTGTGTACAAACTAAAGAAGCAGGAGAAAAACAATAAATTGACAAGACAACGGACTAGATGTTGCATGCAGATGAATCTGTGTGCAAGATTCTCATAAGGCAACGGACTACATGTTGAAGGCAGTTGAATCTGTGCGCACAAAATAAAGAAGCAGGAGAACAAGAAATTGACAAGAAGAAGGCCATCGTATGTGCTGCTACTGGAGAACTACTAACAAAATTGACAGGAAGGAGAACTCACCGTTCCAGAAGCCAGATTGTTGGGAGAGTGGGCGACGCAGAGGAAGAGGGAATCGAGAGGACGCAGAGGCAGAGGAACCGTTTTTGGAGAGTCGTGGCAGTGAGGACGAAGCGACCTCGCGCATGCCCGTCCTAAATAATTGGGACGAGGCTCATCCTGCCTGTTGGAGTCCTCCCGCCTGTTGGAGTCCTCCCGCCTGTTGGAGTCCTCGCTTTCTTTCTCATGTTCTCATTTAAAATGGGCTCATCCCATTATAATAGGCCCGTATAAGAAAGCACAAGAAGTCCAAACGCTTCACGGTTGAGATTAAGTTGATAAAAAAAATTCTCAAAAAAAACTTGCTAAAAACAACAAGCGGAAACGCTCTTTGACGAGCGAGCCTGGCAACGCTTGATCCCAATCTTTCTCTCCCCCCACGATTCTAATCTTTCTGCCCCCTGATTTTCAGGTGGGACTAAAGAGATGTCCCCTCTAATCTCTATGCCCCCCTGATTTCAACGTGGGCAGGTAAGATATTCTCTGTAAAATCTATTCAGTTATCTCTCTCCTTCCTAATTTAACGGGATTCCTATTTGGACGTGGTTACCTAATAAAGCCTGTCTAGTCGGAAATCGCTCGCCAGAGCGAGCGCGCACGCAATAGCATCGCCCAAAAAAACATTAGGTGATCTAAAACCACCTCTTCGTGAGATCCCAAATCCCCTATAAATACTCCACCCCACGCCTCCCACCCCACGCCTCCCATACCTAGCCTTCCATGACTACACCGAATTACCACCCCACGCCACCCAAAGTAGCTCCCAGGTCGGTGAAACTGACGGAGCCATCATCTTCGAAGCCTGCGTCGGCGAATCCTGAGATGAATGAGAAGGGGCATGTCAGAGAAGCCGACGAAAGAGAAGGGCACGTCGGAGAAGCTGGCGAAGCAAAAGATGAAAGCGAACGGCAATGGAGCCGGTCGCCATCGAGAGAATCCTCCGGTAACGATCGAGATCCTTGTATTCTGCATACTCCCTCCTTCCTAAGTCTGCATGCAATCCCATAATTTTCCCTATTTTACCGAAGGGAGATGGGTGTGTCTAGAAAGAAAAGAAAAAATGACAAAAAAAGGCTTGCACGAATCTTAGCATAAAATCAATGACATAGGACTTAGATGTGCAATAAAATCAGGGTTCTCGTCTCTGTTTGCATGCCTTAAAATTTGGAAATTGCTAATTTTTTGGCATAGGCTTTCTAAATGAGTTCTTAATCTCCAGTGATTGAAACTGTTGGTGATTCCCCTTAATTTTGCATGGTCTTTACTAATTGATCTTTTTTAATCTGATCAGAACTAAGGAGTATGTGCTCTTGAATGCTTGCAAATGGAACTGCTACATTCCTTTTTTGAGATTATCTATAAACTATTGATCTTCTGATCATGTATGCAATTATTTTCGTAAGCGTGACGCCTGAAACTTTAGTAGTGTACATAGACCAAAGTCTGCTCTTTCTACTAAAAATCAATACTATTATCAGTCAATTTGCCGACAGAGATAGCTTGTTTTTCTATGTCTAGTGTTCATTATATGGCCCAAAAGCTCTATGATTTCATGCAGTACTGTAGATCACAATTTTGATATTGGCATAGATTAGTCGGTTATATGCGTGTTTAAATGAATACCATACAGAATCTAATCACACTATTTGTACATTCAGGGAACTCAGGTTGCTTCTTTGCTGCAATACGAGAAGTTCATAAAAGATTTAAACACACAGCAACTGACGTACATCAACTTGATTGGACTGGGTGAACTTCTCAAGACTCCTGGCATGAGAATGAGACGTCTACTATGCAAGGCCATCGCTTATTCATATGATACAGAGCAGGATGCCTTTATAATTAATGGGAGACCATGTAGGATCACACTAAAAGATGTGGATCATATAACAGGCCTGCCCTGCATGGGGAAGAATCACGTCTCTTCAAATCACAACCATACTTTGGAGTTGTGGAAGGAACTGAAAGACCCCAGTGACACAAAAGTAACTTTGACAGGATTGCTAGCCAAGATGAAAGGCGACAGCACACCTAATTTTGTCAGGCCATTTGTCTTGTACACCATAGGCAAATATGTATGCCCGACAACACAGCAGTATGTGGACAACAGATACCTTGGGATTGTTAGAAACGTTGAGAGAATAAAGAGCACCGATTTTGGACAGCTTACGCTTGACCATCTTATGGCTAGCATCAGGAAATTTGTAAATGGTGGAGCAAATCTTGAGGGCAACCTACCACTGCTGCAGGTAATACAATCATTATTAACATACCATACATTTAATTTTATGGAAAATTATCTAAGCTGTTTTTGTTGTAATGCAGACGTGGTACTACGAGAAGTGGAGGGTGCACCAATTGGACTCTACCATCTCCTATGCATCAAGGTTAAGGCCGCTGATCCAAAACTGGAGTGACGAGAAGGCACAGAAGGTTGACAACATAATCAACAAAAATTATATAGGGGTTGGAGAGGTAAAGTGTTAGTACTGTGTGCCTGGATTATATACCATATGTTTTGAATGATACTAACGACACTAACATGCAGTATGTCCATGACCTGCTGCGGCCTTTCAATCCGCCACCAGTTGGGACGCCGGTCAAACCAAAGAATGATGGCCAGGTAAATGATGAACATCACGCACAAATATATATTGTAACTTTGCAAGTACAATCGAAGTCATATGCTCCTAACTGCTTGTAATTTGCAGGATAAGGCACTCATGGGCCATGTATTGGTTGATTTGAAAGAAGTTGTCTCCATTGTGCGGGAGGCCAGTGCACAACAATTTGATAGGATGTGCACCCTTGAAAAAAAATGGACGAGTGCCTTAGGCGTACCCTTGCGAACGGCAGACGCACGGCCGACCTCATCACAGAATTCAATGTAAGTATATCATTGTGAGTTTCTATAAATAATTTTACGGTCAATACTCTCCACACTAACACATTTTTTAAAAGAACCACCACTATGGAATATTTGATGTTGATCGCCCAGGAGTCGAGGACATACAGCTATCTGACCTGGGAGTACCTGCGGACCCAATGGAGGTCCCAGGAGAGAATACTACTCGCCAGCAAAAACAAAAAGATGACACGGAGGTCATTGCCAAAGGCATTTCTGCTAAGGGAATACAAAAAGATTACATGGATGCCCCCAAGAAGAACGTATCTGAAGATTTGCAGCCTGTTCCTAGTTTGCAACCGCGAAAGCATCCAAAACCCAAGATTAGCCTTGAAGCTTTCATGGTGATACACATTTTACATCTAACTGATTTTTTTTAAGTTAACGCAGATTCGTAGCTAACATATGATCTTCCACGTTTAGGATGAAGAAGACAGAGCTGTTGCTGCAGCTTGCAAGGAGAGTCTCAAGAATGTTTCACGGCTTTATAAAGAGGTGAGATGCATCGCAGGGTGCTCCGAGTTTGGATTCACGAAATCATTCCAAAGCCACCACAAGCCTTGAAGCTTTCCTGGTGATGCACATTTTACAGTTAACTGGTTTTGTTTTTTTATTTCGCGCAGATTGCAAGCTAACAAGTGCTTCATTTCGAATCACAGGATCCTCTGAATTTGAGGCACAATGAGAATGTGCGAAAGACTGAAGAAAGAAGAAATCAAGATGATGAAGATGTCAGTATTGAGGTGGGTGCAGAGGCAGGTACCAAAAGCAACCACCGGTCTGCCAAGGCTAAGGGAATAAGGGAGCCGGAAGAGCCCCATGTCTTCCCAGTTGGATGACGACAACTATGATGATTCGTTTAGCAAAGCAGCGACAAGATAGTGGGGTTGATTCCATGCTACCAACTCGTGCGAGCAGCCGGAAAAGAGTGGCATCTTCATTATTGTGCAATGAAGATTTTGTTCTGTATGATAGTGATAAGAAGAGAAAGAAAAACAGGACTCCATCGGAGTCTACCAACGATTCCAGGGACATAAAGAATACAAAGAGGAAAAACCGTGCAAGCAATTTAAAAGATACAGACACAGGTGCTTCGACGCTGGAGACCAACCTTGACAAGTTTCGACAGAGTTATGTGGCCGAAATTATCCACACCTCAGATCTTGATAAAAAATTGGTGGTAATTGATGACATTGTTCTGCAACAGAAGCATTTGCAATGCCTCACCATGACAGATGTAAGCGAAGATGACATATGGTTGGGTGACGAAGTAAGATATTTGCCCAAATTAGTTTATCAATTTTCTTTTGCATAGTACAAATAACTTGAATTTTTTTTGAATGCCACAATTAACTTGAATTTTGTTTTAGTTGGTTGATGCTGTGATTCAGATCATGCGTCATGATCATCCTAATGACATAAGGGATGGGCAGCTGGTTTACATTGAGAGGGTGGCCGGCGTCGCTATGCTCGAAAGAGATGGTAAGGTAGAGAACTGCCACGAGGCTGCTTTGGCGGGCAGTCATGAAACAACAAAAGGAGACAACTACCTCAGACATGATCTGGTACCATCTCACCATGACATAAACATATTTATTTTTCTAATTATTATGCATGTTGATGTAATCATCTTTGCTGTCCAGGTTTTTCTGCCTACGAACATAGCGAACACCCACTGGTTCCTTGTGGTCGTAAACCCCAGAAGGAGGGAGATTCAGATTCTTGATTCACTTTTCGGCTACCTAGAACGCACACAAGTGGTTCACGTGGTGAGATTTTAAACGTCTTCCAATATAACACAGGATTTAGCATCATACCTAGCCATGAACCGTGAGCAACTTCTCATACCATGGACTTTGGCAGATACGTGGGGTGGAAGCACATCTGAGAGCATCGCTGCGAATCAATGGACCACAAAGCCATGCATGGCAAGACATTAACGTGACCAAATGGACAGTAAAGCATGTGCCTGTGCCAAGACAAGATGACAAGTCAGTCAACAGTATTAGCTTCTAATTATGTTTTTCATTGTTAATACGTGAAATGCTGCTAACAGAATTAATTGTTTTAGTTCTTCTTGTGCACTCTACATGCTGAAGAACATCGAATTCTTTACGGGAGAAGATCTTAGACTGCATTATGACCAAGTACGCAGAGTAACACCTAAAATTCTCTCAATTTTGTAAACATATGGAACGATACTAACATATCCTCCCATGCAGGCATACATCGACAATTATAGAAGAGAGCTGCCTGTTGTCCTTAATTCGCCCTACAACAAATTGAAGTCCATGAAAAGGTTGAAGACGTACAATGCTAGCCTATCGGATACAGCTGCGATTGAAGATCATGAAGATGCAAGCATTTAGTCCAGAAATGGCCCATTCTTAGATATGGAGTGTACATTTGGTTATGAAGCGGTAGAGGAGGGTGTGGTTTGGTTTTAGTCCCGAAGAAGGTTTCCTAGCCATGTTCTTAGTCCAGTGCGGATTAATCAAGTTGTAATACTTCACAGTCTGGTTCCAAATACTATTCTTGAAATAAATTTGGTCTGCATGGGAGACGCTGAAACATATATTTGCTTTTGACAAGTTGTAATTCTTAAATTTATATTTAAGTTTCTTCGGAGTCTGGACAAGATTCAGAACAATTACGTCGCTAGTTAGAAGTTTCAGAATTTTTTTAACATCGCTAGTTAGAAGTTCCAGAAAAATTTCAGCGAGTGCTAAATATTTTGGCCGAAATTCAGTTAGGCTGAAATATTTTGGCCGAAAGGCAAATATTGCAGTGAGTGCTGAAATGAATGAAAGTCAGTTATTTCATCAAAATCTCACTGAAGCGAAAATAATGGTGTCGTGCCATCTTGAGCAGCACCAGACATGATTCAATATTATCAACAAAATTTGGTCTCACATATACGAGGAAAAAAGGTATGAGCACGGATGGGCAATAAAATAGCTTCACAAGAGAGAGGAAAATACTTCGCGTGTGAACAGTCAATCCTAGTTGACTTTAGAACAAGTTTTCATCCTAAAAGAGGTCCAGTGATTTACTTATAACCAATAATAAAAGCGGTCCAGTTCTTTTGGCTGTTTTTCAAAGAAACGGGAACTATATCTTTTTCAAAGAAACCTAAGTGTTGTTACGCAATTTACCTTAGTTTTTTTTACACCATAACTTACCTTTGCTAAACTCTCCACGCCCCCCTAATATTCAACCAGGTGGGTCCCCTCCCTTGATTTCCTCCAACCGAAGAAATCTATACGTGGATATATGCCCGGGTTGTTACGATCCCTATAAATAGGGATCCTTTGAAACCTCATAGATCATAGTTCGTCCTTCTGCGCCGCCCAAAGCAGCAAGACCGAAGGACGGAGCAACCCAGGAATCCAGCAAGACCGAACGACGGAGCCAAACATGAATCCTCAGGTAACTCCCCACGATCTCATGCTGCAGCCGCTGCTATTTTTCGTGCCACGATCTTAATCCCATGATCTCTTGCTGCAACCCCACTCATTGTTTGCATATTCATGTAACTCAGCATGTTTTTAAACAAATTAAGTTGGGGGCGTTAGGGGAGGGCGCTAGGATTTGTTTCCTACCAGATTGGCAGTTCATTGATTAATTCCAGGCTAAATCTTAGGTTCTCGTCTTGTCGATGCCAATTAGGGCAGCGGGCGCTTGCCTTCTTTTTTCCTTCCGCACTAGTTATGGAAGGCATCGATGGCCCATGTTTTAATTCCATAATACTGACCATGATTAACGCCTAGAGTTGAGGAGACCACGGTTGGATAGTTTTTTATTTTCGAATCTTGATTTTATCTCAGATCAGCGCCTTGCAATGGAGATTACCTTATATGACCTTTCAAACGTAACCAAGCTGAATCTAATGCTAGTATTTGCACATTCATGGAACTCAGCTTCCTTGTAAACAAATTACCTCATGAAGTAGCGTAGAGCACAATTTTTATGTTGGTATATATAAGCTGTATTCATCTGTATGAGTGTTTAAATTGTATACCATGCTGAATCTAATCACACTTGCACATCCATTGAACCCAGGATGCTTCTTTGCCGCCATATGAGGAGTTCATAAAGGGATTAAACACGCAGCAAAGGATGTACATCCAGTTGATAGGACTGGGTGGACTTCTCAAGACACCTAGCATCAAAATCAGACGTGTACTGTGCATGGCCATCGCTAATCCGTATGATGCAGAGCAGGATGCCTTTATCATCAACGGGAGACCATGTAGGATCACACTAGAAGATGTAGCGCATATAACAGGCATGCCCTGCCATGGGAAGAAGCACGTCCCTTCAAATCTTGATGATAATATGGAGTTGTGGAAGAAACTGAAAGACCGTAATGACACCAAAATAACTTTCAAAGGATTGCTAGCCAAGATGAAAGGTGACAGCACACCAAATTTTGTCAGGCCATTTGTCTTGTACACCATAGGCAAATATGTATGCCGAACAAAAGAGGAGTATGTGGATAACAAATATATTGGGATTGTTAGAAACGTTGAGACGATAAAGGGCACAAATCTTGGACAGCTAACGCTTGACTATCTTATGGATAGCGTGAAGAATTTTGTAAATGGTGAGGCAATTCTGGAGGGGAATCTACCACTGCTGCAGGTAACTCGTAGTAGTACAATTATCACTTACCTAACATACATTACATAATGTACGAGAATATTTGTAAACTGCTTTTGTTGTCATGCAGACATGGTACTACGAGAAGTTCAGAGTGCACCAATTGGACTCTAGCATCTCGTATGAATCAAGGTTAAGGCCGCTGATCCAGAACTGGAGCGAGTAGAAGGCAAAAAAGGTTGACAATATAATCCAGAATAATTATCTGGGAGTTGGAGAGGTAAAATGTGAGCACATTGCCTGGATTATGTAACATGTATATTTTCTAAATCATACTAACGACACTAAACTGCAGTATGTTGAGGACCTGATGAGGCCTTTCATTCCAGCATGAGATGGTACGCTGGCCAAACCGAAGACTGGCACTCAGGTAAATGAGTTACATCAGGCACCCAATATATATTGTAACATTGCAACTAGTGTGAAGTTATATGATTCTAACTGTTTCAAAGTCTCAGATTAAGGTACTCGTCGGACGTGTATTGACTGATTTGCAAGAAGTTGCCTCCCTCGTGCAGGAGGCTGGTGCACAACAAGCTGATAGGATGTGCACCCTTGAAAAGAAAATGGATGAGTGCCTTAGGCGTACCCATACAAATGGCAAGCTCACAGAGGACCTCATCAAAGAATTGAACGTAAGCCTAGAATTATGAGATTAGTACATATAATTGGAAATTTACGTGTACAAGGTTTTTTCTAAATTGGTTTACTATGAAAACACCCCAGACTAACATGTATTTTTTAAAGACAAAATGCGACGGAATATTTCCAGGACTGGAGGACATACATCTTTCTGACGTCGGGGCACCTTTGCACCCAATGGAGGCCTCTGTTGAGAATGCTGAGCAGGCTTCTGACCAGGGGAAACAAAATGATGTCACGGAGGTCGCTGCTAAGTACCATTGTAAGCAGGGAATAAAAAATGATGACATGGAGCCCCCAATGAAGAACCTTGATGAAGAGTTTGATGTACGCATGTTAACTTAATTATGAAACAATCATTGTCGTTTCAGAAATAACATGTGATCTTCCACGTACAGGATGAAGCATTAGAAAGAGCTGAAAGAAAACTCAAACAGGATGTCAGTGGTATTCATAAGCTTTTGAAAGAGGTGGATGACATCCAGGGTGCTCCTAGTTTGGATAAGCAAATGCATTCCAAAGCCACCACAAGCCTTGAAGAATTGCAGGTGATGCACATTTAACCTATAATTGAGCAAGAATCTGCTAAAGGCTAACATGCGGTTTATTTCGTATGACAGATTCCGTTCAACATATGGAGTAAGCAGCACTCTGTGAAGGCTACGGGATCGCGAGAGCCCGAAGAGCCCCGTGCCTTCGCAGATGATGACAGCCATGATGAATCCTTTCAAAAGCAGCAAGAAGTAAGTGTGGTTGAATCGACGCCACCAAATCATGGGGGCGAAAAGAAAAATGTGGTATTGCAATTATTTAAGAATGTCGAGTATGCTTCGTACGATACTGAGAAGAAAAAAAGGAAAAACAAGACTCCATTAGAGTCTACAAATGATTCCGAGGACACGGACAATAAAAAGAGGAAACCCGGCTCTAGCAACTAAAAAAAGAGGTCAGAAGTTATTGAAACCCAGAGGGACCAGCTAGATGTGGTTCGACAGGATTTCGTGGCGTCACTGATCAACAATACGAATCATGAAAAACAAATGGTCTTAGTTGATGACATTGTCGTGCTATCGAAACATTTACAAAGCCTCACCCAAAAAGATGGATTTGAAGAAGCCGTATGGTTGGGTGACGAAGTAAGATATTTCACAAATTAGTTTATGAATTTTCATTTTTGTACAATACAATTAACTTGATTATTGTTGTAGGTGGTTGATGCTGCGATACAGCTCATGCGTCATGATAAACCAATTGACACAAGGGACGACCAACTGGTTTACATTGAGAGGGTGGTTGGCGTCGCTAAGCTCGAAAGAGATGGTAGGATAAAGGAGTGCTGCGAGGACGCTTTGGCAGGAGTTCCTGGAACAACACAAGGCACCAGCTACCTGAAACATGATATGGTATTTTAACCTGACTTTGAACAGATTTTTTTATTACTATACACGTTGATCTAATTATCTGTGCAATCCAGGTTTTCCTACCTACGTACAGCCAAAACGTCCACTGGTTACTTGTGGTCGTAAACCCCAGAAGGAAGAAGATTCAGGTTCTTGATTCACTTTTCCACTGTATGGTACCCAAAGAAGTACATAACGTGGTGAGAATTTCAACATATTTAATTATAACAAAGGATTTGACATCGTATGTAAGTATTAGTCGTAGGCAACTTCTTATCCCATTGGGCTTGCAGGTACGTGGGATGGAAGCACATCTGAGAGCAGCGAGGCGAGTCAATGGGATAGAAAGCAATGCATGGGAAGACATTAACGTGACGCAATGACCCGTACGGAACATTAATTTGCCAAAATCCGATGAAACGTCAGTCAAAAATATTAGCTTTTGTTTTTGTTTTAGATTGTTAATATCTGAAATGCTGATCTAACAACATAAAATGTTGCAGTTCTTGTTGTGCACTGTACATGCTGAAGAACATCAAATTATTTATGGGACTAAAACTGAGTAAGCAATATGATGAAGTACGTAGAGTAACACCTAAAATTATGTCATTTTCTGAAGGTAAAGGAACGATACTAACATATCCTTGCATGCAGGCCTACATCGAGAAATTCAAAAAAGAGCTACCTGTTGTGCTTGTTGATTCACCCTACAACAAAATGAAATACAGGAATAGGTTCAAGCATGCTAGGCTATCGGATGCAGTTGCGGTTGAAGACGACGAAGATGCAAGCACTTAGTCCAGAAGTGTGGAGTGTTCACTTGGCCATAAAGCGATAGAGTAGGGTGTGGTTGGGTTTTAGTCCTGAAGAAGGTTTCCTAGCCGTGTTCTTAGTCCATTGCACATGAGTCAAGTTGTAAAACTTCAATAATATTGGTTACTATATTTTGCTTGAAATAAATTTGGTCTCTACGGGATCTCGTAGAAATCTATATTTGCTTTTTACTACCATGTGACAGTAATGGTGCCTGGGGCAACCCTAGAAGAATAATGGATTATGATGTCTATTATCATACGAGAGAAAAAGGTACGAGCATGAGCATAGCCTCACAACAGAAGTCAAAAAAAATATAGCATAGGATAACAAGAGTAAAGCACGTACCATAGGGGGCCTCTGCAGGTGCTGCAACGCTGAATTGAAGCGATCACCTTCAGGAGCACAGTGGTGTGGCCATGGTACATCCATCCTGCCTCAGGGAATCACATAGCATGTTCTGTCATAGCCCTGCAAAACAGAGGAAAAATTATTACTTGTACTAACCTTGTCAAGTGTGTGCATGTAACAAATGTTGGACATAACTAAACACGGAAGAATGAAATGCAACATATGGAAGAATCAAATGCTCATTCCTGTCTCTCTGCTTTTTGCGAGGACCATTACTCTCCCTTTAACAAGGCTAAAACATCATAATAAGAATTAACAACAATCTTGAAAAGGTGGATATCCCATGTGAATCTAATTTTTCATATAAAGCACATGCCAAGTCTGTTGATCCCAGTCCAGCAATTGCACAAGAAGAAGCGAGCATCATAAATATTGAGCAACATAAGCTATGAATTGTTTATAGTACATTCTAAAATTAATAGCTTATCATCTCTATTGATCTCCAAATCTCACCTATCAGCCAAATTGAAAGAATACATGTTGAATGCAACGATTGAACGTTCGTAGATCATGCAGCCGGGGCTGGACGAATGGGGCTGGCCGTCGAGGCCGGCGGCCGGCTTCATCTAGTCCCGCAGAACATGATCCATACCCAACCACCTTGCCATCGGACGAGATGCATGGCCAGATCAAAGCTGTAGCCATGGCTGAGAAATGATATGTAGAGGACGCAAACAACCACCCGCATGGAGGACTGGGAGGTGGGATGGCGCCGACTCTTCGCTGGCTGCTGCCGCGGGGAGGGCAGTGGGCCTTCTCTAGTGTTCATTTGAAAAGGTGGTGCGAGATCGCGAGGGAATTGGAGTGGAGGAAGGGAGGGGCCGCGACGCGCGGCTAGATTCTGCCGACGACGAGGGAGGGAGGGGCCGCAACGTGCGGCTAGATCCTGCCGGCGACGAGGGAGGGAGGGGCCGCGACGCGCGGCTAGATCCTGCCGGCGACGAGGAAGGGAGGGGCCGCGACGAGCGGCTAGATCCTGCCGGCGAGGATTAAAACCCTAGCGGCGGCGAAGAATAAACCCTAACGAACGGGATAAAAATCGAACCGAAAATAGCCCTGAAATTCGTACCGAGAATACGCTCGAAATATTTGGGAGGGAAAATCAGATCAGTTCGAAATATTTTTTCTCCCGAAAATGCCCCTCGGGGTCTGATATAATACACGTGACATCAGCGTATTGCATCGGATCTGGACCGTCGAATTCGCTCCGACGGACGGCCCATATCATCTGGATGCACTGTAAAATGACTCTTTCTAATTTCTAAGCAACAGAGGCCCTGCACCTGCATTTGGTCAAGGAGAGGAGCTCTAGGCTGTGGCAGGCGTCAAGAAGAGCGGCGATCTCCGAGCCGGTGGTGAAGACGAAATCTTGCAAGGTAATGGTAGTGAGCCGCGCGAAGGCGGTGGGGCAGGCCGCCAAGAACGATGCAAAGCGTTGACCATACTCGGCGAACTCGACGTCGTATGCAGTCCGTACGGTGAGCTCGAGGCGGTCGGCGGGGGTGGCGGCGATTGCGCCTCCGATGGAGCGCAGGCACGGGTCTACTTCTGCAAGGTAGAATGCGAAGCGCAGGCTCGTCCGGTGATGAGTGGGCAGCAGAAACCACTTTACGGAATTGGTGTACCTGGCCATGACACAATCCAAGGAGAAGTTCAAGCGATGGTGCGGTACCATGGTGGCGACGTCCATGTCAAGATCGGGGAGCATGCACGGGAGGCGCCTCCATCGCCTCGCCATGGCGCCCGCCCTGACCGCCGTGCGCAGGTCCAGACATTGGAGTATGTTGAGGAGGATGTCGTCGGGTAGAGCGCTGATCCTGTCGCCGCCGTCACTGCAATTCACTCGATTACGACCAACGTCCTTGATGTCTAAACACGGACGATCCGACTCCATGAATGCACGTCGGCTGGGAGATATTCTAGATCGCACCATGGCGGTGGCACGTATATATGTTGTCGTGCAGGCATCAGCCGAAGACGTTTCAGATCCCAACTCATCATTTTTTTTGAGACAATGATCCCAACTCATCTAGAATTCGGTTTCAGGCGCGTAGCTAGCTCTTGCCCCGTCAGTGCAGAGCAGCCCAACTCAAATGTTGTTATTTTAGAAACGGAACGGGCCCAAGTCCGGTATCAAAACTAGTACTGAGCATTCTTTCATAAAAAAATGTATATTTCTATCACTTCAATCGCTATGCATCCCATCTTTTATAACAAAAAAGTTCATCCTGTGCGTAAAGCAAATCAACGTTATGTACAAATGTAGTGATCGTGCATACATTTGACATCGAGGAAAAGCGCAGGACCGGTGTTATATGCCACCTTATTACTAGTTTGTATTCGTGCATTTAATTTTCACTCATTTTGGCTGTTAAGGTATTATTATCAGACTGGTTGAATAAAAATTGTGGCATTAGGTTTATCATAAAACTTTGCCAAACTTTCGATAACCAACTATATTGTTTTAATTTTTAAAACCATACTAGATTGGAAACTCAAAAATTATATCCATATATTCGACTCGAAAAGTAATTTTCAGAATACTATCAATTTTCTTAGTTATTATACATGTATTGCAATACAAACTAGTTGGTGAAGTTACATGCCGTTTCCATGTCCAGACGTCACCTTTTTGTGAGCGAGAAGGAGAACGTTCTAATAGATAATGTGTGGTTTTTGAAGGTGCAACTTTAGGAAAAAGAAAACATAATCTAGAGCATTTCGAGGATCACTACAAGGAAAGGGCTTATAGATGAACCCTCATTAGTGGCGGGCGAATTATAAGTGGCGGGCGCCAAACCTCGCTCGCCACTACTATTTTCTTACCAGTGGTGGGTACCAGTTTGGGCCCGCCTTAGGTAACGGCCAGAGTGGCCATGAGACAAATGTTAGCAGTGGTGCGCACAAACTGATGCCTGCTACTAGTACTTGAGTTACCAATGGCGGGCGGCAATACGTGCCCGTCACTATTATTTTTTGTCTTGCAATAAATTTATGGAAAAATAGCACTGGCGGGCTTTTATATGGACCCGCCACTCGAACACAAATGACAGTAACGGGCTCTGCCTTGTGCCCGCCGCTGCGTTCAAGAGGGGCCCGCCACTGGCTAAAAGCCCACTGAGCCCATCTAAACCGTACATCTAATCCTAACCCCTCCCGTGCCTCTCCCTCCCCCAGATCCCCTCGTCCCCTCCAGCCGCCGCCCCCATCTCCCTCCCCCAGATCCCCTCATCATCCCACTACCTCCCCCGATCTACCACGACAGTACCCCCTCTCTCTTCCCCACCACACTACTCCTTCCCTCCTCCGATCTACTATGATGTCAGCACTTGACGTGGGGATGAGCGGCATGCGGGGTCACTACTGGGAAAGGGATTATAGGTGAACTCAAATGTGTGGCGGGCGAGGCAGGTCACCCGCCACTTCTAGTTAGCAAAACTAACTGTGGCGGGTGCCACAACGCGACCGCCAGAGCTACTGGACTAGTAGTGGCGGGTGTCGTACATGACCCGCCACAAATAAGCACCGCTGAGCATGGCCACGTGATGAATGTGGGCAGTGGTTGGTGTATAGAATCGCTCGTCACAGCTCTGGAAGGCAACAGTGGCGGGCGCACAATACAACTCGCCACAGTTTAGTGCATGCAACCGGCACCAAAAAATATATAAATAAATTATCTGTGGCGGGCAACTGCCCCAACTAAGTTAGTTGTGTGGTCGGCCCGAAATCAATTCGGCTTTGACGCCCTCCACCCGAAAGTAGCAGTGGCAGGCGGGTTGGGCGCCCGTCGCACACGATGGACTCAATCGACCATGTACACGCGCACGCCCCCTCCCTGCCCCACTTCACTCTCTCACTCTCACTCTCCCCCATCTCGTTGTCGTCGGCTCATCCATGTTGCCGCCGTCGGCAGCGGCCTCGACGTCCGCTGCTGTCGTCGCCGTCCGCTGCCTTCGTCACCCTCCGTCTATTGCCTCCATTGCCCTTGTCAACGATCCGCCCCGTCGCCCTCCACTTGGTAATACATCACCATCCCCGCCTGTTGGGGAACGTAGTAATTTAAAAAATTCCTACGCACATGCAAGATCATGGTGATGCATAGCAACGACAGGGGAGAGTGTTGTCTACGTACCCTCATAGACCGTAAGCGGAAGCGTTATGACAACGCGATTGATGTAGTCGTACGTCTTCACGATCGACCAATCCTAGCACCGAAAGTACGGCACCTCCGCGATCTGCACACGTTCGGCTCGGTGACGTCCCACGAACTCATGATCCAGCAGAGTGTCGAAGGAGAGCTTCGTCAGCACGACGGCGTGATGACGGTGCTGATGAAGCTACCGGTGCAGGTCTTCGCCTAAGCACTGCAACGATATGACCGAGGTGGATTATGGTGGAGGGGGGCACCGCACACGGCTAAGAACAATGTCTGTTGTGTGTTCTAGGGTGCCCCCTGCCCTCGTATATAAAGGAGCAAGGGGGAGGCCGGCCAGCCCTTGGGGTGCGCCAAGGAGGGGGAGGAGTCCTCCTCCTAGTAGGAGTAGGACTCCCCCTTTCCTAGTCCAACTAGGAGGAGGAAGGGGATGGAAGGAGAGGGAGAGAGGGAGGGAAAGAGGGGGCACCGCCCCCCCCCCCTCCTTGTCCAATTCAGACTCCTCAAGGGGGGCAGCCCATGGCTCCCACCTCTCTCACTCACAAGGCCCATGTTGGCCCATTAGTTCCCCCGGGGGTTTCGATACCCCCCCGGCACTCCGATAATTATCCGGTAACCCCCGGAACACTTCCGGTGTCCGAATATAGTCGTCCAATATATCAATCTTTATGTCTCGCCCATTTCGAGACTCCTCGTCATGTCTGTGATCGTGTCCTGGACTCCGAACTATCTTCGGTACATCAAAACACATAAACTCATAATACCGATCGTCACTGAACGTTAAGCGTGCGGACCCTACGGGTTCGAGAACTATGTAGACATGACCAAGACACGTCTCCGGTCAATAACCAATAGCGGAACCTGGATGTTCATATTGGCTCCCACATATTCTACGAAGATCTTTATCGGTCAAACCACATAACAACATACGTTCTTCCCTTTGTCATCCGTATGTTACTTGCCCGAGATTCGATCGTCGGTATCTCCAGACCTAGTTTAATCTCGTTACCGGCAAGTCCCTTTACTCGTTCTGTAATGCATCATCCCGCAACTAACTCATTAGTTACATTGCTTGCACGGCTTATAGTGATGTGTATTACCGAGAGGGCCCAGAGATACCTCTCCGACAAACGGAGTGACAAATCCTAATCTCGATCTATGCCAACTCAACAAACACCATCGGAGACACCTGTAGAGCACCTTTATAATCACCCAGTTACGTTGTGACGTTTGGTAGCACACAAAGTGTTCCTTTGGTATTCGGGAGTTGCATAATCTAATAGTCATAGGAACATGTATAAGTCATGAAGAAAGCAATAGTAATATACTAAACGGTCAAGTGCTAGGCTAACGGAATGAGTCAAGTCAATCACATCATTCTCTAATGATGTGATCCCGTTAATCAAATGACAACTCATGTCTATGGCTTGGAAACTTAACCATCTTTGATTCAACGAGCTAGATAAGTAGAGGCATATTAGTGACACTCTGTTTGTCTATGTATTCACACATGAACAAAGTTTCCGGTTAATACAATTCTAGCATGAATAATAAATATTTATCATGATATAAGGAAATATAAATAACAACTTTATTATTGCCTCTAGGGAATATTTCCTTCAGTCTCCCACTTGCACTAGAGTCAATAATCTAGATTACACAGTAATGATTCTAACACCCATGGAGTCTTGGTGCTGATCATGTTTTGCTCGTGAGAGAGGCTTGGTCAACGGGTCTGCAACATTCAGATCCGTTTGTATTTTTCAAATCTCTATGTCTCCCTCCTTGACTTGACCGCAGATGGAATTGAAGCGTCTCTTGATGTGCTTGGTTCTCTTGTGAAATCTGGATTCCTTTGCCAAGGCAATTGCACCAGTATTGTCACAAAAGATTTTCATTGGACCCGATGCACTAGGTATGACACCTAGATCGGATATGAACTCCTTCATCCAGACTCCTTCATTTGCTGCTTCCGAAGTAGCTATGTACTCCGCTTCACACGTAGATCCCGCCACGACGCTCTGTTTAGAACTGCTCCAACTGACAGCTTCACCGTTCAATATAAACACATATCCGGTTTGTGACTTAGAGTCATCCGGATCAGTGTTAAAGCTTGCATCGACGTAACCATTTACGACGAGCTCTTTGTCACCTCCATAAACGAGAAACATATCCTTAGTCCTTTTCAGGTATTTCAGGATGTTCTTGACCGCTGTCCAGTGATCCACTCCGGGATTACTTTGGTACCTCCCTACTAAACTAATAACAAGGCACACATCAGGTCTGGTACACAACATTGCATACATGATAGAGCCTATGGCTGAAGCATAGGGAACACCTTTCATTTTCTCTCTATCTTCTGCAGTGGTCGGGCATTGAGTCTTACTCAACTTCACACCTTGTAACACAGGCAAGAACCCTTTCTTTGCTTGATCCATTTTGAACTTCTTCAAAACTTTATCAAGGTCTGTGCTTTGTGAAAGTCCAATTAAGTTTCTTGATCTATCTCTATAGATCTTGATGCCCAATATATAAGCAGCTTCTCCGAGGTCTTTCATTGAAAAACTCTTGTTCAAGTATCCTTTCATGCTATCCAGAAATTCTATATCATTTCCAATCAACAATATGTCATCCACATATAATATTAGAAATGCTACAGAGCTCCCACTTTCTTGTAAATACAGACTTCTCCAAAAGTCTGTATAAAACCATAGGGTTTGATCACACTATCAAAACGTTTATTCCAACTCCGAGATGCTTGCACCAGTCCATATATGGATCCCTGGAGATTGCACACTTTGTTAGTATCCTTTGGATCAATAAAACCTTCAGGTTGCATCATATACAACTCTTCTTCCAGAAATCCATTCAGGAATGCAGTCTTTACATCCATTTGCCAAATTTCATCATCATAAAATGCGGCAAATCCTAACATGATTCGGACGGACTTAAGCATTGCTATGGGTGAGATGGTCTCATCGTAGTCAACTCCTTGAACTTGTCGAAAACCTTTCGCAACAAGTTGAGCTTTGTAGACAGTAACATTACCGTCAACGTCAGTTTTCTTCTTGAAGATCCATTTATTCTCGATGGCTTGCCGATCATCGGGCAAGTCAACCAAAGTCCACACTTTGTTCTCATACATGGATCCCATCTCAGATTTCATGGCCTCAAGCCATTTCACGGAATCTGGGCTCATCATCGCTTCCTCATAGTTCGTAGGGTCATCATGGTGAAGTAACATGACCTCCAGAACTGGATTACCGTACCACTCTGGTGCGGATCTTACTCAGGTTGACCTATGAGGTTCAGTAGTAACTTGATCTGAAGTTTCATGATCATCATCATTAGCTTCCTCACTAATTGGTGTAGGAGTCACAGGAACAGATTTCTGTGATGAACTACTTTCCAATAAGGGAGCAGGTACAGTTACCTCATCAAGTTCTACTTTCCTCCCACTCACTTCTTTCGAGAGAAACTCCTTCTCTAGAAAGGATCCATTCTTAGCAACGAAAGTCTTGCCTTCGGATCTGTGATAGAAGGTGTACCCAACAGTCTCCTTTGGGTATCCTATGAAGACACATTCTCCGATTTGGGTTCGAGCTTATTAGGTTGAAGCTTTTTCACATAAGCATCGCAGCCCCAAACTTTAAGAAACGACAACTTTGGTTTCTTGCCAAACCACAGTTCATAAGGTGTCGTCTCAACGGATTTAGATGGTGCCCTATTTAACGTGAATGCAGCCGTCTCTAAAGCATAACCCCAAAACGATAGCGGTAAATCAGTAAGAGACATCATAGATCACACCATATCTAGTAAAGTACAGTTACGACGTTCGGACACACAATTATGCTGTGGTGTTCCGGGTGGTGAGAGTTGCGAAACTATTCCGCATTGTTTCAAATCAAGACCAAACTCGTAAATCAAATATTCTCCTCCACGATCAGATCATAGAAACTTTATTTTCTTGTTACGATGATTTTCTACTTCACTCTGAAATTCTTTGAACTTTTCTTTCAGACTTATGCTTCATTAAGTAGATATAACCATATCTGCTCAAATCATCTGTGAAGGTTAGAAAATAACGATACCCGCCGCGAGCCTCAACATTCATCGGACCACATACATCAGTATGTATGATTTCCAACAAATCTGTTGCTCGCTCCATTGTTCCGGAGAACGGAGTTTTATTCATCTTGCCCATTAGGCATGGTTCGCAAGTACCAAGTGATTCCAAAAGTCCATCAGAATGGAGTTTCTTCATGCGCTTTACACCAATATGACCCAAACGGCGGTGCCACAAATAAGTTGCACTATCATTATCAACTCTGCATCTTTTTGCTTCAATATTATGAATATGTGTGTCACTACTATCGAAGATTCAACATAAATAGATCACTCTTCAAGGGTGCATGACCATAAAAGATATTACTCATATAAATAGAACAACCATTATTTTCTGATTTAAATGAATAACCGTCTCGCATCAACCAAGATCCAGATATAATGTTCATGCTCAACGCTGGCACCAAATAACAATTATTCAGGTCTAAAACTAATCCCGAAGGTAGATGTAGAGGTAGCGTGCCGACCACGATCACATCGACTTTGGAACTATTTCCCACGCGCATCCTCACCTCGTCCTTAGCCAATCTTCGCTTAATCCATAGTCCCTATTTCGAGTTGCAAATATTAGCAACAGAACCAGTATCAAATACCCAGGCACTACTTTGAGCATTAGTAAGGTAAACACCAATAACATGTATATCACATATACCTTTGTTCACCTTGCCATCCTTCTTATCCGCCAAATACTTGGGGCAGTTCCGCTTCCAGTGACCAGTCCCTTTGCAGTAGAAGCACTCAGTCTCAGGCTTAGGTCTAGACTTGGGCTTCTTCACTTGAGCAGCAACTTGCTTGCCGTTCTTCTTGAAGTTCCCCTTCTTCCCTTTACCCTTTTTCTTGAAACTGGTGGTCCTGTTGATTATCAACACTTGATGCTCCTTCTAGATTTCTACCTCCGCAGCCTTTAGCATTGCGAAGAGCTCGGGAATTGTCTTATCCATCCCTTGCATATTATAGTTCATCACTAAGCTCTTGTAGCTTGGTGGCAGTGATTGAAGAATTCTATCAATGACACTATCATCAGGAAGATTAACTCCCAGTTGAATCAAGTGATTGTTATACCAAGACATTTTGAGTATATGCTCACTGACAGAACTATTCTCCTCCATCTTGCAGCTGTAGAACTTATTGGAGACTTCATATCTCTCAATCCGGGCATTTGCTTGAAATATTAAGTTCAACTCATGGGACATCTCATATGCTCCATGATGTTCAAAACGTCGTTGTAGTCCCGGTTCTAAGCCGTAAAGCATGGCACACTGAACTATCAAGTAGTCATCAGCTTTGCTCTGCCAGACGTTCATAACATCTGGAGTTGCTCCTGTAGCGGGTTTGGCACCTAGCGGTGCTTCCAGGACGTAATTCTTCTGTGCTGCAATGAGGATAATCCTCAAGTTATGGACCCAGTCCGTGTAGTTGCTACCATCATCTTTCAACTTAGCTTTCTCTAGGAACGCATTAAAATTCAATGGAACAACAGCACGGGCCATCTATCTACAACAACATAGACATGCAAAATACTATCAGGTACTAAGTTCATGATAAATTGAAGTTCAATTAATCAAATTACTTAAGAACTCCCACTTAGATAGACATCCCTCTAATCATCTAAGTGATCACGTGATCCAAATCAACTAAACCATGTCCGATCATCACGTGAGATGTAGTTTTCAATGGTGAACATCAGTATGTTGATCATATCTACTATATGATTCACGCTCGACCTTTCGGTCTCAGTGTTCCGAGGCCATATCTGCATATGCTAGGCTCGTCAAGTTTAACCCGAGTATTCTGCGTGTGCAAAACTGGCTTGCGCCCGTTGAATGTGAACGTAGAGCTTATCACACCCGATCATCACGTGGTGTCTCGGCACGACGAACTTTCGCAACGGTGCATACTCAGGGAGAACACTTGTACCTTGAAATTTAGTGAGAGATCATCTTATAATGCTACCGTCGAACTAAGCAAAATAAGATGCATAAAGGGTAAACATCATATGCAATCAATATAAGTGATATGATATGGCCATCATCATCTTGTGCCTTTGATCTCCATCTCCAAAGCACCGTCATGATCACCACCATCACCGGCGCGACACCTTGATCTCCATCATAGCATCGTTGTCGTCTCGCCAACTATTGCTTCTACGACTATCACTATCGCTTAGTGATAAAGTAAAGCAATTACATGGCGATTGCATTTCATACAATAAAGTGACAACCATATGGCTCCTGCCAGTTGCCGATAACTCCGTTACAAAGTATGATCATCTCATACAATAAAATTTAGCATCATGTCTTGACCATATCACATCACAACATGCCCGGCAAAAACAAGTTAGACGTCCTCTACGTTGTTGTTGCAAGTTTTACGTGGCTGCTATGGGCTGAGCAAGAATCGTTCTTACCTACGCATCAAAACCACAACGATTTTTCGTCAAGTATGTGCTGTTTATACCTTCAACAAGGACCGGGCGTAGCCACACTCGATTCAACTAAAGTTGGAGAAACTGACACCCGCCAGCCACCTGTGTGCGAAGCACGCCGGTAGAACCAGTCTCGCGTAAGCATACGCGTAATGTCGGTCCGGGCCGCTTCATCCAACAATACTACCGAATCAAAGTATGACATGCTGGTAAGCAGTATGACTATTATCGCCCACAACTCACTTGTGTTCTACTCGTGCATATAACATCTACGCATAAACCTGGCTCGGATGCCACTGTTGGGAAACGTAGTAATTTCAAAAATTTCCTACGCACATGCAAGATCATGGTGATGCATAGCAACGAGAGGGGAGAGTGTTGTCTATGTACCCTCATAGACCGTAAGCGGAAGTGTTATGAAAACGTGGTTGATGTAGTCGTACGTCTTCACGATCGACCGATCCTAGCACTGAAAGTACGGCACCTCCGCGATCTGCACACGTTCGGCTCGGTGACGTCCCACGAACTCACGATCCAGCAGAGTGTCGAAGGACAGCTTCGTCAGCACGACGGCGTGATGATGGTGATGATGAAGCTACCGGCGCAGGTTTTGCCTAAGCACTGCAACGATATGACCGAGGTGGATTATGGTGGAGGGGGGCACCGCACACGGCTAATAACAATGTCTATTGTGTGTTCTAGGGTGCCCCCTTGCCCCCGTATATAAAGGAGCAAGGGGGAGGCCGGCCGGCCCTTGGGACGCGCCAAGGAGGGGGAGGAGTCCTCCTCCTAGTACGAGTAGGACTCCCCCTTTCCTAGTCCAACTAGGAGGAGGAAGGGGATGGAAGGAGAGGGAGAGAGGGAGGGAAAGAGGGGGCGCCCCCCTCCTTGTCCAATTCGGACTCCTCAAGGGGGGGGGGGCGCGGCCAGCCCATGGCTCCCTCCTCTCTCACTCACAAGGCCCATGTTGGCCCATTAGTTCCCCCGGGGGTTCCGATAACCCCCCGGCACTCCGATAATTATCCGGTAACCCCCGGAACACTTCCGGTGTCCGAATATAGTCGTCCAATATATCAATCTTTATGTCTCGACCATTTCGAGACTCCTCGTCATGTCTGTGATCGTATCCGGGACTCCGAACTATCTTTGCTACATCAAAACACATAAACTCATAATACCGATCATCACTGAACGTTAAGCATGTGGACCCTACAGGTTCGGGAACTATGTAGACATGAACAAGACACGTCTCCGGTCAATAACCAATAGCGGAACCTGGATGTTCATATTGGCTCCCACATATTCTACGAAGATCTTTATCGGTCAAACCGCATAACAACATACGTTCTTCCCTTTGTCATCCGTATGTTACTTGCCCGAGATTCGATCGTCGGTATCTCCATACGTAGTTCAATCTCGTTACCGACAAGTCTCTTTACTCGTTCCGTAATGCATCATCCCGCAACTAACTCATTAGTTACATTGCTTGCAAGGCTTATAGTGATGTGTATTACCGAGAGGGCCCAGAGATACCTCTCCGACAATCGGAGTGACAAATCCTAATCTCGATCTATGCCAACACAACAAACACGATCAGAGACACCTGTAGAGCACCTTTAGAATCACCCAGTTACGTTGTGACATTTGGTAGCACACAAAGTGTTCCTCCAGTATACGGGAGTTGCATAATCTCATAGTCATAGGAACATGTATAAGTCATGAAGAAAGCAATAGCAATATAATAAATGATCAAGTGCTAAGCTAACGGAATGGGTCAAGTCAATCACATCAATCTCTAATGTTGTGATCTCGTTAATCAAATGACAACTCATGTCTATGGCTTGGAAACTTAACCATCTTTGATTCAACGAGCTAGTCAAGTAGAGGCATACTAGTGACACTCAGTTTGTCTATGTATTCAGACATGTACTAAGTTTCCGGTTAATACAATTCTTGCATGAATAATAAACATTTATCATGATATAAGGAAATATAAATAACAACTTTATTATTGCTTCTAGGGCATATTTCCTTCAGCTTGGTCCAAATAAATACATAAAGTTCGTACATAGTTCTCATTGAACAACATATAGCTCTTTAGAGCATCTCATTAAAACATACATTAAAACTATCTAAACATTTAAATGCAACAACAAATGCGATCATAATCACAACTAAGGTAACAATTGATCCAACTGCATAATGATACCAAGCCTCGGTATGAATGGCATATTTTCTAATCTTTCTAATCTTCAAGCGCATTGCATCCATATTGATCTTGTGATCATCGACGACATCGACAACATGCAACTCCAACTCCATCTTCTCCTCCTCAATTCTTTTCAATTTTTTCTTCAAGCAATTGTTTTCTTTTTCAACTAAATTTAATCTCTCGACAAGAGGGTCGGTTGAAATTTTTGGTTCACATACCTCCTAGATAAAAACGTCTATGTCAGGTTGGTCGGCATAATTGTCATAAACACTAAATGAAACAAATAGTTATAAAAGATAATATGCCACATCCAAATCATAGACAGGACGAGGGCCGACGGGGGCGGATACCAAAACCATGGCACTATATAATAACAAACAATAATAAAAGTAAGAAAATTATACAAGTATCTATCTAAATCATACAAGTAAGATTTTTTTTAGAAAGAAGATAAGAATAAGAGGCTCACGACGGTGGTGTCGACGAGGAGATCGGCGCGGGCGATCGACGGGATGAGGACGGGGACGGAACAGGACGGACCGCCAAACCTAGACAAATATTGAGGAAAATGGAGTTTGGAGTGAGGGAGTCTTGGACTAAGGGGTCCTCGGGCGTCTGGCCTGTTAGACATGGGCCGGACTGATGGGCTCTAAAGATACAAAGGCCAAAGACTCTCTCCCGTATCTGGATGGGGCTCTCCTTGGCGTGGAAGGCAAGCTTGGCATCCTAATATGAAAATTCCTTTCTCTGTAACCGACTTTGTAGAACCCTAATCCCCTCCGGTGTCTATATAAACCGGAGGGCTTAGTCCGAAGGGACGATCATAATGATACAGGCTAGGCTTCTAGGGTTTTAGCCATTACGATCTCATGGTAGATCAACTCTTGTAATATTCATATTCATCAAGATCAATCAAGCAGGAAGTAGGGTATTACCTCCATAGAGAGGGCCCGAACCTGGGTAAACATCGTGTCCCCTGTCTCCTGTTACCATCGACCTTAAACGCACAGTTTGGGACCCCCTACCCGAGATCCGCCGGTTTTGACACCGACATTGGTGCTTTCATTGAGAGTTCCACTGTGCCGTCCTCAAAAGTTTTGATGGCTCCTTCAAGCATCTACAACAATGCTGTCCAAGGGGAAGTCTTCCTCCTCGGACAGATCTTCGTATTTGACTGCTTCGCACTACGGGCCAACTCGCTTGGCCATCTGGAGCAGACCGATAGCTACGCCCCTGGCCATCAGGTCAGATTTGGAAGCTTGAACTACGTTGCGGATATCCGCGGAGACTTGATCTTCGACGGATTCGAGACCACGGCAGCCACTCCCTGTCACCGCGATGAACATGACTTAAATCTGTCATCGGACCATACCCAGGAGATAGCACCTATAACTGCTCTGGCCTTAGATCCAGAGAAGATCATGCCATCCGAGGACGGGAAGCTCAACCCCGCCACAGAAGCCGCAGACTCAGCGGCATTGGAGCCGCACACAGACCTAACCTTGAGTGACATCTGTGTCACCGGAACCTCAGACTCGTTTCCAGCTACAGGTCCCGAACCATGTGCGTCCGCGTACGTTGAGATTGATCAGTCATCGATCTTCGAATTCAGCTCCGCGGACATCTTCCGGCACTCGCCTTTAGGCGACGTGCTAAACTCATTAAAAACTCTATCCTTAGCGGGGGACTCACAGCCAAATTATATCCGGTTCGAACTGGAGGCTGATGACAGAGAATTTCGCTTCCCACCCATCGCCCACTTCATAGCCACTGTTGAGGACTTAACTGACATGCTCGATTACGGCTCCGAAGACATCGACGGTATGGATGACGGTGCCGATGAGGAGCAGGGCCAAAACCCGCAATTTACCGGATGCTGGACGGCCACTTCTTTGTACGATGTGTACATGGTGGATACACCTAAAGAAACTAACGACGATGACAAGGAAGATCCAGTCGAGGATAAACCTCCTGAGACACAGCCAAAACGTCGGCGTCGGCGGTCCCGCTCTAAGTCACGTCGTGGAAAAGACAGCAATACCGGGATGGGAGAGAACAATACTCTGGACGATGCCGAAGACAATGAAGATCCCGTTGAGGCAACTTCCTAACAGGACGAACGGGAAGACGGGCAAGTCAGCCCTGATGAACAGGCCATACACGAAGACTCAGAGGACAGTAATTACCTTTCGCTCTCCGAGGACGAGGTGAGCCTTGGCAACGAGGATTTTATCGTGCCTGAGGAACCTCTCGAGTAGGAACGCTTTAAGCGCCGGCTAATAGCCACTGCAAGGAGCCTGAAAAAGAAGCAGCAGCAGCTTCAAGCTGATCAAGATCTGCTCAATGATAGATGGACTGATGTCCTGGCAGCCGAGGAATATGGCCTCAAGCGCCCAGCCAAAAGTTACCTGAAGCGCAAATGGCTACCTCAGTTCGATGATGAGGCGCTGGAGCCCGTACCATCATCGCGCAATGCGGCTGGCCGACCACCACGTGGTCGGGACAAAGCGGCAACTCAAGCCGAACACCAGCCCACCCTACCTCACCGTAAAGGCAGAGATAAAACAGCTCGGGGTTATCATATGACCTTTGGCAGGACCTGGACAATAGAGCAGGACATACCAGATCGATCTACATATCGCGAGGGCCTGCCCCGACACGCGACGATGGCTATCTATTCGGACGTGACAAGCCTAATCACGCCCGGGCCAAAAACCGCAGATGGACTCCATCTGAGCTACGTTGCGATGTGGCCCGATATAGAGGCGCCGCACACCCTCTTTGCTTCACTGACGAAGTAATGGAGCATGAATTCCCAGAAGGGTTTAAACCCGTGAATATCGAATCATATGATGGAACAACAGATCCTGCGGTATGGATCGAGGATTTTCTTCTCCATATCCATACGGCCCACGGAAACGACCTTCACGCCATCAAATACCTCCCGCTAAAACTCAAAGGGCCAGCTCGGCACTGGTTAACCAGTCTGCCTGAAAACTCTATTGGCAGCTGGGAGGACTTGGAAGACGCCTTCAGCGACAACTTCCAAGGCACATACGTACGACCTCCAGATGCTGATGACTTAAGTCACATAGTTCAACAGCCCGGGGAGTCTGCCAGGAAATTCTGGACTAGGTTCCTAACTAAAAAGAACCAGATCGTCGATTGTCCGGATGCCGAAGCCCTAGCGGCCTTTAAACATAGCATCCGCAACGAATGGATCGCCTGCCACCTCGGCCAAGAGAAGCCGAAGTCCACGGCAGCCCTCACGGCACTTATGACCCGCTTTTGTGCGGGTAAGGATAGTTGGCTGGCCCGTAGCAATAACACAGCAAGCGAAGCGGGCAGCTCTGAGGTGAAAAACAGCAACAACAAGCTCCGATGCAACAGGCACAAACGTCGAAGCAACGGTGACAATACTGATGACACGGCAGTCAACGCCGGATGCAGGGGCTCCAAGTCTGGTCAGTGGAAGAAGCCATATAAAAGAAAAAATACGGGACCCTCCAGCTTGGACCGCATACTCGATTGTCCGTGCGAGATCCATGGCACCCCAGACAAACCAGCCAATCATACCAACAGAGACTGTTGGGTTTTTAAACAGGCCGGCAAGTTAAATACCGAGAATGAGGAGAAGGGGTCGCAAAGCGAGGACGATGACAAGGACCCCCGGCCATTGAACACAAGGGGACAGAAGTAGTCCCCCCCCCAGGTTAAAACGGTGAATATGATATATGCTACCCACATCCCCAAGAGGGAGCGCAAGCGCGCGCTCAGGGACGTCTATGCGGTAGAGCCAGTCGCCCCAAAATTTAATCCATGGTCGTCATGCCCGATCACCTTCGATCGTCGGGATCATCCGACCAGTATCCGTCGTGGCAGTTCAGCCGCACTGGTCCTAGACCCAATCATTGACAGAGTCCATCTCACGCGAGTTCTCATGGATGGCGGCAGCAGCCTAAACCTGCTCTATCAGGATACAGTGCGGAAAATGGGCATTAATCCATCACGGATCAAGACCACAAAGACTACCTATAAAGGAGTCATACCAGGTGTAGAGGCCCGCTGTACAGGCTCAATCACACTAGAGGTTGTCTTCGGATCCCCAGACAACTTCTGAAGCGAGAGTTAATCTTCGATATCGTCCCCTTTCGCAGTGGCCATCACGCACTGCATGGACGAAGCACATTCGCTTGATTCAACGCGGTGCCGCACTACGCTTATCTCAAGCTCAAGATGCCTGGACCACGCGGCGTCATAACAGTTAATGGAAACACGGAACGCTCCCTCCATACGAAGGAGCACACCGCTGCCTTAGCAGCAGAAGTACAGAGCGGCCTTTTCAAGCAGAACCTTAATTCGGCGGCCGAGCTCCTGGACACTGTCAAGAGAGTCCGGACTATTCTACAGCAGGACAGCCCAGCTCGTCAAGAGCTCGACTAGCAATTTGCCCTCTGTCCCAGTCCCGACCAAGTGGCAGCACTCGTACCGCGTGTGCATAACTACGCACTCAAAATACCATGGGCATAGATGGAGGCATAGCTAGCTTATGATCCACAATACGGCTCGACCGCCTCCGGACACACGTACTTTCACTCTTTCCTTTTCCTCCTTTTCAAGTTTCTTTTTCACAGGCCTTCCCTGACGGCCTGACCTCCGGTCCTTTCGAAGGATAAATACACCAAGATGGCAACAAGCATGGACGTATAGGGGAATTTCTAGGTGGTCCCTTTAACGGTCACTCTACCTGTTTTCAGGACCCACACGCAGCTCTCCCTTGGTTGTGGCATATTAAATAGCCGGTTGCTTATTGCACTAGTTGTACGAATGCGCTTTGATGTATTAATCAAATTATAATGGAAACAGTTCACGGCCCAAATTCTGTGGCACTAGCTTACTACCCTTTCTTCTTTCCTATTTTCTTTTTTTAACCTTATCAAATGGCACCCGTACATTTTGGTACGTTTTAATCTGCCAGGGGCTTCATAGCGCCCTGCAATACGACAACAAAGTTCGAACACTTTTTACAGTATAGTTCGACACCCCGAATGTAGCACTATATGCATTGGCTCCGAATCATGTCTTTGGTCAATAGTTGGGTTGCCCGGCTCCTATGCTTGCTACCTTACGTTCCGTTATATCGGCTACGTTGGTAAAGGGAGAACTAATGCGATTGTGTCCTGGTTTATCCGGATGAGCACCTCAGTAGAGAAAGCCGAAAACTGACTGTCATGATGCGGCGAGAGCCGGTCAGCTCTTCGGAGGTTTCAAATCTTTAGCGATTTTTTCCGCATTATGTGAGGGATTGGTTTTTACCCGATCAGGTGTTTACAGCTTCCTAGTTTGGATACTAGGGGTTGCGCCTAAATTTTTATTGTCAAACTCCTATGGCTAAGTGATGGTGCTAAAGCCACATAGTCCGATTGCCTGGTTCGTTGCACTAAACACCTCCTTCGAGGACCAAACAATGGGATCAAGAGTGTTTAGATTCCATCCCGAACACCTCGTACTGCCTAGGTGGGGGCAGAAGCCGACAATTGGCCAACTCTCAGATTTCATAAGAACGGCCGCACAGGAGGTAAAATTTCTAACAAGCATTATATTACATAACGACTTTGTTCCAGCATACAAAGGCAAAGACAACATGAATGTTTTCATTCAAAGATAATGTCTTGCGCACATTGCGTCGCCACAATGCGAGACCCCTCGAGGACGTCTTCAAAATACCACTCGGGCGTGCGGTGCTCCTTGCCCTTAGGCGGTCCCTCGGTCGCCAGCTTGACGGCGTTCATCTTCACCCACTGCACCTTGACGCGGGCGAAGGCCATGCGCGCGCCCTCGATGCAGACCAACCGCTTGATGACGTCCAGCCGAGGGCAGGCATTTACCAGCGCCTTCACGAGCCCGAACTAGTTGCTGCGTATAGCTTCGGCAGGCCACAGCCGGATTATCATGTCCTTCATGGCCAGTTCGGCCACCCTATGCAGTTCGACCAGCTGTTTTAGCTGATCGCTAAATGGCACCGGATGTTCTGGCGCAAGGTATTGCTATTGGAAATATGCCCTAGAGGCAATAATAAATGGTTATTATTATATTTCTTTGTTCATGGTAATTGTCTGTTATTCATGCTATAATTGTATTGTCCGGAAATCGTAATACATGTGTGAATACATAGACCACAACGTGTCCCTAGTAAGCCTCTAGTTGACTAGCTCGTTGATCAACTGATAGTCATGGTTTCCTGACTATGGACATTGGATGTCATTGATAACGGGATCACATCATTAGGAGAATGATGTGATGGATAAGACCCAATCCTAAGCATAGCATAAAAGATCGTGTAGTTTCGTTTGCTAGAGCTTTTCCAATGTCAGGTATCTTTTCCTTAGACCATGAGATCGTGCAACTCCTGGATATCGTAGGAGTGCTTTGGGTCTGCCAAACGTCACAATGTAACTGGGTGACTATAAAGGTGCACTACGAGTATCTCCGAAAGTGTCTGTTGGGTTGGCACGGATCGAGACTGGGATTTGTCACTCCGTATGACGGAGAGGTATCTCTGGGCCCACTCGGTAATGCATCATCATAATGAGCTCTATGTGACTAAGGCGTTAGTCACGGGATCATGCATTGCGGTACGAGTAAAGAGACTTGCCGGTAACGAGATTGAACAAGGTATTG